>NC_035440.2:125231555-125560365 GCF_002127325.2 Helianthus annuus | reverse complement strand
TGCCTAACTTGTGCTAAGGTTAAGGCCGAATATCAAACACCGTCCGGCCTACTACAACAACCAGAGATACCCATGTGGAAATGGGAGCAAATCTCGATGGACTTCATAACGAAATTACCCAGGACCCCGAGAGGGCACGACATGATATGGGTGATAGTTGATCGATTGACGAAATCTGCGCATTTCCTACCGATCTGAGAGAAAAATAGCACTGGAAAGCTTGCTGAAATATACCTAAAGGAAATTGTGACGCGTCATGGAGTGCCTATCTCAATCATTTTAGACAGAGATGGACACTTTGTCTCAAGGATCTGGCAATCCTTTCAGGAATCCTTTGGATCTCAACTGGATCTAAGCACGGCATTCCATCCACAAACAGACGGCCAGAGCGAACGGACTATACAAACGTTAGAAGATATGCTTCGCGCATGTGTTATGGACCTAGGCGGCAGCTGGGATACTCATCTACCCTTAGTCGAGTTTTCCTACAATAACAATTATCATACAAGCATAAAAGCCGCACCGTTCGAAGCTCTGTATGGCCGCAAGTGCTGATCGCCCTTATGTTGGGCAGACGCCGGAGATAAATGCGTGGTTGGTCCTGAATTGGTACAAGAGACAACCGACAAGATTACGCAGATCCGAGAACGCATTAAGGCAGCTCGAGATCGACAAAAGAGCTACGCTGATCGAAGACGAAAACCATTAGAATTCAAGGTGGGAGATAAAGTTTTGATAAAGGTCTCACCTTGGAAGGGCGTAGTAAGATTCGGAAAACGTGGGAAGCTGAATCCCCGATACATCGGACCATTCAAGATCTTAGAAAGAATTGGTACCGTGGCGTATAAGTTGGAATTACCGGAAGAACTTAATGGAGTACATGATACGTTCCATGTATCCAACCTCAAGAAGAGTCCAACACAAGAAAACGTGATCATCCTTGCGGATGAAGTGCATATTGACGACACCCTCCAATTTACAGAACAACCCGTTGAGGTTACCGACTGGAAAGTCAACAAGACCAGGAGGAGCAGTGTCAAACTTGTCAAAGTACGTTGGAACTCTAAGCACGGACCCGAGTACACGTGGGAACGTGAAGACCAGTTCAAAGAAAAGTATCCCCACCTGTTCAAGAAGACTCCTGCGAGAGTTAGTTCAGCCTGAATTTCGGGACGAAATTCTTTTAACGGGGGGAGACTGTGACAACTGGCACCAAACCGGTAATTTCCGTACACTTTAATTATTATTTAATGACCGCAATTTTGTGCTTAAATTTCAACATTGTCTGATTACATTCTATACAAGTGAATTCATGCACGTTTTATATTACAAAATATCGCTTATGCATTAACGAGAGCGTTGCGTCAGAAATACTAGTAAACTCAACGGTAAGACACAATATGCCAACAACGCTGCAGAAAGCAGTTAGGCACTAGAATTTGGGGCCTAGGTGTAGGTCCAGCGTCAAGAATACATTAAAACCCAAGAGTACATACAAGGGTTTACATATATACCATCCGGAAGCTAAAATACGCACTAAAAAGCACCGAAACGCACTTTAAGTGCAAAATTCTGCATTTATTAATTAAATTCAGCATTTTAACATACTAGTAAGATGCAAAAATATGGCAGAATGATCCTGTATGCTTTCCTAAGTACCGGGAATTAATTTTGTTGCAAAAATATATATAAAAGACACTTTACGGACTAGTTAAACACTTTATCGGAACGGTATCAAACCGAACAACCGAACATTACCCGGGACACTAAATTTTTGCCAAACACATTGTTTATTTATTTCTTGGCTAGTCGTGATCCCCGAACACCCTAACACCCACTACATATCAAATAAATACCCTATGTAAGTAACACTTGAGAACTAACTAACCTTTAATCATTTGGTTACAAATTTTACATCCAACCCCCCCCCCCTAACCCGAATTCGGTCCCAAGGGACCCCACCAAATCACCCACACCATACTACATGATCTTATGCTAGATTATATCGTAGTTTTATAATGGATGTTGCTTGTGAGCATGAACAAAAAATGTGAAGTAATCTTTATAAGTATGGAGCAAGATCACAACCATTACTACTCAAGATCACACCCCTCATTCTCACACACTCTCTCTCTCCCTCTCTCGGCCACACTACCACCGCCAACACCACCACCATTGCACCACCACCATCCTCCATTTTCAAGTCTCTTTCAAGCTTAAAGGTTGATACAAGAAGGCTTGCTACTTGTGGAGCTTCAAAAGGGCTTGTTTCTTGCTTCTTCTTCATCTTTTTTCTCATCATCTTCATCACTAGATCCTACCCTAGCCTTGTGCTAGTAGTAAGTTACTTGTACACCCTTGTTCATCTTGTTTTTGTGATCAAAAGTTGTAGTATGTTAGTATGATCAAAATCACTAAAGAAACAAGAACACTAAAGAGATGAACATGAAACTTTACATGAAATCCTACATAAAAAGTTTACTTGAAGATGAAAAATGCTACTAGTTGATGTTGTCATGAGTATGTTGTTGGTTTATTATTAATTCTTGGTTATGTGATGTTAATCACCATACAATCTTGTTAAATAATGTTAGGAGACATGATTTAACAAGAAAAAGAAAATGGTTATGTGATACACAAAATAACCACTTTCTAGTTAGACATGAACTTGATGAAAATAATTTTTCACAAAATGAAATTTTACTAGTAAGTTGATGAGTTTGTAAATCCGAGAGTTTACAAGGGATTTTTGTAAGCAACCAAGTTAGAAAAACGGTTTTTGGAAAATCATGACGATTACAAACACTTATACTATTTTTAGAGATAAAGGCAAGTGTGGAAATGTTTTATTTACAAGAAGAGTTCAAGAGCTTTATTTTTGTAAAAATTGTTTACAAGTTGTGAACACTAAATCATTTTATGAGAATGATTTTTAAAGAAATAAATAAGTTTCGGAAGGGAACCAAGTCCACTAAAGGCTTTACCAAGTTACTACGCATTTTCGAAATATATCAAGTTCATGATAAGTGTGTAACGTATATATTTTTGCTAGTAGTGATGTAAAAATTGTGTAAAGACAAATTGTTGGTGTTGATGATGATTTTAAAAGAAAATAAACACATGTTTTAAAAACATGGGAAACCTCCATTTTTAGGGGAAACGCTGCCAAAATTTCTATAAAATTTTGACACTTAGAAAAATATAAGTTTTTGAGAAACTTATTCCCTAAAAATGTGTCTAAAAACATTTACCAAGGATTCCCTAATTTTTGTAAACTCCAAGTAAAGAAATGATGACTTCTTCAAGACTAAAATTAATATTAAGTATGTATATTTTTGGAGAAAATATATATATTTATCGATCACCAAATTTTGTGCTAAGTGTATGTAGTATGTATTATACGTGATAGTGTATTAGGACTTGAAAATGCACTAAATGCCCTTGAGAAGTAAAAACATAAAAATACACATACAACATACAAGATACATAACTCGGGTGCAAAATACAAGAAACTTATATTTATTGTTGAGAAAATAATATAAGTAAGACACTTAGTTAAAAATATAAATTATTTTTAACACGAGAAAACACATACAAAAGATAGTGACTTGTACTTGTGCGATACAAGTCTATATGACTAATGTTAAGAAAACACGTATAGGTCACGACGTTAATTAAGCAAATCCGGTGAAGTTTACGACGCAAGGAACGCAAAGTTGTGAGTTCATGCTCCCCCTTTTCTTTTAACTGTTTTCAGTTTTATAACTTCGGGGGTGAAATACATGTTACAAATGTTACAATGTTTACAAATGGTATGATGATACGAGAAATGATACATGATACGAGAAATCGTGTCACGAATAGGGTACCATAAGCACCATTAATGAACAATATACCAAGACCGCAGAACAAAAGGTTAGATCTAACGGGTGTCGGGCAGCCACACTCTTGGTGAGAACGAGTACCAAGCAGTGCTTTTGTGTCTCAGAATATGCCAATTAGAAAAATGCCTAAGGTTTGGTTGCTTCCTATGTCGTGTCACATGTTAATGGCCTTGCAACCCATTAACAACTTAATACATACATGAATACTTGATTTATACATGAATACTTGTTTTACACACAATACATACCATGTTTTTCATACAACGTATACAAACGTTCAATACAAGAACTGCATGAATTCACACCAACATTATGTTGACGTTTTTCCAAAACTCACATGTATTTCAGGTAACTAGAAGTGGTTGTGCGCGCGGCTTTACTCATGCTTGTGGATGTCGCTTATGTTTATCTTTAAATAAAGTTGTAAACTTTTAAGACAATGTTTTATGCTATCTCGCGATGTAAACGCTAAACTTATGTTTTCAAATTATGGAATGTTTGGTATTTGAAGTTATTTTTATGAGCATGTAGTATGTTTACCTTTCGTATGCAATGAGAACCTTTCATGATCACACCTCGTGCTTCCGCCGCAGAAAGGGGTGTGACAGATATGCCTTCAACTTTTTTTAGTAAAAATGATAAGTGGTTTTACCTACTTTTCCTTTACATGTTATCTAATATACACCCTTCTCAAGTAAGTTGTTATTTCAGTTTTTTTTGTTTAGTATTTTAGTAAGAAAATGAAGTATTTTGGTGGAAAATCTTTTTGATTTTTTATGGATTTTGAAAATATAAATGGTAATTTGAGATTGAGATTGAGATTATTGGAGTATTATTTTATTTTTAAAGTATAAGTTTCACTTTTGGTTGCATTGTGAAATTTAATAAGTTGCGGTACATAAGTGTTGTTACATTGGTGTTAATAAGTTTAACTATAGGAGATTAACACTGATGTACTTTTTTTTGTTCATAGGAGATTAACATTGGTGTTAATAAGTTACATCTCGTTTATTTTAAAAATAAAAAGTCATGTTTTTTTTGCTGACATAATAAGCTACGTATGTTACATTTCTGTCGGCTACATTTCTAGTTTAAACCTTCTTCAACATGTGTTACACTTCGGGGTAATATATGTTGTTACAGGGTGTTACACATTTATACTTAACCTAATAGTGAGTTTAAGTGCCAAAATGTTTTTAGATGGACTTCACTTGGATAACACATTTTCATTACCTTTATAAAGCTCATAATTTATTCAGAATATCTCGTTTATTTTACAAATAAAAAGATACTTATATGCAGTAACAACGTTACGCATGTTACTTATAGTTACCTCAGCCCTTTTTGGACACAAAGGGGGCTGCACATATGTAACACATGTTTGTAATGTGTGTTACACTAGATAGGTAACACGTGTATAGCCACATTACACATCTTACATATAGTTCTTACATGTGTTATAGAAAAACTTTACACATGTACATATGTTACATAAGAGATTAATACATTTAACTACAGGAGATTAATACTGATGTTCTTGTTTTGTTCATATGTGAATGGATGTTTTGTGCTCAAGATGAAGATGGTTATCAAGAAGCGAAGCATAGCTAGATTTTTGTTAACTTATGATAGTTTTTGGATCATTTTTATATATTTAAGTTCATATAAAACACTTTTGTTAAGCTTAAGTTTGATTGTAATGTTTTTTATAATATATACAATCTATTTGTCCCTTTATTTTGTTATATATGTTACATTTTCTGCCAGCTACATTTTTTACGGATACAACCCATTGTAATATGTAATGACCAGGTAGGTGTCATCTTTGTTTTCGATGCTACACACCAGGACAAAAGGCATGATGTGACCAACATTTTGTGTTAATCTAGTTTATAATTACTGTATATCCGGGTTACACATGTTACATAAAATTGTTGCATATTCATACCAGAGGATAGCACATGTATACCCAGGTTACACATGTTACATAGAGTCGTTACATGTTCTATACCAGAGGATAACACATGTATATCAAGGTTACACATGTTACATGTATGTGTAACGCATGTAACATACTTTTACATACATGGTGTTACATGTCTTACATAAGTGGTAACATATGTATACTCATGATATACACGTTACACCCTTATGTTAGAGACTATGGCCTACGACCTGAGTATACATATGTTAATGTGTTTTTTAACATCTAACATGTCTACTTTTCTACAGATGATCAACAACAGCTCCTCGCTACTACGTTTATGAGACCTCACAAAGAACCAAGCCACAAAATACTGGACACCTATTGTTGACAAGTAATTCCATCCTAGACACCTATTGTTGACAAGCAGTACCATCCTCTTCTTGCCATGTATAAAACTTTCGGTGATGAAGCAGGTTTTTCAGTTAAAAGGCGCAAAACAAAATTGTGATCTTTTACATGTCTGGACGATGTAATAGAATCGGTTATTTTGAAGTGTTTGCACCCTTATAAATTTCCCTATTTCCATCTGTTTATGTGTTATATTAGGAAGCATCAGTTTTACTATTTTTTCATTGTGTTATATTAGGAATCTACACGTAACACAAGTTACATTTGAAGTGTTTGCACCCATATAAATTTTTCTTTTCCATGTATTTATGTGTTATATTAGAAAGTTAAACGTAACGCAAATTACAGTTGGCACTCCGTAACACAAGTTCCTTTTTTAATGGTGGGATTATGGCACAAGTTACATATCAGGATCTTCTTACACCTTCGTGTTTTTTTACTTCATAAATGATGTAATATTGTTTGATTGTACAACACCTTACACTCCTAATACATGTAACATATGTAACCGTATATTGGTTTAACATATGTCACATCATATTTCACCATTTTTAACTAGTATATATTTTTTGTATACTACAAGGGCTCCCCTATGGTACAATTTTTTTACTGTGTATATATTGTCACAGTTAGCCTTACCCTATGTAATTATTGCTCCCACCATTTTTGTAGATCAGTTAAGTGATGAGTATGGCGACTTGTCGTTACCTCCACGTACCAATCAAGGGTCAAACATTTCCACGTATGGGCTCATATGTTCATGAAGGTTTTGATTGGATACTATCTTTTTATCAATTTCCATGTTTTGTATGTGTTACTCCAAAGTTGATAGCACATGTACAACCAAGTTACATATGTTAAATAATGTAGTTATGTGATCTATACCAGGATGTTACATAGTGTAGTTATGTGATCTATACCAGGATTATAACATATTTTTAGATAACATAGGATGTTACATGTGTTACACATGTTACATAGAGTAGTTGTATGTTCTACACCAGAGGCTAGCACTTGTATAGCCACGTTACATGTGTAACGTGGCTATACATGTGTTACCCTCTAGTGTAGCACAAGTTAGAAACATGTGTTACATATGTGCAGCCCCTTTTTGTGTCCAAGAAAGGGCTGGTGTAACTATAAGTAACATGTGTGATATTGTTACAACACATGATGTAGTATTGTTACACATGTTACCTGGAAAACCAGGTAACACATGTATCAAACTAAAAAGAGACCAAATTAAGTTGTAAAAGCAAAATGACACCATATTTTTTGTCAACCATCATAGTTCATGTACAAAACAACACCTACACAGTATATCCATCACACCTACACAATTTGTCCAAATTAAGTTACACAAAAAAATGACACTAAATTTCTAACACACACGAAGTGAAGATTTTAGTTTGTTTTGCCAACATCGAAGACACTTTTGTTAGGTTTCTTTCTAGTTCCAATAATGCCCCTCTTGCCACTGTATAAAAAATGAAAAACACAAATATTAATAATCATGAAGGCCAACACGTGTAACGTGGCTATATATGTGTTACCCTCTAGTGTAACACAAGTTACACACATGTGTTACATATCTGCAGCCCCTTTTTGTGTCCAAGAGAAGGCTGGTGTACCTATAAGTAACATATGTAATATTGTTACGACATATGTACCTGCTAATTATGCCAGCAAAAAAAACACAACTTTTTATTTGTAAAACAAACGAGATCATCAACTATTAGATTATGTACTTTCTAAAGGTAATTAATTTGTGATATTCGAGTGAAATTTATACAAGACATCTAATAACCAATCTAAAACAACATTTCAACATTTTAAAAGATATTAATTTGTATTCAAACAACAATTGAGAATATCAAAAACTCAAAATGATTTTAACACAAAAACAAAAACCTGCAAACAACACAAATATTTACCCACTAACTAGAACACTTTGAGCACACAAAAACATATTAACAACCATTTTAATAAAAAAATCAAGTGTGAAATGATTTTTCAAAATACATCACTCAAGAGATTGTTGTTTTTCTCTCTAATCATTTTTTTCAAAATAAAACACTCAAGAGATTTTTCAAAAATCAAGTGTAAAATCATTTTTTAAACTAAAACAGTGGAAAACATTTAAACAACAAACCTGCAATCTAGGGTTTAATGCAACTAGCATCCAGATGTAGAACTGTCCATTACTGGAACACTTTTGTCACCTCCTTCAACCACCATAGAGGGTTTAACGTAGCTAGTATCCTGATCTCTCCGCCACTACCCTTCACCCACCACTGTTCGATCTCGTCGCCTTCCCGCCTTCGTCATGCCGTCATGAACTCGCCGTTTATTTGCTCCTGCGAACAGCTTCGTTTAGTTTGGTTTCTCATTTCTATTTGAGAGTGAAAGAAATGGGGAAGAAGACACAAAGAAAGAAGTTAGATCTAGAGAGAGAATGACATTAATGAAATTAAAAAGAAGGATGAGATTTTCTAGAAAAAGGTGGGTGTGGATGTGTCAGGAAGAAAGAGAGACATTTTGGTTATACCAATAATACTCTTAGATCCACTTTTTGTACTTTAAAGATATTTAATTTAAACAAAAAGGGCAACAAAAAATAGGAGCCATTGATCAAAGATAATGGATGGTGAGGATGAGGTTTACTAGGTTTTCTTAGCACAAATAAATTTTCTATACATCCTTCCCCTACTTTATAATTTATATATATATATATATATATATATATATATATATATATATAATAGTTGTTAAATTAATAGTTAATTATTACATATCCGGTTTTTAAAACCGGTTTGATCCGACCGGTGAACTAGTAAGACAGCCGATTCGATGTCCGATCCGGTTCTGAAAACGTTGCAATAAACATTAACTTTTTAAATTATTTATAATGATGTTAGAATTTTAATGCCGGTTTGACTTGAAAACCGCTAAATAAACTGGATTTTTATAAACTGACTATGAAAACATCGCATAACATATATGAAAAAATAAAAGAAAATAAAAATCACCAAAACGAATGAACGTGAATTGTTCAAAATTCAAATTTATATTTACAAGTAAGTACAAAAAACTCAAATAAGTAATATCAAAACTAATATACTACCCTCAACTTATAAACCCTAACAATAAGTAATATCTAAACTAAGAGTGAATTACAAGTTTTATCCTTTATTTTTATACTTAATTTCAGACGGTGTCCTTTGTCTTTAAACTTGATGAGTTTTGTACTAATGTGACACTCGAGGTTTTTCCGAACGATCACCTTGTAATATTTTGTGTGTATATAAATATTATTAAATGGAAACGTGATTTTTGCATGACATGTGATGTATGTATGTATTATATGTATATATAAGAGTCGAGACCACGACCCGAGACCATGACTCGCAACCGGGCGGTTGCGAGTGGGCCACTCGGTCTCGAGTGGGCCTAGTGAGCCGAAACCGGTTGGGCCGAAACCCCCAAGCCCAACTCGTGACCCCTTGTATAAATCCCACCCTTTTCCCCACTTGCTTCATTTTACACACCAACACTTCTTCTAATCTCTCTCACTAGAAACCCTCTACAAACACCACTTTCCTTCTCCTTGATCTCGGTTCAAGCAAGGATATCGGACAAGACACTCGGTCAAGACCATCACTCGGACACTTCATCTTCTCTCATTTTCTTCCTTTCTTTCGGCTCATCCTCCTTCTTCACAACCGGTTAGTGTTGTTACTATGTGCATAAGATTTATGTATATTGTATGAACTAGAAGATGGTTAGTTAAAAATTGTTACACATGATTTTTGGATGATTGTGAAGTTGGATTATGTGTGTTAAACCTTGTGTATGAAAAATTGCTAAACATGCTTAAAGTAACTAGAAATGGTAGATTAAGAATGATTATGGCCAACCAAACTATACTTCTTTGTTTCTTGCAAAATGTTGATGTTTAACATAAGATTTTCGGCTATATAATGTATGTTTTCTTGTTTAGCATCATGATCTTGTCAAAATATGTGATTTGCGGTTCATAAATATGTGTTTATGTTGGCATGAAAACCCTAGAAAACTATGAACATAAGAAGAACTTGTTTGAATATGGTTTGAAGATTCAAAATAAGGCAAAGTTTGATCTATTTTTACTACTAGTCAAATGAGGAAAAGTGTTAGTGAAATATCATTGGTTGTTTCCTAATATGGGCCTGAATTCTTGGTACAATTTGGACTGTCATATCTGCATCATCACGTGTGTATATAAGTGACAGATTACGACTCGCAACGACGGCGTTACGACTCGAAACCACACGGTTGCGACTCGCAACCAAAGCATGACAAGTCGAAACCACGAGATTGCGACTCGAGACCACGCCGTTGCGACTCGCAACCAAAACGTGACAACTCGAGACCACGGTTGCGACTCGCAACCACCGCGTGACAAGCCGAGACCACCTGGTTGCGACTCGAGACCAGCTGGTTGCGAGTGGGCTGTCCATTTTGGTTATTGGGCCATTCTGTGTTAACTTGGGCTATCTGTTAAGTGGACTACGTGTTGCTGTGTTCTGTTTGACTGCGTTACTGTTAGGGCCGGCCCAATAACCCATGACTATTTACTTGCATGCATGTTACGTACCTGTATGTGTTTTACGTGAATGCTTGTACACCGAACCTGACCTATACCGGTAACCATGTTAGGACGTGGTGACCAACGTGATTGACAAGTAACCTAAACCTACCGAGCAACCCAAGGTGAGTTCACAACTTAAAAGCATGCGTCCCGGTGGTTTGGGACACGAGACTAAAACAATCCTATCCCCTGGTAAAAGGGGATACCATTTACATACCTTCCCTAGTTATTGGGAACAAAACTTACTTTTCCTTCCCGGGTATTGGGAAACCTTTTGGTTAATTACTGTTTATACGGATTGCAACTAACGGCACTAAACGGAACTCTATCACTCAAGTCCCTACTACAAATACCGATTAGTCGCCGGGTTAGGCGAGCGGGTTATTAGTTGATAGCGCTATTTAGGTGTTTACCAGCCTCACACCGTGCCCTGGTTTGGGACGGTCGTGAACTAATGTACTCAGATAATCCGTCAATGATGATAGAACATTGACATCGGGGCATCCTGCGGATACGCAACGGTTACCTAGTGTTCGGTATTGGAAAAATCAGTTTAGTCGCTAACTTTTGGGGTAGCTCCCCAAGGCATGTATAAACGGATAAATTAACCGGTGAAACAAAGTTTTTGGTAATTAAAACTGGACAACTAGTGAACTCACTCAGCATTATTGTTGACCCCTTACTGCATGCTTTGCAGGTAACCAGTGACGAAGGAGCTTGCAGCTTGGGAACGTGTAGTGTCTGTTCACCCTTGTGTTGGGTGTTACCTTACTTTGAATCATGAACTTTGTTTTAAACTACCGTACTTATGCTTCCGCTACTTATGACTGTTTTGAAACTTAAAACTTTAAACTCTGAACTTAATACTTGCTAGGCTTATGAATAGTAAGTATTACTTTTGTTATCAACTTAAGTATTCGGTATAATTGGTGGCTGGATCCTGGTCAGTCACGCCCCCGAAGCGGGTGCTATCCGCAGGTGGATTTTGGGGGTGTGACAGATTGGTATCAGAGCCATTGGTTATAGTGAACTTGGTTTTAAAAAGGGGAAAATCTTTTTGGAGAAAACCAGACTATAACCCGTGACTCGTAACGACACTACACTCCAAGTGCAAGGCTCGACACTTTTGACCTCATAGCTCGGACCAGTGATTACTTGTTTGCTTTATGTTTCCTGTTATGATATACGGACTAGTGTGCCTAAACTAGATAGATACACCTCTCTCTTCTATCTCATTCTCGCTACACTACGACATCACACTCATACTGTGTTTTCTGGTTATGAAGACAATGAGTGGACGCGGAAGAGGAAACATTAACATGATGCAGGCTCAGTTCACCAACCTGCTCAACACAGTGGCTGCGGCTTTTGCAGCTCACCCTATAGGTAAGCTTGTTGTTTTAGGATGTATAGATCCTACCGCCACATCGACTTTTCGCCTCTAAACCTATACGCTTCGCTTCTCACGAACAGGTCAGCATGCACCTGCGCAACCACCAGTGTGTACTTTCAAAACTTTCATGGATTGCAAACCTCTCCCTTTCAACGGCACTGAGGGTGCCATAGGTCTTCTGCATTGGATTGAGAAAATTGAAGCTGTTTTTGCTGTCTGTGAGTGTCCCCCTGCAAATTGGGTGAAATTTGCTACTGCTACGCTTGAAGGAAGCGCGCTTTCTTGGTGGAAGGCGCAGATTCAGATGTTTGGGTTGGAGACTGCAAATGCTACGGCATGGGAGGATTTCAAGGATATGATTAAGGATGAATACTGTCATCGGGATGACATCCACAAGCTTGAAAACGAGTACTATGAGCTCAAGATGGTTGGGTCGGAAATTGAAACCTACACCAAGCTGTCTAATGACTATGCTGCTCTTTGCCCAAACATGTCTCGACCAATGTACCGAAGAATCAAACTGTACATCAAGGGTCTAGCTCCGGAAATTCGAAGCCATGTAACTTCAGCCAACCACACTACCATTCAGCCGATTGTTCGACTTGCTCACAAACTCACTGATCAGGCTGTGGAAGAGGGCAGGTTGCCCAAAAGGATCAGTGCTACTGTCGGAACTTCTAGTGACAGCAAGCGTAAGTGGGAAGGAAGTCAAAGCAAGGATGCTAACCCCACTCAGGCCCCAGCACAGCAAAGGAAAACTGAAAACAACAAAGGCACCCAGCAGCAGGGTGGCTACCGGGGAAGCTACCCTAAGTGCAACAAGTGTAACAAGCACCACAATGGGGCATGTAACAAGGGCCAGTGTCAGCGATGCCACAAGATGGGGCACGAAGCCAAGGATTGTAGAAGCCAGTTCCCAACAAGACAGAATCAGCAACAACCCCAACAGCAACAGCAGCAGGGAAACAACCGGGCATGTTTTAAGTGTGGAGCTGAGGGGCACTTTAAGAAGGATTGCCCTGAACTGAATCAGAACCGCAACAATAATCAGGGAGCTGGGAACAACAATCAGAACAACAATGCTGGGAATGGTGCTAGAGGAAGAGCTTTCGTGATTGGAGCTGGTGAAGCAAGGAATGACCCCAATGTCGTGGCGGGTAAGTTCCTACTCGATGATCGTTATGTTTCTGTGTTATTTGATTCCGGTGCCGATGCTAGTTATGTATCCCTACGTATTAGTAAGAAGCTTAAGCGTCCGCTTTCGTTACTAAGTTCTCCTCATATCGTCGAGTTAGCTAATGGTAGAAACATCGAGGCCTCACATGTTGTCAAAGGCTGCAAACTAGAGTTGTCTGGTCAGATCTTTAGTATTGATCTTTTCCCTGTTCCTCTTGGAAGCTTCGACGTCGTTATTGGTATGGATTGGTTATCCAAGCATCGTGCTGAGATCCTTTGTCAAGAGAAAGTGGTTCGTATTCCTCGCCGTTCTGGCAAACCCCTCATTGTACAAGGTGGCAAAAGTGGAGAAATCTCCGGCGTTATCTCGTTCTTGAAAGCCCAGAAGTGTCTACGAAAAGGGCACACCGCTATCTTAGCACTCGTCACCAACACGCAGGAAAAGGAAAAGAGGATTGAAGATTTTCCAGTAGTGCGTGACTACCCCGAGGTATTTCCTGAGGAATTACCTGGACTCCCTCCCCATCGTCAGGTCGAATTCCAAATCGAGCTAGCTCCCGGAGCAGCGCCTATAGCTCGTGCACCTTATCGACTAGCCCCCGCAGAATTGAAGGAACTCTCTACTCAACTACAGGAACTATTGGATAAAGGGTTTATCCGTCCTAGTTCGTCACCCTGGGGAGCACCGGTACTCTTTGTTAAGAAGAAGGATGGCACGTTCCGAATGTGCATTGACTACCGTGAGTTGAACAAGGTTACCATCAAGAATCGTTACCCTCTCCCGCGAATCGACGATTTGTTTGACCAACTGCAAGGATCGAGCTACTACTCTAAGATTGACCTGCGATCAGGCTACCATCAGTTAAGGGTTCGTAATGAAGATATTTCCAAAACTGCATTCAGAACTCGTTATGGTCATTATGAATTCCTCGTTATGCCCTTCGGAATGACCAACGCCCCTGCAGTGTTCATGGATCTTATGAACCGAGTATGCAAACCCTACCTCGACAAGTTCGTGATTGTGTTTATAGACGACATCTTGATCTACTCGAAAAGTCAGGAAGAGCATGAACAGCACCTACGCCTTATCCTCGAACTCCTTCGCAACGAGCAACTGTATGCCAAGTTCTCGAAATGCGACTTCTGGCTTCGAGAAGTCCATTTCCTTGGGCACGTGGTTAACAAGGATGGAATCCACGTCGACCCAGCTAAGATCGACTCTATAAAGAATTGGCCTACCCCTAAGACTCCGACTGAAGTTCGCCAATTCTTGGGATTGGCAGGTTACTACCGCAGATTCATTCAAGGATTCTCAAAGATTGCACAACCCCTCACTACACTCACTCAGAAAGGCGTCACCTACAAGTGGAATGAAGCACAGGAATCTGCCTTTCAGAAACTAAAAGATAACCTCTGCAGTGCTCCTATTCTCTCGTTACCTGAAGGAACGGACGACTTTGTGGTTTACTGCGATGCGTCTATTCATGGGCTCGGTTGCGTGTTGATGCAACGCGAGAAAGTTATTGCTTACGCCTCTCGACAACTTAAGACACATGAAAGGAACTACACAACACACGACTTGGAACTGGGAGCAGTGATATTTGCGCTTAAGATATGGAGACATTACCTGTACGGTACCAAGTGCACCATTTACACCGATCACAGGAGTCTCGAGCATATCTTCAAGCAGAAGGAATTAAACATGCGTCAACGTAGATGGGTCGAACTCCTGAATGATTATGAATGCGCCATCAAGTATCATCCGGGCAAGGCCAATGTTGTGGCGGACGCCCTCAGCCGGAAAGACACTGTACCAAAGCGCGTGCGAGCATTGCAACTTACCATCCAGTCTAGTCTCCCTACCCAGATCCGAAATGCTCAGATTGAAGCTCTGAAACCGGAAAACATCAGGGCTGAGTCCCTGCGAGGATCGAGACAGCAACTAGAACAGAAAGAGGACGGCGCCTACTATGTGGCAGGGCGCATTTGGGTCCCACTTTACGGAGATCTACGAGAGCTTGTGATGGACGAAGCCCATAAGTCCCGTTATTCGGTACATCCTGGTGCAGATAAGATGTACCACGACTTGAAAACCACATACTGGTGGTCTGGCATGAAAGCCCACATAGCAGCCTATGTTGGCAAATGTTTGACCTGCGCAAGAGTCAAGATCGAATATCAGAAACCAGCAGGCCTACTACAGCAACCCGAAATCCCGAAATGGAAATGGGAACAGATTTCCATGGATTTTGTTACAGGGCTACCTAGATCTCAACGCGGAAATGATACTATTTGGGTGATAGTAGATCGATTGACTAAGTCTGCACACTTTCTGGCCATTAAGGAAACAGACAAGTTTTCTACCTTGGCAGAAATCTATTTAAAGGAAGTAGTCTCCAGGCACGGGGTGCCAACTTCTATTATTTCCGACCGAGACACTCGTTTTACTTCCGAATTGTGGCAAGCTATGCACAAATCCTTTGGCTCACGTTTGGACATGAGCACCGCTTATCACCCGCAAACGGATGGGCAGTCTGAACGCACCATCCAAACCCTGGAAGACATGCTTAGAGCATGTGTGATCGATTTTGGCAAGAACTGGGAGAAGCATCTACCGTTGGTGGAATTCTCCTACAATAACAGTTACCACACTAGCATTCAGGCGGCACCTTTTGAGGCATTGTACGGTCGTAAATGCCGATCACCTCTTTGCTGGGCGGAAGTCGGTGATAGTCAACTCACAGGCCCAGAACTAGTGGTAGACACAACAGAAAAGATTTCCCAGATCAGGCAACGCATGGCGGCAGCTCGTGACCGTCAGAAAAGCTACGCTGACAAGCGTAAGAGACCATTAGAATTCCAGGTCGGGGACCGGGTTCTACTAAAAGTCTCACCCTGGAAGGGTGTGGTCCGTTTCGGTAAACGGGGCAAGCTGAATCCACGGTATGTTGGACCATTCGAAATTACCGAGAAAATCGGTAAGGTTGCTTATAGATTAAACCTGCCTGCAGAGCTGAGTGCAGTGCACAACGTTTTTCACGTATCTAACCTGAAGAAGTGTTTGTCGGATGAAACACTTGTAATTCCTTTTAAGGAACTGACGATTGATGAACAGCTACACTTTACTGAGGAACCGATTGAGATCACGGATCGAGAGATCAAAACCCTCAAACGTAGCCAGATACCCCTTGTGCGAGTTCGTTGGAACTCACGGCGCGGCCCAGAGTTTACCTGGGAGCGGGAGGACCAGATGAAGTCCAAGTATCCCCAGTTATTCCCAAACGAAAACCCCAGCACTGAAGCTACAACCGAATTTCGGGACGAAATTCCAAACTAACGGGGGGATGATGTGACACCCCGTTAAAACACGCTAGCTTGGCAGTGGCTGCTTCAACTTTCGGGACGAAAGTTCTTAAAACTTGGGGATAATGTGACACTCGAGGTTTTTCCGAACGATCACCTTGTAATATTTTGTGTGTATATAAATATTATTAAATGGAAACGTGATTTTTGCATGACATGTGATGTATGTATGTATTATATGTATATATAAGAGTCGAGACCACGACCCGAGACCATGACTCGCAACCGGGCGGTTGCGAGTGGGCCACTCGGTCTCGAGTGGGCCTAGTGAGCCGAAACCGGTTGGGCCGAAACCCCCAAGCCCAACTCGTGACCCCTTGTATAAATCCCACCCTTTTCCCCACTTGCTTCATTTTACACACCAACACTTCTTCTAATCTCTCTCACTAGAAACCCTCTACAAACACCACTTTCCTTCTCCTTGATCTCGGTTCAAGCAAGGATATCGGACAAGACACTCGGTCAAGACCATCACTCGGACACTTCATCTTCTCTCATTTTCTTCCTTTCTTTCGGCTCATCCTCCTTCTTCACAACCGGTTAGTGTTGTTACTATGTGCATAAGATTTATGTATATTGTATGAACTAGAAGATGGTTAGTTAAAAATTGTTACACATGATTTTTGGATGATTGTGAAGTTGGATTATGTGTGTTAAACCTTGTGTATGAAAAATTGCTAAACATGCTTAAAGTAACTAGAAATGGTAGATTAAGAATGATTATGGCCAACCAAACTATACTTCTTTGTTTCTTGCAAAATGTTGATGTTTAACATAAGATTTTCGGCTATATAATGTATGTTTTCTTGTTTAGCATCATGATCTTGTCAAAATATGTGATTTGCGGTTCATAAATATGTGTTTATGTTGGCATGAAAACCCTAGAAAACTATGAACATAAGAAGAACTTGTTTGAATATGGTTTGAAGATTCAAAATAAGGCAAAGTTTGATCTATTTTTACTACTAGTCAAATGAGGAAAAGTGTTAGTGAAATATCATTGGTTGTTTCCTAATATGGGCCTGAATTCTTGGTACAATTTGGACTGTCAAATCTGCATCATCACGTGTGTATATAAGTGACAGATTACGACTCGCAACGACGGCGTTACGACTCGAAACCACACGGTTGCGACTCGCAACCAAAGCATGACAAGTCGAAACCACGAGATTGCGACTCGAGACCACGCCGTTGCGACTCGCAACCAAAACGTGACAACTCGAGACCACGGTTGCGACTCGCAACCACCGCGTGACAAGCCGAGACCACCTGGTTGCGACTCGAGACCAGCTGGTTGCGAGTGGGCTGTCCATTTTGGTTATTGGGCCATTCTGTGTTAACTTGGGCTATCTGTTAAGTGGACTACGTGTTGCTGTGTTCTGTTTGACTGCGTTACTGTTAGGGCCGGCCCAATAACCCATGACTATTTACTTGCATGCATGTTACGTACCTGTATGTGTTTTACGTGAATGCTTGTACACCGAACCTGACCTATACCGGTAACCATGTTAGGACGTGGTGACCAACGTGATTGACAAGTAACCTAAACCTACCGAGCAACCCAAGGTGAGTTCACAACTTAAAAGCATGCGTCCCGGTGGTTTGGGACACGAGACTAAAACAATCCTATCCCCTGGTAAAAGGGGATACCATTTACATACCTTCCCTAGTTATTGGGAACAAAACTTACTTTTCCTTCCCGGGTATTGGGAAACCTTTTGGTTAATTACTGTTTATACGGATTGCAACTAACGGCACTAAACGGAACTCTATCACTCAAGTCCCTACTACAAATACCGATTAGTCGCCGGGTTAGGCGAGCGGGTTATTAGTTGATAGCGCTATTTAGGTGTTTACCAGCCTCACACCGTGCCCTGGTTTGGGACGGTCGTGAACTAATGTACTCAGATAATCCGTCAATGATGATAGAACATTGACATCGGGGCATCCTGCGGATACGCAACGGTTACCTAGTGTTCGGTATTGGAAAAATCAGTTTAGTCGCTAACTTTTGGGGTAGCTCCCCAAGGCATGTATAAACGGATAAATTAACCGGTGAAACAAAGTTTTTGGTAATTAAAACTGGACAACTAGTGAACTCACTCAGCATTATTGTTGACCCCTTACTGCATGCTTTGCAGGTAACCAGTGACGAAGGAGCTTGCAGCTTGGGAACGTGTAGTGTCTGTTCACCCTTGTGTTGGGTGTTACCTTACTTTGAATCATGAACTTTGTTTTAAACTACCGTACTTATGCTTCCGCTACTTATGACTGTTTTGAAACTTAAAACTTTAAACTCTGAACTTAATACTTGCTAGGCTTATGAATAGTAAGTATTACTTTTGTTATCAACTTAAGTATTCGGTATAATTGGTGGCTGGATCCTGGTCAGTCACGCCCCCGAAGCGGGTGCTATCCGCAGGTGGATTTTGGGGGTGTGACATTAATCATTCAAAATCTTACACGTTATGTCCTTTGACCCTAACCTAGTAAGATTTCTTAGTTAAATCAGATCACTTAAGGGTGCTTTAGTCTTTTACTATTTATATATTAATTATTTATTTAACTATAAAACAAAAACAAATTAATCTATATAATCTATAAAAGGAGATTAGAAGATGACCTCGATCTGTTTACATGTCAAAATCTCTGAGATATGCCACATTGTCCATGCTGATGTCATAATTCGAATATATAAATAAATCTATAAATCTAATCTATATAATTAATATAATATATAATCTGATTTTTATTAGAAAAAATTAGTGATATTTTTAGGAAGGAATTTCAAAATTGCATGGGGAGTTATTTTGTGCATTTAATGCACCTGAGATGTCATCATATCTCCATCTCTCTTTTTCTTCTTCACATTATATCCTCCATCTCTCTCTTTCTTTTTCACATTTCTTTCAAAGTGCAAATACCAGGCGACATTCTAGGGTTTTCTACAAAGCTTCCACACGAACCATGTGAAACTTTTTTTTTCTGTTGATTGTTGATTTAAGTTTGCTTCAAATCAGTGACGGTGGAGAATGGAGTGGTCACTGGCGGCGGTGGATGGCATTTAGAGTGGTAGAAGATGGATGGCTTCTTTTGTGGTTGGGGCCTACAATCGAACGAACAAGAGGCTGTGAGGTCTCGATTTGCTCATAATTGAAAGAAGGATGAATGGTTCTGACGAATTTGGTTCCAATCGTAGTTTCAAGGGTAAGTTTTTTACTTTTCTTTTGCTATCGGCTCGATCGAAGCCCTAATTCACTGCTGACGTCTACTACATGTACGGTTTCTGATTTTAGTTAGGGTTTTCTAATAATCTGGTATCTTGTATGTTTGTAGACCTCATATCACCCCTGTATGTATCTTTTATTTTTGTAGATCTAGGGTTTCTTTGTATTTTTCAGATCTGTAAAGTGATAATTTGTGTTGTTACAGGATGGAGACCTGGGAACTACAAATCACTGCAGAACTTGATTTCGTTTTCCTCAGGTTAACCTTTTCTCTGTCTGCATGTTCACCGACTTTTGTGTATGCTTTGTGTGTGTAATGTTATGATTTTGTTTAATAATATGTGATAATGATTGTACAGGTGCAGTCTAGAGTTTTGATGCTTTAGAGGCTTGAAGTTTGCTATTTGGAGCTACCGCCAGATTTTAAGTTGCTGGAATGAGGTATATGATCAGTACGAAGTGTTGTTTGATGCTTTGATTATTTGAGTTCACTGAGATCATGTGTGATTTGTGTTTTTAGTAGATTTTGAGATTAAAACGAAATTAGAAGTTTGAATTGGTTGAATTTACTGAGATCAAGTGTGATTTATGTTTTCAGTAGGTTTTAGGTCGAAACGAGATTAGAAGTTTGAATTTACTGAGAGTTTGTTTTTTGATGGTCTGATTGTTTGAATTTACTAAGATCATGTGTTATTTGTGTTTTTAGTAGGTTTTGAGATCAAAACGAAAGAGAGGTCATCCTGATCTTCTCCACTTATGACACCAACAACAATCGTTGAAATCATCTTCTCCTCTTTAAGAGCTGATGATCTTGGGAAGTTACGATTCTTTGTTTTTTCACATATGATTTTGCTTTGGCGATTTTATGAGGATGTATTCTGATTCATGTCTATAAAGTGTTTCTAGGGTTTGTTGTTTAGGGACAAAAGTCATGGCTGGTTCTCCTTAATCTACCCTTGATGGATGCAAAAATGGGTTAAACAGAAGAAGCCCTAGACCTACATCTTTACACCGCCGCCGAAGAACTTTTTCGGAGAAGAATGGTTGAAGAAGCTGTCGACGGCAATAGTGGTTTACAAGGGCACCATAAATCTGTGAGTTTATACACTTTTGTTTACTTTTATTTACTTTTATATGAGTATCGTTCATATTTGTAATTTAGATCTGGATGGAATCACAAATATTGTTGTTAATTATTGCGATTTTAGAGCCAATTTTGTTTACTTTTATTTACTTTTAGTGTCAATTTCTATCTAAAGTTAAGGTCAATTTCTCTCTAAAAATAGGTTTAATGTTGTTAATTATTGCGATTTTAGAGCCAATTTTGTCACTTACGATGTCATTGATGATGGCTGAATGGTTTTTGTATATTTTAGAGTTTTCGATAAGGCTATGATGAGTTCAAAGTTATGAGTAAATATTGTTGAATATGTCATCTTGGCGGGGCAGGGTTGAAGGATGGTAGATCTCATCTGCAACCTCCCTTGCAGCCATCATGCTTTCACTATTTTGTAAACTCTGAGCCTGAAAGTTGATGATGGCTGAATGGTTTTTGTATATTTTAGAGTTTTCGATAAGGCTATGATGAGTTCAAAGTTATGAGTAAATTTTGTTGAATATGTCATCTTGGCTTGGCAGGGTTGAAGGATGGTAGATCTTCATCTGCAACCTCCCTTGCTGTCACACCCCCAAAATCCACCTGCGGAGTATCACCGCTTGGGAGCGTGACTGACCAGGATCAAGCCACCAATCATATCGAACATGTAATTAATATCAAGTAAAATAAATGTAAACCAATCATTCAATACGATAGCTGTTCAAAACATAATCATAGTTTCAAAGTGTAGCGGAAGCATAAGTATGAAAACCCAATGTGTAACATAAGTTCAAATGTTTAAATGTTTTAACATGGCATCCACGATCCATGCTCCACAACGACCTGCTCCTCCCAGTGCAAGCTCCATGTATCTAACGACCTGCAAGGCATGTAACAGAGGATCAACAACTAGTTGAGCGAGTTTACAGTTTATAGTTCGGTATTTGTAATAGTATAGTAAGCCTTGTATTCGTTCATTAAGTCATGTATCGTAATAGTTCGTATCGCAGCCCTTCAGGCATGTATGCGAAGATTAGGGAAAGTTCTCAAGTATTCTAGACTAGGTATATTTGTATCGCAGCCACCCGGCACCTGTGCGAAGTTTAGCGTATAGTTCGCAGCCTTCCTAGGCATGTGTGCGAAGATCGGTCATAATATCGCAGCCAACCCTGGCGTGTATGCGAAGATCAGTTCTATTAGTATCACTTGTCTAGTAGTATCTTATCAATAACCTTCCTCACCCGAGGATCATATCACTAATTTCCATTATCCAGGTAAGTACGAGTAAATAATCAAATCCCATTCCCACCCTGGGAACCCCATGCCTTGGCTGTGTGAACTCACCTTGGTTTGCTCGGTATGTTATTGCTTCTAGGGTTTATCAAACATCTAAGTCCGTTACACACGACCTAGGATATGTTTCACGTAATACGATGTAAGTGTTTGCATCCAATTAGGGTTTACGAGTCTTTGATACTCAAACAATTGTGTTATGTGTGTTCACTGTGTACAGGATGATATGATAAAGATTGTTCCTAGCTACAGCATCACACAATCATATACGGTAACATACGGTAGCATACTGTAATGCACAGAACATACAGATCATACAGTAGGTTCTATACACTGGTGTTTACAAGTAACTTGCTTCATACATCACTTTGTAAGGCTCTGATTATACATAACATAGGTAATTCTGACTATCATCGAAGCATAACACTTAAACAAAGCATCAAGGCATGAGAGCTCGGACACTATATCACAAGTAAAAAGGTCGGCTAAGCATGATAAGCAAATTCGGACCTTGAAACATCATATAAAGGTCGGACATCAACAAACAATAAAAGTCGGATCATGTTCATATGATTAAAAAGTCGGACCCCCTGATTTCTTTATAAAAATCGGACATAAAACACAACAAAGGTCGGACTCCCTTTTCTCACATAAGAAACTCGGACATAGGGTCTTAAAAGTCGGACTCCCCCAATGTCCTTCATGAAGTTCGGACCCCCCCCATGCCTAGTAACAACCTCGGACAACATGCATCTTGGGCAAAAGTCGGATAACACACTCCATTTAATGAAAGTCGGACTATTAAACCCCTTAAAAGGATCGGACATATTTTATGCAATAAAAACTCGGGCCATACACATGTTTAAAAGTCGGACATGTGGTGTGATGGTTAAAAGTCGGACCTTCATGTTATGTATAAATGAAACTCGGACCCCTTTACCTAGGGTTAAACATCGGACACACATCAAGGGTCCAAAACTCAGACTATCAATACATGAATAAGTCGGGTATGATTTGCTATAACAAAACTCAGACATCCTTTACCCCATATAAAATTCGGACAAGCTATCTTGTTATAAAACTTTGACAAAACACATTCAATAAAACTCTGACAACATTTTAATCATTCGTTCCTTACATCGTAGCAGTTACGTTTTCATATCATCACGACTAAGAAACCCTAGTTTCATTGCATTCTGTCTAGCAGCAAATCAACTATCAATCAATCATGTATTCTTAATTCACCAGGCAATCGATTAAACAACTTTTAAATATCACTATCATCATCATCAGAATCAAATCAAAAGTCATAGAATATTATATGAAGAACTAGGGTTTTCATGAACATATAATCAAGAATCAAGAATTGATATTAATCAAACAATCAATTAAGGTTTACAAGTATTACAATGATCAATAAACAATTACCTTGAATGATTTTTAGAGAAGGAGAGGAATCAAGAGTGATGAATATCTTGGTGATGATGATTGCCAGAGAAAGTGAAAGTACGTGCTTGGATTTTTGTGTAGTGACAAGTGAAAAGGGATTAGGGTTAAGAATCTCTAGGATTTCACTAATTACCCTCTACCTCCCTAAGTATCATATTTTACACATGTACACCATCTCATAACAATTTCATAGTTTCACCACCAATTTCATATATTTGCCAAGTCTTTCACAGTTAACAAACAACCATGCACAATCACACAATACAATTCATTGCATCAAAACGTATATAATTCCATGGCAACTAATTGTGCAAATAAACAACTAACCAATAAATGAACGTGCAATAAATGCTAAATAGAAATCTTGGAAAAATCGAGTTGTCACATTATCCCCAACTTAAAAGAAATTTCGTCCCGAAATTTGGTACGCACTCAATGAGGAAGCAAGGTAAGCTGTATTGTTCACTAGTTTTCCTGGGGTGTCACATCATCCCCCCGTTGATTTGGAATTTCGTCCCGAAATTCAGTAGTAGTAGCTTCAGCCTCAGTAGTGGTTGCATTGGTTCCGAATAACTGGGGGTACTTTTCTGTCATCTGGTCTTCGCGTTCCCAGGTGTACACTGGGCCACGTCGGGAGTTCCAACGAACTCGAACAAGAGGGATTCTCTTGCTTTTGAGGACCTTAACATCTCGGTCCGTGATTTCAACTGGCTCCTCGACGAACTGCAACCGCTCGTCGATAGTGAGTTCCTGAAAAGGAACTATGAGGGTCTCGTCTGACAGGCACTTCTTCAGATTCGACACGTGAAATACATTGTGAACTGCACCGAGTTCAGCTGGTAGGTTTAGCTTGTAGGCCACTTTGCCTATTTTCTCAATGATCTCGAACGGACCAACATACCGTGGATTGAGCTTGCCTCGTTTACCAAATCGAACCACACCCTTCCAGGGTGAAACTTTAAGTAAAACCCGGTCCCCGACCTGAAATTCCAACGGTTTCCTACGCTTATCCGCGTAGCTTTTCTGACGGTCGCGTGCTGCCGCCATGCGTTGTCGTATTTGTGCAATCTTTTCTGTGGGCTCCACTACAATCTCCGGACCCGTGATCTGACTATCCCCCACCTCTGCCCAACAGAGAGGTGACCGGCATTTACGCCCGTACAATGCCTCAAATGGAGCGGCTTGTATGCTTGTGTGATAGCTGTTATTGTATGAGAACTCCACCAAAGGGAGGTGCTTTTCCCAGCCGTTGCCGAAATCAATAACACATGCCCGAAGCATGTCTTCAAGAGTTTGGATCGTGCGCTCAGACTGCCCATCCGTTTGAGGATGATATGTTGTGCTCATGTCTAACCGTGAGCCGAAAGATTTGTGCATTGCTTGCCATAGCTCTGACGTGAATCGTGCATCCCGATCCGAAATGATGGAGGTGGGCACCCCGTGCCTCGAAACAACTTCTTTAAGATAAACGTCCACGAGGGTGGAGAACTTATCCGTTTCCTTAATAGCCAGGAAGTGTGCAAACTTGGTGAGTCGATCCACGATCACCCATATAGTATCATTCCCACGCTGAGATCTAGGCAGGCTAGTAACAAAATCCATGGAAATTTCTTCCCATTTCCACTGTGGTATCCTGGGCTGTTGCAGTAGGCCTGAGGGTTTCTGGTACTCTGTCTTGACTCTCGCACAAGTCAAACATTTGCCGACATAAGTAGCAATGTGGGCCTTCATGCTAGGCCACCAATAAGTAGTTCTGATGTCGTGGTACATTTTATCCGACCCTGGATGTACCGAGTAGCGAGACTTGTGCGCTTCATCCATCACAAGTTCGCGTAGATCGCCATAGAGTGGGACCCAAATACGTCCTGTTACACAGTAGGCGCCGTCTTCCTTTTGTTCTAATCGTTGCCTCGAGCCGCGTAAGGCTTCAGCCCTCACGTTTTCTGGTTTTAATGCTTCCACCTGAGCATCTCGTATCTGTGCAGGAAGATCAGACTGCATAGTGAGCTGCAAAGCTCGTACACGCTTAGGTAGAGTGTCTTTCCGACTGAGAGCGTCAGCCACAACATTGGCTTTGCCTGGATGGTACTTGATGGCGCATTCATAATCATTAAGCAGCTCGACCCATCGACGTTGACGCATGTTCAATTCCTTCTGCTTGAAGATATGCTCGAGACTCCTGTGATCGGTGCAGATAGTGCACTTGGTACCGTACAGGTAGTGTCGCCATATCTTAAGCGCAAAAACAACAGCTCCCAGCTCTAAATCGTGCGTCGTGTAGTTCTGTTCATGAACTTTGAGTTGACGAGAAGCGTAGGCAATAACTTTATCCCGCTGCATCAATACACAACCAAGCCCCTGTACTGATGCATCACAATAGACCACAAAATCATCTGTGCCCTCTGGCAATGAGAGGATATGTGCGCTACATAATCTATCCTTCAGGTACTGAAAAGCAGTTTCTTGTGTATTACCCCAACGATAGGTAACACCTTTATGTGTCAACATAGTGAGCGGCTGTGCAATCTTGGAGAAGTCTTTAATGAATCGTCTGTAATACCCCGCCAAACCCAAGAATTGGCGTATTTCCGTTGGTGTACGCGGTGCAGGCCAATTCCTGATCGAATCTACCTTGGACGGATCGACATGAATCCCATCCTTGTTCACCACATGGCCTAAGAAGTGGACTTCACGAAGCCAGAAGTCGCATTTTGAAAACTTGGCGTACAATTGCTCCTTTCGAAGAAGTTCCAAGATAAGACGTAAGTGCTGCTCGTGTTCCTCCTGACTCTTGGAGTAGATCAGAATGTCATCGATGAAGACAATGACGAACTTGTAAAGATAGGGTTTGCACACCCTGTTCATAAGATCCATGAAAACTGTCGGCGCGTTCGTAAGCCCAAATGGCATGACTAGAAACTCGTAGTGACCGTAGCGAGTTCTAAATGCTGTCTTGGAGACGTCCTCATCCTGGACTCTCAGCTGATGATACCCTGACCTCAAATCTATCTTGGAGTAGTAAGTCGACCCTTGCAACTGGTCGAATAAATCGTCAATACGCGGTAGAGGATAGCGGTTCTTCATTGTGACTTTGTTTAATTCGCGGTAGTCTATGCACATCCTGAAAGTGCCATCCTTCTTTTTAACGAATAATACTGGAGCTCCCCAAGGCGAAGCGCTTGGACGAATAAAGCCCTTATCCAAGAGCTCTTGTAGTTGCTTAGGCAGTTCTTCCAATTCAGTTGGAGCTAAACGATACGGTGCGTGAGCTATAGGTGCTGTCCAGAACTATAGGAATGAGGTCGATAGGAAGCGTCTGACCAGCGAGGATAAGATTACAACCCTGAACTATGTACGGCCTCTAGGCCTTTACCATTAACTAACACTACAACACGTTGGGTGTTCAAGGGAGTTGGTGTATGTTTTAACATTCGACTAACTTTCAAAGGCATATAATTGGTATTCACACTCGAATCAAACAAGACAGTAACATAGAAATCGACAAGGAGAAACTTACCCATAACCAAATTGGGATCATTTCTGGCATCACCCTGCCCCAACACAAATGCACGACCCCTTGCTTCATTGACGTTGTTGTTCCCACCATTGTTGTTGTTGCCATTTCCCTGATTGTTGTTATTGTTGTTGTTGCGATTCTGGTTCTGGTTCAACTGGGGACAATCACGCTTGAAATGACCTTCAGCCCCACACTGAAAACATCCCCTGTTGCCCCGCTGTTGCTGCGGCTGGTGCTGGTTTTGTGGAGCTGGTGGTGGATGTTGCTGATTCTGATTTTCAGGTCGCGAACTCCTGCAGTCTTTGGCTTCATGACCTATCTTGAGACATCTCTGACAACGCTTCTTGCGACACCGTCCACTGTGGTGTCTGTTGCACCTGTTACATAGTGGGTGAATTCCCCGATATCCACCCTGCCCCTGATTGCCTGAAGAGTGCTGACTGGGACTCTGATAACTGTCAGTCTTTCGCTGCTGAACTTGTGACTGAACTGAAGCTGATCCCTTGCTGGAATCCCCATCCCATTTTCTTTTGTTGTCACTGGGAGTAGCAGAAATAGCGACAGCAGTAGTGGTAGCACTGATGCGTTTCGGCAGCTTGTTCTGTTCGACTGCCTGATCCGTGAGGCGATGAGCGAGGCGTTGAATAGCCTGGATGTTATCAAGATTAGCCGATGTCACATGGCTCTGGATCTCTGGCGCTAACCCCTTGAGATACAACTCCATGCGCTTGACTGGAGGGTCCACCATAGTTGGACATAGCACGGCCAGCTCGTTCGACCTTTTAGTGTAAGCTTCTATTTCTGACCCAGTCATTTTCAAATGATAGAACTCATCTTCCAACTTGTGGATATCTTCACGTGTGCAGTATTCCCTTTTGATCAATTCCTTGAAATCATTCCAAGGGGTGGCGTTAGCAGCTGCCAACCCTAGGATCTGTACTTGCGCGTTCCACCAAGTCAACGCGATTCCTTCCAAAGTACCAGTGGCGTACTTCACCCTGCGATCCTCAGGGCATTCACACATTTCGAATATCGACTCTAACTTCTCAAACCAATGGAGGAGTCCCACTGCCCCCTCGGTGCCACTGAATGTGCTTGGACGACAGTCCATGAAGTTCTTGAAAGTGCAAACGGGCTGATGAGCGTGTTGACCTAATGTGTAAGATCAGAACGAGGTTAAACATAAGAGTTGTTTAGGAACGTAGGATCTAAGGGTCCTAGAATGAGTTACGACTGCAGGGTATACCTCCTGGGTTTGCAGCTGCAAGTGTCGTAGCAACTTGTTCATTGATAAGAGCCGTCAACTGGGATTGAGTCATGTTAATGCGTCCAGCCATTGTTCTTCATAGTAAAAGTAGTGTAAGTGAGAATGGTTCGCGAATAGTGCGATGACAGAAGAGTGTAAGCACACAAGTGTTTTCAAGCAATAACAAGTAGTGAGCAATGTGATCTAAGCATACTACGAGAAAGGTTCTATGCAATTCTAGCAAGTAGGCAATAAACATAAACCTTATTACCTAGGATGTTGAGTCTTGCACGTGGAGCGAAGCGTCGTTGTGGATCGTTGAGAGCACTGTTCTGGTTATAGTCTGGTTTTAATAAAAACGTTTTCCCATATTAAAACCAAGTTCTCTATAACCAATGGCTCTGATACCAATCTGTCACACCCCCAAAATCCACCTGCGGAGTATCACCACTTGGGAGCGTGACTGACCAGGATCAAGCCACCAATCATATCGAACATGTAATTAATATCAAGTAAAATAAATGTAAACCAATCATTCAATACGATAGGTGTTCAAAACATAATCATAGTTTCAAAGTGTAGCGGAAGCATAAGTATGAAAACCCAATGTGTAACATAAGTTCAAATGTTTAAATGTTTTAACATGGCATCCACGATCCATGCTCCACAACGACCTGCTCCTCCCTGTGCAAGCTCCATGTATCTAACGACCTGCAAGGCATGTAACAGAGGATCAACAACTAGTTGAGCGAGTTCACAGTTTATAGTTCGGTATTTGTAATAGTATAGTAAGCCTTGTATTCGTTCATTAAGTCATGTATCGTAATAGTTCGTATCGCGGCCCTTCAGGCATGTATGCGAAGATTAGGGAAAGTTCTCAAGTATTCTAGACTAGGTATATTTGTATCGCGGCCACCCGGCACCTGTGCGAAGTTTAGCGTATAGTTCGCAGCCTTCCTAGGCATGTGTGCGAAGATCAGTCATAATATCGCAGCCAACCCTAGCGTGTATGCGAAGATCAGTTCTATTAGTATCACTAGTCTAGTAGTATCTTATCAATAACCTTCCCCACCCGAGGATCATATCACTAATTTCCATTATCCAGGTAAGTACGAGTAAATAATCAAATCCCATTCCCACCCTGGGAACCCCATGCCTTGGCTGTGTGAACTCACCTTGGTTTGCTCGGTATGTTATTGCTTCTAGGGTTTATCAAACGTCTAAGTCCGTTACACACGACCTAGGATATGTTGCATATAATACGTTGTAAGTGTTTGCATCCAATTAGGGTTTACGAGTCTTTGATACTCAAACAATTGTGTTATGTGTGTTCACTGTGTACAGGATGATATGATAAAGATTGTTCCTAGCTACAACATCACACAATCATATACGGTAACATACGGTAGCATACTGTAATGCACAGAACATACAGATCATACAGTAGGTTCTATACACTGGTGTTTACAAGTAACTTGCTTCATACATCACTTTGTAAGGCTCTGATTATACATAACATAGGTAATTCTGACTATCATCGAAGCATAACACTTAAACAAAGCATCAAGGCATGAGAGCTCGGACACTATATCACAAGTAAAAAGGTTGGCTAAGCATGATAAGCAAATTCGGACCTTGAAACATCATATAAAGGTCGGACATCAACAAACAATAAAAGTCGGATCATGTTCATATGATTAAAAGTCGGACCCCCTGTTTTCTTTATAAAAATCGGACATAAAACACAACAAAGGTCGGACTCCCTTTTCTCACATAAGAAACTCGGACATAGGGTCTTAAAAGTCGGACTCCCCCAATGTCCTTCATGAAGTTCGGACCCCCCCCATGCCTAGTAACAACCTCGGACAACATGCATCTTGGGCAAAAGTCGGATAACACACTCCATTTAATGAAAGTCGGACTATTAAACCCCTTAAAAGGATCGGACATGTTTTATGCAATAAAAACGCGGGCCATACACATGTTTAAAAGTCGGACATGTGGTGTGATGGTTAAAAGTCGGACCTTCATGTTATGTATAAATGAAACTCGGACCCCTTTACCTAGGGTTAAACATCGGACACACATCAAGGGTCCAAAACTCAGACTATCAATACATGAATAAGTCGGGTATGATTTGCTATAACAAAACTCAGACATCCTTTACCCCATATAAAATTCGGACAAGCTATCTTGTTATAAAACTTAGACAAAACACATTCAATAAAACTCTGACAACATTTTAATCATTCGTTCCTTACATCGTAGCAGTTACGTTTTCATATCATCACGACTAAGAAACCCTAGTTTCATTGCATTCTGTCTAGCAGCAAATCAAATATCAATCAATCATGTATTCTTAATTCACCAGGCAATCGATTAAACAACTTTTAAATATCACTATCATCATCATCAGAATCAAATCAAAAGTCATAGAATATTATATGAAGAACTAGGGTTTTCATGAACATATAATCAAGAATCAAGAATTGATATTAATCAAACAATCAATTAAGGTTTACAAGTATTACAATGATCAATAAACAATTACCTTGAATGATTTTTAGAGAAGGAGAGGAATGAAGAGTGATGAATATCTTGGTGATGATGATTGCCAGAGAAAGTGAAAATACGTGCTTGGATTTTTGTGTAGTGACAAGTGAAAAGGGATTAGGGTTAAGAATCTCTAGGATTTCACTAATTACCCTCTACCTCCCTAAGTATCATATTTTACACATGTACACCATCTCATAACAATTTCATAGTTTCACCACCAATTTCATATATTTGCCAAGTCTTTCACAGTTAACAAACAACCATGCACAATCACACAATACAATTCATTGCATCAAAACGTATATAATTCCATGGCAACTAATTGTGCAAATAAACAACTAACCAATAAATGAACGTGCAATAAATGCTAAATATAAATCTTGGAAAAATCGAGTTGTCACATTATCCCCAACTTAAAAGAAATTTCGTCCCGAAATTTGGTACGCACTCAATGAGGAAGCTAGGTAAGCTGTATTGTTCACTGGTTTTCCTGGGGTGTCACATCATCCCCCCGTTGATTTGGAATTTCGTCCCGAAATTTAGTAGTAGTAGCTTCAGCCTCAGTAGTGGTTGCATTGGTTCCGAATAACTGGGGGTACTTTTTTGTCATCTGGTCTTCGCGTTCCCAGGTGTACACTGGGCCACGTCGGGAGTTCCAACGAACTCGAACAAGAGGGATTCTCTTGCTTTTGAGGACCTTAACATCCCGGTCCGTGATTTCAACTGGCTCCTCGACGAACTTCAACCGCTCGTCGATAGTGAGTTCCTTAAAAGGAACTATGAGGGTCTCGTCTGACAGGCACTTCTTCAGATTCGACACGTGAAATACATTGTGAACAGCACCGAGTTCAGCTGGTAGGTTTAGCTTGTAGGCCACTTTGCCTATTTTCTCAATGATCTCGAACGGACCGACATACCTTGGATTGAGCTTGCCTCGTTTACCAAATCGAACCACACCCTTCCAGGGTGAAACTTTAAGTAAAACCCGGTCCCCGACCTGAAATTCCAACGGTTTCCTACGCTTATCCGCGTAGCTTTTCTGACGGTCGCGTGCTGCCGCCATGTGTTGTCGTATTTGTGCAATCTTTTCTGTGGCGTCCACTACAATCTCCGGACCCGTGATCTGACTATCCCCCACCTCTGCCCAACAGAGAGGTGACCGGCATTTACGCTCGTACAATGCCTCGAATGGAGCGGCTTGTATGCTGGTGTGATAGCTGTTATTGTATGAGAACTCCACCAAAGGGAGGTGCTTTTCCCAGCCGTTGCCGAAATCAATAACACATGCCCGAAGCATGTCTTCAAGAGTTTGGATCGTGCGCTCAGACTGCCCATCCGTTTGAGGATGATATGCTGTGCTCATGTCTAACCGTGAGCCGAAAGATTTGTGCATTGCTTGCCATAGCTCTGACGTGAATCGTGCATCCCGATCCGAAATGATGGAGGTGGGCACCTCGTGCCTCGAAACAACTTCTTTAAGATAAACGTCCACGAGGGTGGAGAACTTATCCGTTTCCTTAATAGCCAGGAAGTGTGCAAACTTGGTGAGTCGATCCACGATCACCCATATAGTATCATTCCCACGCTGAGATCTAGGCAGGCCAGTAACTAAATCCATGGAAATTTCTTCCCATTTCCACTGTGGTATCCTGGGCTGTTGCAGTAGGCCTGAGGGTTTCTGGTACTCTGTCTTGACTCTCGCACAAGTCAAACATTTGCCGACATAAGTAGCAATGTGGGCCTTCATGCTAGGCCACCAATAAGTAGTTCTGATGTCGTGGTACATTTTATCCGACCCTGGATGTACCGAGTAGCGAGACTTGTGCGCTTCATCCATCACAAGTTCGCGTAGATCGCCATAGAGTGGGACCCAAATACGTCCTGCTACACAGTAGGCGCCGTCTTCCTTTCATTCTAATCGTTGCCTCGAGCCGCGTAAGGCTTCAGCCCTGACGTTTTCTGGTTTTAATGCTTCCACCTGAGCATCTCGTATCTGTGCAGGAAGATCAGACTGAATAGTGAGCTGCAAAGCTCGTACACGCTTAGGTAGAGTGTCTTTCCGACTGAGAGCGTCAGCCACAACATTGGCTTTGCCTGGATGGTACTTGATGGCGCATTCATAATCATTAAGCAGCTCGACCCATCGACGTTGACGCATGTTCAATTCCTTCTGCTTGCAGATATGCTCGAGACTCCTGTGATCGGTGCAGATAGTGCACTTGGTACCGTACAGGTAGTGTCGCCATATCTTAAGCGCAAAAACAACAGCTCCCAGCTCTAAATCGTTCGTCGTGTAGTTCCGTCCATGAACTTTGAGTTGACGAGAAGCGTAGGCAATAACTTTATCCCGCTGCATCAATACACAACCAAGCCCCTGTATCGATGCATCACAATAGACCACAAAATCATCCGTGCCCTCTGGCAATGAGAGGATAGGTGCGCTACATAATCTATCCTTCAGGTACTGAAAAGCAGTTTCTTGTGTATTACCCCAACGATAGGTAACACCTTTCTTTGTCAACATAGTGAGCGGCTGTGCAATCTTGGAGAAGTCTTTAATGAATCGTCTGTAATACCCCGCCAAACCCAAGAATTGGCGTATCTCCGTTGGTGTACGCGGTGCAGGCCAATTCCTGATCGAATCTACCTTGGACGGATTGACATGAATCCCATCCTTGTTCACCACATGGCCTAAGAAGTGGACTTCACGAAGCCAGAAGTCGCATTTTGAAAACTTGGCGTACAATTGCTCCTTTCGAAGAAGTTCCAAGATAAGACGTAAGTGCTGCTCGTGTTCCTCCTGACTCTTGGAGTAGATTAGAATGTCATCGATGAAGAATATGACGAACTTGTCAAGATAGGGTTTGCACACCCTATTCATAAGATCCATGAAAACTGTCGGCGCGTTCGTAAGCCCAAATGGCATGACTAGAAACTCGTAGTGACCGTAGCGAGTTCTAAATGCTGTCTTGGAGACGTCCTCATCCCGGACTCTCAGCTGATGATACCCTGACCTCAAATCTATCTTGGAGTAGTAAGTCGACCCTTGCAACTGGTCGAATAAATCGTCAATACGCGGTAGAGGATAGCGGTTCTTCACTGTGACCTTGTTCAATTCGCGGTAGTCTATGCACATCCTGAAAGTGCCATCCTTCTTTTTCACGAATAATACTGGAGCTCCCCAAGGCGAAGCGCTTGGACGAATAAAGCCCTTATCCAAGAGCTCTTGTAGTTGCTTAGGCAGTTCTTCCAATTCAGTTGGAGCTAAACGATACGGTGCGTGAGCTATAGGTGCTGTCCAGAACTATAGGAATGAGGTCGATAGGAAGCGTCTGACCAGCGAGGATAAGATTACAACCCTGAACTATGTACGGCCTCTAGACCTTTACCATTAACTAACACTACAACACGTTGGGTGTTCAAGGGAGTTGGTGTATGTTTTAACATTCGACTAACTTTCAAAGGCATATAATTGGTATTCACACTCGAATCAAACAAGACAGTAACATAGAAATCGACAAGGAGAAACTTACCCATAACCAAATTGGGATCATTTCTGGCATCACCCTGCCCCAACACAAATGCACGACCCCCTTGCTTCATTGACGTTGTTGTTCCCACCATTGTTGTTGTTGCCATTTCCCTGATTGTTGTTATTGTTGTTGTTGCGATTCTGGTTCTGGTTCAACTGGGGACAATCACGCTTGAAATGACCTTCAGCCCCACACTGAAAACATCCCCTGTTGCCCCGCTGTTGCTGCTGCTGGTGCTGGTTCTGTGGAGCTGGTGGTGGATGTTGCTGATTCTGATTTGCAGGTCGCGAACTCCCGCAGTCTTTGGCTTCATGCCCTATCTTGAGACATCTCTGACAACGCTCCTTGCGACACCGTCCACTGTGGTGTCTGTTGCACCTGTTACATAGTGGGTGAATTCCCCGATATCCACCCTGCCCCTGATTGCCTGAAGAGTGCTGACTGGGACTCTGATAACTGTCAGTCTTTCGCTGCTGAACTTGTGACTGAACTGAAGCTGATCCCTTGCTGGAATCCCCATCCCATTTTCTTTTGTTGTCACTGGGAGTAGCAGAAATAGCGACAGCAGTAGTGGTAGCACTGATGCGTTTCGACAGCTTGTTCTGTTCGACTGCCTGATCCGTGAGGCGATGAGCGAGGCGTTGAATAGCCTGGATGTTATCAAGATTAGCCGATGTCACATGGCTCTGGATCTCTGGCGCTAACCCCTTGAGATACAACTCAATGCGCTTGACTGGAGGGTCCACCATAGTTGGACATAGCACGGCCAGCTCGTTCGACCTTTTAGTGTAAGCTTCTATTTCTGACCCAGTCATTTTCAAATGATAGAACTCATCTTCCAACTTGTTGATATCTTCACGTGTGCAGTATTCCCTTTTGATCAATTCCTTGAAATCATTCCAAGGGGTGGCGTTAGCAGCTGCCAACCCTAGGATCTGTACTTGCGCGTTCCACCAAGTCAACGCGATTCCTTCCAAAGTACCAGTGGCGTACTTCACCCTGCGATCCTCAGGGCATTCACACATTTCGAATACCGACTCTAACTTCTCAAACCAATGGAGGAGTCCCGCTGCCCCCTCGGTGCCACTGAATGTGCTTGGACGACAGTCCATGAAGTTCTTGAAAGTGCAAACGGGCTGATGAGCGTGTTGACCTAATGTGTAAGATCAAAACGAGGTTAAACATAAGAGTTGTTTAGGAACGTAGGATCTAAGGGTCCTAGAATGAGTTACGACTGCAGGGTATACCTCCTGGGTTTGCAACTGCAAGTGCCGTAGCAACTTGTTCATTGATAAGAGCCGTCAACTGGGCTTGAGTCATGTTAATGCGTCCAGCCATTGTTCTTCATAGTAAAAGTAGTGTAAGTGAGAATGGTTCGCGAATAGTGCGATGACAGAAGAGTGTAAGCACACAAGTGTTTTCAAGCAATAACAAGTAGTGAGCAATGTGATCTAAGCATACTACGAGCAAGGTTCTATGCAATTCTAGCAAGTAGGCAATAAACATAAACCTTATTACCTAGGATGTTGAGTCTTGCACGTGGAGCGAAGCGTCGTTGTGGATCGTTGAGAGCACTGTTCTGGTTATAGTTTGGTTTTAATAAAAACATTTTCCCATATTAAAACCAAGTTCTCTATAACCAATGGCTCTGATACCAATCTGTCACACCCCTAAAATCCACCTGCGGAGTATCACCACTTGGGAGCGTGACTGACCAGGATCAAGCCACCAATCATATCGAACATGTAATTAATATCAAGTAAAATAAATGTAAACCAATCATTCAATACGATAGGTGTTCAAAACATAATCATAGTTTCAAAGTGTAGCGGAAGCATAAGTATGAAAACCCAATGTGTAACATAAGTTCAAATGTTTAAATGTTTTAACATGGCATCCACGATCCATGCTCCACAACGACCTGCTCCTCCCTGTGCAAGCTCCATGTATCTAACGACCTGCAAGGCATGTAACAGAGGATCAACAACTAGTTGAGCGAGTTCACAGTTTATAGTTCGGTATTTGTAATAGTATAGTAAGCCTTGTATTCGTTCATTAAGTCATGTATCGTAATAGTTCGTATTGCGGCCCTTCAGGCATGTATGCGAAGATTAGGGAAAGTTCTCAAGTATTCTAGACTAGGTATATTTGTATCGCGGCCACCCGGCACCTGTGCGAAGTTTAGCGTATAGTTCGCAGCCTTCCTAGGCATGTGTGCGAAGATCAGTCATAATATCGCAGCCAACCCTGGCGTGTATGCGAAGATCAGTTCTATTAGTATCACTAGTCTAGTAGTATCTTATCAATAACCTTCCTCACCCGAGGATCATATCACTAATTTCCATTATCCAGGTAAGTACGAGTAAATAATCAAATCCCATTCCCACCCTGGGAACCCCATGCCTTGGCTGTGTGAACTCACCTTGGTTTGCTCGGTATGTTATTGCTTCTAGGGTTTATCAAACGTCTAAGTCCGTTACACACGACCTAGGATATGTTGCACATAATACGATGTAAGTGTTTGCATCCAATTAGGGTTTACGAGTCTTTGATACTCAAACAATTGTGTTATGTGTGTTCACTGTGTACAGGATGATATGATAAAGATTGTTCCTAGCTACAGCATCACACAATCATATACGGTAACATACGGTAGCATACTGTAATGCACAGAACATACAGATCATACAGTAGGTTCTATACACTGGTGTTTACAAGTAACTTGCTTCATACATCACTTTGTAAGGCTCTGATTATACATAACATAGGTAATTCTGACTATCATCGAAGCATAACACTTAAACAAAGCATCAAGGCATGAGAGCTCGGACACTATATCACAAGTAAAAAGGTTGGCTAAGCATGATAAGCAAATTCGGACCTTGAAACATCATATAAAGGTCGGACATCAACAAACAATAAAAGTCGGATCATGTTCATATGATTAAAAAGTCGGACCCCTTATTTCTTTATAAAAATCGGACATAAAACACAACAAAGGTCGGACTCCCTTTTCTCACATAAGAAACTCGGACATAGGGTCTTAAAAGTCGGACTCCCCCAATGTCCTTCATGAATTTCTGACCCCCCCCCCCCATGCCTAGTAACAACCTCGGACAACATGCATCTTGGGCAAAAGTCGGATAACACACTCCATTTAATGAAAGTCGGACTATTAAACCCCTTAAAAAGATCGGACATGTTTTATGCAATAAAAACTCGGGCCATACACATGTTTAAAAGTCGGACATGTGGTGTGATGGTTAAAAGTCGGACCTTCATGTTATGTATAAATGAAACTCGGACCCCTTTACCTAGGGTTAAACATCGGACACACATCAAGGGTCCAAAACTCAGACTATCAATACATGAATAAGTCGGGTATGATTTGCTATAACAAAACTCAGACATCCTTTACCCCATATAAAATTCGGACAAGCTATCTTGTTATAAAACTTAGACAAAACACATTCAATAAAACTCTGACAACATTTTAATCATTCGTTCCTTACATCGTAGCAGTTACGTTTTCATATCATCACGACTAAGAAACCCTAGTTTCATTGCATTCTGTCTAGCAGCAAATCAACTATCAATCAATCATGTATTCTTACTTCACCAGGCAATCGATTAAACAACTTTTAAATATCACTATCATCATCATCAGAATCAAATCAAAAGTCATAGAATATTATATGAAGAACTAGGGTTTTCATGAACATATAATCAAGAATCAAGAATTGATATTAATCAAACAATCAATTAAGGTTTACAAGTATTACAATGATCAATAAACAATTACCTTGAATGATTTTTAGAGAAGGAGAGGAATCAAGAGTGATGAATATCTTGGTGATGATGATTGCCAGAGAAAGTGAAAGTACGTGCTTGGATTTTTGTGTAGTGACAAGTGAAAAGGGATTAGGGTTAAGAATCTCTAGGATTTCACTAATTACACTCTACCTCCCTAAGTATCATATTTTACACATGTACACCATCTCATAACAATTTCATAGTTTCACCACCAATTTCATATATTTGCCAAGTCTTTCACAGTTAACAAACAACCATGCACAATCACACAATACAATTCATTGCATCAAAACGTATATAATTCCATGGCAACTAATTGTGCAAATAAACAACTAACCAATAAATGAACGTGCAATAAATGCTAAATAGAAATCTTGGAAAAATCGAGTTGTCACACTTGCAGCCATGGTGCTTTCACTATTTTGTAAACTCTGAGCCTGAAAAGTTACGGAGATCTTGTTGTCTTCTACTATCGTCTTCAACATACAGAGTTGAAGAGTCAAATCTACGAAGAGGTAAGATTGGGTATCTGTAATATTCATACCGATTTATAGCTGGTAGTTTTTGTCAGATCCAAAGTTTAACCTACTCGAAATCTTGCGATATTTAGGTATTGATTATACCTTCAATCATTTAGGGTTTTTTGTTTCCATATTTGATTTGCGGTTTTTTCTTAAGTTGGGTTTCTGTTTATGTGTTGATTACACCCCGAATCATTTAGGGTTGACTGTGATGGTGAATAAAAATGAATGCAAAGTGCATTTTTCTTGTCCTTTCAAGATGAGGCTATGATAATTTGGTAGATCTGAGTAAAAATTGAATGAAGATAGCATCATGGCATGGCAAGGTTGTAGGATGGCAGTTGTTCATGCAACCTCTCTTGCAGCCATGGTGTTGTCATCTTTATGCATAATCTGAGCCTGGCATTAATGCGAATGTTTTGTAAGTTCACCATGAATGCACAATCTGAGAATTGGTAGAACAATCATCTCCTTTTAAACGGGTCAAATGGGTAACAGAGATCAATCAGCACAAAGTTCAAAATAGGTAACAATCATATCCTTTTAAAGAGAAGGTTGTTATCGTGCCATATATATCTATATAATCTATAAAAGGAGATTAAAAGATGACCTCGATTTGCTTACGTGTCAACCTCTGAGATATGCCACATTGTCCATGCTGATTAGATAATTCAGATATATATATATATATATATATATATAGTGTGAGGTTCATTGGGGAACACTAAAAAAGTGGGGAACAGTGGGGAACCGACTCAAACGAACTCCGATTGGACTCATTCCAGCGGCATTGGAACCGGCTCGTCGAACCCTAAATAGGATCTCTTAACCCTAAACCATAAATCATAACCCCTAAACCCTAAATATATTAGGGTTTGTCTTTTAGGGTTTAACTTTAGGGTTTTGCATTAGGGTTTAGCTTTAGGGTTTAGCTTTAGGGTTTAGGTTTTAGCTTTAGGGTTTAGCTTCAAGATTTAGCTTTAGGTTTAGCCTTTAGGGTTTACCTTTTAGGGTTTATAGTTTAGATTTTACGGTTTAGCTTAGATTTTAGCCTTATTTTTTAGCTTTAGGGTTTAGAGTTTAGGAGTTAGGATTTAGGGTTTAGGGTTAATATATCCTAGTTAGGGTTCGACAAGCTGGTTCCAACGCCGCTGGAATGAGTCCAATCGGAGTTCGTTTGAGTCGGTGTCGGTTCCCCGCTGTTCCCCACTTTTTTAGTGTTCCCCAATGAACCTTCCCCTATATATATATATATATATATATATATATATATATATATATATAATCTGATTTTTATTAGGATAAATTAGTGATTTTTTTATTAGGGAATTTCAAAAATTACATGGGGAGCTGTTTTGTGCATTTAATTCTTGCACCTGAGATGTCATCATATCTCCATCTCTCTCTTTCTTCTTCACATTATATCCTCCATCTCTCTCTTTCTTCTTCTCATTTCTTAAAAGTGCAAATACAGGCGACATTCTAGGGTTTTTTTACAAAGCTTCCACAAGAACCATGTCATCGGCAAAGCAATCCGGCGGTGAATCACCATCTTTGGATCTGTATCAAGGTTTAATGTTGTGTTCTCATGCCTTCTTGGCTCTTGCGATGTTTAGGTATTGATTATACCATCAATCATTTAGGGTTTTTTGTTTCCATATTTGATTTGGGGTTTTTTCTTATGTTGGGTTTCTGTTTGTGTATTGATTACACCCTGAATCATTTAGGGTTGACTGTGATGGTGAATAAAAATGAATGCAAAGTGCATTTTTCTTGTCCTTTCAAGATGAGGCTATGATGATTTTGTAGGTCTGAGTAAAAATTAAATGAAGATAGCATCATGGCATGCAAGGTTGTAGGATGGCAGTTGTTGATGCAACCTCTCTTGCAGCCATGGTGTTGTCATCTTTATGCACAACTGAGCCTGGCATTCTGACAATGCGAATGTTTTGCAAGTTCACCATGAATGCACAATCTGAGAGTTGGTTGTTAAATATCAACATGTTTAAATGTGCAGAACTTATGGTACTTGAATGGAACATTTATATAGGCATTTAACAATGGTTTATATTTGGTTTCTTATCTATATTTTTTCCATCAGAACTCATTTTCGATGGTTGTGATTGTGTTGGGTCTGAAGAGTATCCTAAATTAGATGGTTCAATTGTTGTTCCGTTGTTGTTCCGCAACTTGCTAATCTGGAACCTGTTATGGTAATAATATGGTTTATTAAGAAAATCTTCTTTTTGACCGAGTGAGAACCCATCTCAAGAGGATGTGTCAAACTAGTTACCAAGAGTTTTCATTCATTTCTAAAGTTCTACTAAGTGGGTCAAATGGTCAAGCAAGTTAGTTTTATTCAATAATTTAAATTGGTAGAACAATCACACACTTTCGGGAAATTTTTAGTTTTCTTTAGTAAGTTCGCAATGCTAATGAATATCTTTGTGCAGTTTCTTATTTTCTGATCTTCTTATTTTTGTTTTTTTTTTGTAGGTACGGGCATTCAAAAATCCTTCGACAATTTCAGTCTACGCTCCATCACAGGGGCGCAAAGGAAGGGGATGGCGATTTTGAAAGGTCGTGGCATCAGCGATTTCGCATAGCTTTTATGTACGACTCTAATAAGCGATAAGTTTAGGTTAGTTTGTTGGTTTTGGGCACCTTCTTTCGTTAGGTTTTCTGTCTAATGTTTGCATTTGATTATAATGATGACTTAAAACCTTTTCATGATCGGTTGTTTTCATGATCATAACTCTGACAAAACCTTTTCATTGATTCAGGTTTTAAGCTATTCATCACGATTGAATTGTTATCTAAATAAGGAAACAATAGACGTCGCTAAAATCATGGCTGCTTCCATCGCCTCTTCGCTTGGTATCGATCACCACCTTCACTACAGTTAGTATATGTGCATGAAAAGGAATACATACATTTTATGAAACTGGGTGAGTTTTATGTAATTAGGTATACTTTTCAATTACATAACAATCGTTAGTACTGCAACTATGTAGGGCTTTTTTTCAGATTTATGAATGTTAACTCGGCAGTTCATGTTGCATCTTAGTATGGTCAGACATCCTTCTTGAATTAGATTAAAATTTGGTGCGCTCTGATTAAAATGCAGAAAATACGCTACGCATGGAATGTGAGGTTAAGAGTGTTGATTCAAAGCTACGCAGTCATAGCGCTCCAAAATCAAATAGCGGTCAAGGCCCGCTATACGATATATAATTATAGCGATGCTATAGAGGATAGTGGTAATTTTTATATCATGCATAATTTATGTAAATAGATCTCTATAATCCATAATTATGGTTTCAAATCTGTTTCCTGAGTTATTTACAGTTCTAGCACACTAAATATTTAATTTTTCTATTGAGTTGGTATATTGGGATTAAATACTGAACTGGTGGAATTACAGCAAGTACAGTTTATGCTTCAAGCTGTCTCGATCTCTTTGAAGGCAGATAGGTGGCTTTGGGAGGTCTGAAAAACAGAGTTGATAAATTTAGATGTGGTTGAAAGATGATAACCCAACAGTTGAGGATCTCATTCTACAGCTTCGATAAATTCAGGGGTGTTTTCAAATAATGCTTTCTAGATGTTTGAAGACCGACAAATGTCCAAAGAAGCAGCACTGAGGACATTTGTCGGTCTTCAAATATCTAGGAACCATTATTTGAGAACACCCCTGCATTTATCGGAGCTGTAGAATGAGATCCTCCACTGTTGGGTTATCATCTTTCAAGCCCATTTTCCCTAAATTTATCGATTTTGTTTTTCATGCAGGGATGTAATGCAATGATTCCTCTCAATTGAATAGACGAACACTTGCTTCCTCTCAAAGGGTTATGGAGTGGTTATAACAGCTGATCATGCTAAGGACTGTTATAACTAATCACTGCTCCTTATAAAGACTGATGGACTTAAATACTGATGAGACCTATCCACTTTTGAAGACAAAGCCCTGCTAAAGACAAGCACTTATGTACCTAAAGCCTGATCAAACAAAGGAAAACCACTGGTCAGTAACAACAGTGGTTCAGCATCTACAGCGGATTCAACATCAGTATTTAGGGCTCAAATCTACTTGGTAAGCTTATTTAAGCCTTTAAATTTATCACCATCTTAAGGATTTTATGTGGATACTTTTGTTCAAGATTATTAAATAAATTGATTTGAAGCAATTGACACTGTTCTCAGATTTTTTTTATTGAATCTTCTCACTGTTTTCATATAGGGTTGTGAACGAGATCTACAACAACAAGAACAAAGAATGGCTCTAAGGTTGCACACCAAGTGTTTGAGATATAGCCTGAATAAGTAGAGTTCAATTGATGTTATGTGCATTTGGCCGATGACCCATGTTCAAGGATGCCTTATGTTTCAGACTATACGAAGATTTCCTCTTGGTTATCATAAGGTTAAATTTGAAATTAATATGCTCATTCGTTAATAAGCTTATAATTATACTTAAGCAACTATGAAGAGTCAATATCTAATCATCAATGCATCTAATGACAGCAAACCATAAACAAAGCAAGAAGATTGGAGGCATTCTGTTCTTTTTTTTATTACATATAAAGTATAGGTGGAAATTCTGACCCGTATCTTTATAGAAGGTCAATTACGGTAATATTTAATCTATAAAATGTGATATGTTGCGAGGATACATCTGTTATCAATCTCAGGTATGGATTTTCCATTGCTAATTTCGTGTCAACATAAATCTGATTCTTATCAGTAAACTTATTCTAGAAATGCTAGGGCTTTTATAGTTATTTGTTTATTTATTTATTTATTTATTTTTTTGCAGTAGGCTTTGTATGTTTTGTTGGATTTGTTAGCCAATGGAATCATGTTACCCTAACGTCGACATCAGATCATCCAGAAACCATCATTGAGCCATCACATTCTTTTTCCGTTTACATCTCAGGTAACGGTTTTCCTTAATTCATCTCGACACTTAGGTTGTTATGTATGATTTTTGCTGTGGTTTTGAAATTTACGGGATAGTAATTGTCAATTTCAGGTAGGTTGGGTATTGAGACCAAGAAATTCAGCGCCACTTGCAGTTACGGTTTTAAGGTCAGTCAATTATTGGCTTGAAACAGAGACAGAGGACCTTTGTTTCTGAATGTATTGTAGCTTCACTTATGACTTATGCCTGATGTTGTTGTCATGATATGAGAGAGCGATTGGATTTGTTGTCTAAAATGGGTTTTTATTTTTTTGTTTCGATACTGGATACAAGAAAAATTGATTGAAATCGAGACTGAAAATTTGTGGTTATTTTATGTGTTGAAAATTTGTGCAATGTTTTAAGATTGATCAACTGTTTTTCAGGTTGTGTGATTGTTACGTTTCTACTACTCTTTATCCGATGTTCTGCGAGGAGACACTATCCCCTTCCAAGCGATAACAGAAGTACGAAAAAGCCCCTACAGACTTTTCGTCCGTTTAATGTTGCACACCGCGGTTCAAATGGAGAACTCCCAGAGGAAACCGATCCTGCTTACTTGGTACATTTATTAAACAATTTCTTTCCTCCTAAGAGAAATTGACTTTTCTTCGGTTTAGTGTTGATTGTTTCTATCCTAAGAAATATTATATTGTGTAATGTTAGTCATTAGTTTCCTGCATGACGAAAAAGGTCAACACTGTGAAGATAATTTATGAGGTTAAAGTAATCTCATTTAACACTTAAAAGTCAGCAATTGAGCATTGTCACATGTGTTACTTGCCATATTTAACTGAACATTACAGCTATGTGAACATTTTCAGCTGGCGATAATACCCTTTTTATCCATCCATTACTCCCAAATATCTATCGGAGAAGCATTATAAAACAATATCTTTTACCGTTATATTAAATAAAATTTCTTTCATAGGTATCATTTAACTTTCTGTTGAAACTGAGAAAGTTCGATTAAGCTTTGATTTTTCAATTAATCGAATGTGATTGAAGAAATTGGTAAAAAAAACATTATTCTGTTAGCTGATGTGAATTCATAAGTATAATGCGAATGTGAATTCATTAAATAATTTCACATCATATTTTACATATAAACGTAGGCTTACATTCAATGTTTACTATGTACCCACGTCTATGGAACGGGTGAAGCCCATTTATGCTTTGTGGTCTCAAAACTATGGGTCATTGGGTTGTCATGTGTATCAGCAATCTAATAGCTTACTACTTTATTATGTTTAGTTTCATCTCAAGCATAATAAAAAATTAGCTAAAAAAGAATTTGGTCAAGCGGGTTAAAAATCATCCATATTTATTTTAATACATGCATTCTCTTAAATCTAACACATACTGTCTTTAACATTTTTTTATAAAGATATGTAACTAAATGCAAACAATTTAAATGATATATTATAATCTGTTTTTTAGTATTTGATTTCGATCGTTATTAAACCTACCCGTGTGTTCACACGGGTCTTACTACTATTATAATATAATATAATATAAATAATATATATGCATATGTATTTTACACAGAACCCATCTTGTATCTCTCTCTGTCCCTCTTACCCCCCCCCCCTCTCTCTCTCTCTCAACCCCCTATTTCTACCTTGTCCCCACCACCAACCACCATCAACAACCACCACACACCCTCTCTCATACACACAGCCTTCACCCATCACCATAATATGCCACCTCCCCCAACCCGCCACCATCGCCGCAACTAGGGCTGTAAACGAGCCAAGTCGAGCCGAGCTAGACCCAGCTCGAGCTCGGCTCGAACTCGATTCGAGTTGGCTCGGCTCGAGCTCGAATTTCAAATCAAGCTGAGATTTGAGGCTCGAACTCGACTCGATTAGAATTCGAGCTAGCTTGGCTCGGCTCGAACTAACAAAGAACCGCAAAATTTACTATTTAAAATGCCCTTAAAAATGAATTTCTTCATATACTAAGGGCCATAATTGCCATTTAATTTAACCATATGGCTAAATATGCAAGTATAAATTGTTAATTCACTTTGTACATTGTCTTTACCTTCTTTTATAGGGGATATACTCCCTTAGTTTTTGTTTTCTAAACGATATGGGACAAAAAAATGAAGGATGTACAAACCGAGTCAGGCCAAGCTCGAGCTCGGCTCGTTTACAAACCGAGCCGAGCCAAGCTGGCTCATTTATAACCGAGCCAATTTCGAGCCGAGCTTTCTTCGAGCTTTTTTCGAGCGAGTTTCGAGCGAGCTGCGAGCCACGAGTTTTATGAACACCCCTAGCCGCAACCTGCTCACCGCCGCTAAAACCCAACAAATCAATCCTAAAACTCAAAACCTCAACAAATCGACCTAAAACCTCAACAACCCAAGAAATAAAAAAAGTGTGACATAGCATAACCGCCTTCGCTAAGAGTGGTAAAGACGATTCTGGTGACCGGCTGGGACGGTAGCGAGATGGTTCTTCAAATGGATTTAGATTGTGGAAGTGGATTTTGTGGGTTTTCAATTGTGTTTGAGATTTTTGATGGTTGCATCGTGTGTTTGTTGAGGTGGGTTAGAGATTTTTGAAGTGGGTTTTGTGAATGGGTGTAATTTTGGATCTGAATGTGATGGCTGTTGAATTTGGGTACCAAGAATTGATGATTTCTTGTTATAAAATAGATGAATTGATTGGTCATCATCTCAATTTTAGGCTTTAATAGATTACAATCTTTGATTTTGAGTTTGAATATGGATGTAGGATTGTTTGCATGACCAAACGAGTCGTTCAGAAGAGTTCTCGATCAATACGAGAGGCGGAAACAAACGTATTGATGTTTAATCAGCTTGATATACACATTAACTATCTTGTTTATTGATTTGAAAGCGTTTTACAGGCTAGAGACACTTCGACAGCACCTTGGCTCCCGGAATCACAAAGTCTTCCATACGAAATGATAGGACACATATATATAGGCAATCCATTTCGTGCGAAATGGATATCTGCCCATTTTGTACGAAATGGACATCTCCATTTCATGCGAAATGGACTTTCCATTTCGTGCGAAATGGCTGCATTACATATGTTTCTCGTTTTTCTCGATCTCTGTGCCCTAATCTATCATACCAATTACAAGACTCAATACAAGACGAAGTCAACAGACATATGCACCAACAGACTCCCCCTTGGATGTTGACGAAGTCTTCGGTACGAGTCTTTAGCATGTCGACTCTTCAGTCTTGATCAGTCTTCTTGTTTTTTCAAAATATTCTCCATTGCAAGCATTCTCAAACTCTATCTTCTTCTTGTCTTCAGAATCTCACCCTAACTATTCCTGGATTGCAACCTGGCTCTTCCAAAAACTTTATCAGGCCTTTTTGATTCTTTAAGCTCTTCAGCATCTGCAGCTTTTCTTTCTCGAACGATGTTCCAGGATCTATCTCTGACTCTAACACCATTAGACTCCCCCTTTCGTCAAGCTGGGATCGCAGTCTGGAATTTGTTATCATCTTAAGATCGAATCCTAGCTCACACTCTGCTCAGGCTTTCACAGGATCTGAAACATCTCCTGGCTCTCCGTAGCAACAGGATCAGAAACCTGGTTTTAACCTGCACAATCCTCTACCACTTGTATGATAAACAATTTTGACGTTAATAAGCTCTGCTACATCCCTTGTATTCGTAACATTCAAATTTCTTTTTCATTTTAAACACATTTTTCATTTCAAACAGACTCCCCTTCACCTGTTGTTCATCATTTTTAGCACTTGGAATTTTGAAAATCAGCTTTTCAAACATCTGTTGTCAGAAAACTTTTTGTTTTTTAAATTTTTTTTTGCTAAAAACACAATATTTTTGGGTTTTTGTTTTTTTAAAGGAAAGCAGTAAAGAAATATTTATAGACAATATTTTTGTGAGTTTGTGTAAGAGGATCATATCAGTTTTTGAGACATATCACCAACACCGTTGATCTTAATTAATCATTAAATCTTAAACAAATTCACTTCTAATTGTCAGTATTGTTGTCCACTTAAACTTTTACACAAGTTTTCAATTGATTCAAGATACGAATTAATGTTTTAAGAACTAACTTACTCATGTGTCCCACCTCAGAATATGCTCCTATATCAAAATTCCCTGGATTCAGACTTACAGGTGAGCATACCAATCTGATATCTGTATTCGGGTTAGTGCGAGACCTTGAGAGCTCAGGTACGAACTACCGTTCAATCAAAGAGATGAAGGCTCGACTTTAGGTGTGTTCCCTTTAGGGAATCTTTTCTTCAACTGCCATTGATTCATATCTTTCGATATTTCTTCAATTTTTAGCAGAGGAGGAGCTATGAAAGCGCATTAAAGTATTATACGAAGTCTAGGCCATTGCTTCCGCAATATCAGAAGACCAGGTATAATACCCCAGATATCAAACAGTATAAAGACCTAGTATCTCAGAATCAGGCAATCTCTCAAACAAGATTTCGGGGGTTACCCATATATCCGAGAGATGTTCCCCACGAGATAAGCATGTTTTGATATTTAGGTTTATATCTCGAAAACAATTTACTAACTGTGTGAAGCGTACTGGCACATCATTAGTGAGACTTGTTTAAAATCATTTTGACTTTACATTTCTTTAGCATGTTGTGATAGTCCACTGATGTACTATCATTTCCCCTTTTTCACAACAAAACTCATTTTTAATTTTTCAATGTTTTTGGCTTTTTGGATTTTATCATGTTTTTGTATTTTTTAAATTTTCAAAATTTCTAAATTTTCTTACTCCCCCTAAAATCAAAATATGTTTCAATTTTGATTTGCTGGGAAATTTGAAAATAAACTGTACAGATAACGTGACAACATGATGTGAATTGCTTCAATCCTCCATTCACTTGGCTTAAACAATCAGAACTCCTCCTGACAACAAACTATTTTCCCATTATGATTTCAAAACACTTAAGTTTGTTTTAATCAAAATGGTTTTTCCAGAAAAATTAGTTTGTTTGATATTACACAAACATGGGGTTTCTTTCATCACATTGTTTTCTCAACCACTTGTAGGTTCATTTTTCCTTCACTTGTAAGAAAGTTAACACAAGTACAACTTAATGTCCTTGATTAACCACTTGTAAGTTGAAATATCACAATTACCAATCTGTGAATTTCTCAAGAATGATGATGATTCCTACTCCTCAATTACCAACATGGGAGTTCCGGCAAGTCAGGATTTTTATTTAAAAAGATCCACCCAAGCCTGACGAGCCTTGGGTTTGCCAGCTTTTTGTTTTAAATCTCCATTTGACAATGATGGAAAATTTGCATCATCCATTGTCGACACGGAAACATCACTTTTTACCTCAATTTGTGGCTCCTCTGATTTTGACAAATCAGATTCATTGCCCGAACGTGGCTCCTTTGACTTTGACAAGTCAGATTCATTGCCCAAAGATGGCTCTTTTGTTTTCAAGAAAACAAATTCATCGCCATTCTTTATCGAAACCCAATCCTTACGAGATTTAGGTTTTCCAAATTTATCAACCTGTGAAATAAATGATCTTTCACAGTTTCTTTTATACTCAAACACTTTGATAAAGATTTTGTCTGAAAAATTAACTTTCTTTGATTTTTTATCAGTTTGATTAGTTAATTTTTCTTTCTTTATCCTTTCATTTGTCCTCAGAGTTGTATCTGATGAATTCGCTTTGCTTGACTGACCATTTTTTGTTGAGCAAATCGATTCATCAGAACTTTTATCCGAATCACCAGTTGTACCCGAGGACAAAATCTTTTCAAGATACTCTCTTGCTTTCTTTCTTTTCTTTCTCAGTCTATCTTTCTGCCCTTGTGAAAGTTTCACTTTCTGTTCTTTGGGCTTTTCATCAATTTTGACTGATTTTTTCACCGTTCCATGAGATTCAGCCCTCGATCTTCCCTTTGATCTCATTGGGCAATCTCTGACAGTATGACCTTTGATTTGACATTCATAGCATCTTCTTGTTTCAAAACTCTTACTCTGGCAGTTAAAAGCAATGTGTCCTTGAAAACCACATTTATAACACACTCTATTATCATACCATTCTCCTCTATCAATCCAAACATTTAGATCATAACATTGTTTGGCCTTGTGGTAATCATCCCTTCTCTTGTCTGTTTGATTTGACTTTTGAGCACTGTGGTCAAACCTGCACCAATTATTACCAACTTTTGTGAGTTTTGATTTTCAACTTTTTGTGATTTTTTATAATGACTGGATAATTGAGCTGATGATCTTTTATTGTTGTTTTGAAAATTTTTCTAATTTTTAACATTTTTTTTGTTCTACATTCTTCTTAAAAGGTTTTTGCTTTGAACACTCACCTCTTTCAGTAGATTGTAGAACAATTTCTTGAAATTTTTCTTTTAATTTCAAAAATATTTTCTTTTTATCATCTTCATCATCATATTTATCATCACAATCTTCAATTATGACTTTGTTATAATTTGTGACATTGTCACTTATTGGAATTTCATTGATCGGTTTTGGACATATTTGATATATTAACACTGACGTGGTCACAAAACCTTTCAATTTCTTTTCTAACTCATCAATTTTATTTTTCGCACTCTCAACTTCATTTTCAAGTTGAGTAATTTTCACAAGATGAGAATTTATTGCCTTTTGATTTTCAAAATCATTTTTATTCAAAACAGATTTTTCATCTTCTAAACTGTTTATTTGATTTTGAAATTCTGATTCTTTTTCTTTCAAAACTTTGTTTTCTAATTTTATCCAAAAAAACAACTTCTTTTTCTAAAATTTTTAGTTTATTTTGAAGTTCTTTTTCATTTTCTTTTAAATTTTTGTTTTCCAATGTCAAACTCTCCACATCCTTCAAGAGTTTGACATTGTCTATTCAGATTTATCACATTTTAAGCACACTGGTTCAGAACTTGATTCTTCTTGAATTAACTCTGTCTTGTATGTGCCTGCACAAAAAATTTTAACAAAATCAAAAGGATTCATGTTTTCATCGATATAACAACCCCTCTTAATATCGTATTTCATAACATTTTTTGCTGCATGACACATATATACTCTTCTTCTCATTTCAACCATCACATCCAAATTTATTTTTTCTAAGTTATTTTCTATTTCATTTATCAAATCCTTCTTTTTCTTGTCATTTTCATACTTGTGTGTTTTCAACACTTTGATAAATTCTTTTGGATAAAATTTCGAAAATCTAGAATCCTTTTTCAGATTAATCAAAAATTCATTCCATTCTGCAGGTAGCGTGTCTGCAAATTTTGATATATGTTCATCATTTGACATTCTTATCTCATACCTTTTTAAATGATCAAGTTAACTTTCAAACCGGTTTTCCAACTCATCCAACTTTTCATCTTTCTTACACAAAAAACATTCAAATCTATTAACCCACTCATTCTTTTTCACATCATTATACCTACTATCCAAATACCCGTAAAACCAATTATTTAATCTTTCAAGATCATCATTTTCTATTTCGTCAAAAATTTTAATCTCACTTCAAAAACAACCTGATGTGATTTTTACTCAAACCTTACAACCTGAAATACCTTTCAAGTGAAATGAAAACTACTTTCAAACGAATTGGAATGATTCCAAACAATCAGACTTGATGCGGAATAGGTTCAGACGAAATGGAACCTTTCAAACAAAATGGAACCTTTCAAACGAAATGGAATCAGTTCTGTCCAATTCGTAAGAAATGGAAGTAACTTTCACATGAATTGACACTTTGGTGCGAAATGGGTCAACTACAAACGAAATGGTTTATTTCGTACGAAATGAAGAACACTTTCAAACGAAATGGTGCAATTTCAAGCGAAATGGACCTGTTACACCTAATTCGTGCGAAATGAGATCCAATTTGTCCAATTCGTGCGAAATAAGGATATGTTTCACACGAAATAGTCCATTTCGTATGAAATGATGATGACGTCACACAATCGGTCAGTTTTTGACAAAATTGATCAAGTTTTAGGATGATTTTAGGTCTGATTTCTTCAAGGATTCATTAAAACAGTGTTTTGCTTGTTATTTTTGAAAATCAGTCCATTTTAACCGTGAAACCTTGATTAATTTTGAAAAATGTGTAGAAGAATGAGTAGAAATCAGAATTTTCAGTGTAATCAAGCTGAATTGGTAAGAACTCTTCCTCCTGAGCTCTGATACCACATGTAGGATCGTTTGCACGACCAAACGAGTTGTTCAGAAGAGTTCTCGATCAATACGAGAGGCGGAAACAAACGTATTGATGTTTAATCAGCTTGATATACACATTAACTGTCTTGTTTATTGATTTGAAAGCGTTTTACAGGTTAGAGACACTTCGGCAGCACCTCGGCTCCCGGAATCACAAAGTCTTCCATACGAAATGACAGGACACATATACATAGGCAATCCATTTTGTGTGAAATGGATATCTGCCCATTTCATACGAAATGGACATCTCCATTTCGTGCGAAATGGACATCTCCATTTCGTGCGAAATGGTTGCATTACATATGTTTCTCGTTTTTCTCGATCTCCGTGCCCTGATCTATCATACCAATTACAAGACTCGATACAAGACGAAGTCAACAGACATATGCACCAACAATGGAGTCTCCCATTTAGTTTCTAAGACCATGGGGTATGGTGGGGCGGGGGTTTGGGGCATGGGTTGACACGTGGTTTGGGGGGGCTTCGCTGGGCTGACCCAAATTGTAGATGGTATAGTGGGGCGGGGGTTTGGGGCGTGGTTTGGTGGGCTTCGCTGGGCTGACCCAAACCGTGGGCTATTTGAATATTTTTTAAAACAACAAATTTAATTTTTTTAATATTTTTAAATAAAGAAAATTACATAAAAAATTCCTAACGCTTATATTTTTTCTTTATCTCTTCTCTCATCTCCAAGACTAGTTGCAACTCGTCACCCTCTAGGTGATCAATGGGTTGGGATAGAAATTTCAAATCATCCCGTTTTTGTTTCAGGGCATCTCTAGCATCTTTGCTCTTTCGAAGTTCGGCCCTTTGTTGTTGGAATACGTTGAATGTATCTAACTTGCATGCAATGTCATCCAACTGATCGCTGTATATTCCCCTACGCGAGCCCGAACTCCCAGCTGAAGGCGATGCCGTACTCGATCTTGATTTTTGAGCGCGCCTTTTTGCGGCATCTCTTCCATATTCAGGCCGGTTTGGCAAATCATCCAAAAGGTCCTCAAACTCTTGATCTCGTGCATCAGATTGGGCTTGGGACGAGGCCCTTGACCTTTTGGAAGACGTGTTCGATTCGCTACCACTGGGGATATTCGCCCACTTTGGATGGAACTTACAAATCTCCCAACAATGCATGAAATGGAAGTCGCTCCCCACATTTGTTTTAAATGTAACCAAAGCGTTTGTCACAATGTCGGCTTCGGTTTTACCACTTTTTGGGTTTTGCTTTGCTTTATTTAAAAAACCACTAAATTTTGTAAGTTGGCCGCTTATCTCGCTCCACTTCGAGGATAAGCTATCGTTTTCACGATAAGCCTCCCTTCCCATTTCTTCATGGAATGCTCTACTAACCGCTTCCCACAAATGGGTTCGATGTTGAGAATTTCCTCTTTCAATAAAAACAAAATTTAATATATTACAAAGTTATATAAAAAATAACCATAAATATTAAATAAAATAAGGGATACAAAATATTTAAGAATACCTAAAGTTGGATGTTGAGATTGTTGACACCAAGCCCTCGCCAATGAAAGTTCTTCATTAACGACCCATTTTTGTTGTTTTCGTTTGACGGTTTCAAGTGCTTTCTCCGCCTCGGTTTTTTTCTTATGACTTCTCTTTTTGGGAACTACTGAGGCGGAAGGACCATCGTTGGGTGGTTGAGTTTCGGGGACGGTTTCGGTTTGTGAAAGGTCGATGGAGGTTGGTGAAAGGTTGATGGGCGTTTGTGTAAACGGGGTAGGTATCGAATCGTCGGTGTGTGGGAAGTTAGTAAACACACGATTCCCAAGATACGATACATAACTCGCTTCAAGGGGCATAGGGGAGTGTATGAAAAATGGACGAGGCATTGGACGATTGGGTGGTGGGCTAGGATTATTTTCTTGGAACCCAAACGGGTTGTTCGGGTCATAAACACGATTATGAGGATGCATTTTCGGTTTTGTAGAATGAGAATTGAAGATGATTATAGAAGATGTGGAGTGTATTGTGGTTGAATGTGGTAAAAATAGGAATTGAAGTGTGATATTTATAGTGAAAAAAAAATTTAACATAGCCGTTGGCCAACGGCTAGTTTGCTTTGGCCATTGACAGCCCGCCATGTCACCTTGCTTCCCATGCCCGGCTTCAAACCCAAGCCCCAAGGGCCACGCCCCAACCCAAGCGCCATACCCCATAGTCTAAGAGATGAGAGAGGCGTGTTAGTGAGAGAGAGAATATTTTGGGTTTATATATATATATATATTTTTTGTTTTTTTATTAGTCTTTTTTTAGTTAAAGAGGTAAAAGTAAAACTATAAAAGTATACTGATTTGATATGCACATGATCTCTTTTAACGTTAAAAATAAACTGAGTTAGGCATAAAGAACAAACCGTGTAACAATCTGTTGGGTCTAAAATTGAGACTATTGACAAGTCTTCAATGGCCCCTACACAAGCTATTGAGAATAGAGACATTATGCCCGTGAGTCCCACATCAGGACATACCCCTGCGATCAAGGTATGCACAAAGATTCCTCATAACAGGTGAGTATATTGGTTTCATTCTCTTCAACGATAGAGCGGAGATCAGGTCTGTACTTTCGTACAACAGAGATCCCAAGAACTACCGAGGGCTAAGACAGATAGTTTGGTGAACAGGTCAGTACTTCCGTACAGCAGAGTGACCAAACTAATCTAAGTTTTGGCCAAATTTGGCACTTATTATGAAAAAGGGTTTGTATTTTTTTTTTATAAGGCACTTATAATGAAAAGGATATCATAGCGTCTAGGTCAGCATGTATCTGGATGCAGCAGAAGAGCAACTATGATATCCCCGAATGAAATACCAATATAAAGACCCGAGATCTCAGACTTTGGCAATCTGTCAACGAAGATTTAAGACCATTAAGCCATATGTCGCAACGTGTTACCCACTATGATGCGTAATGCTGTGGAAATCCAGAATTTTTGTGTAGACTTTATCTTTATCACCAAGATGCAGTTTACTTGTCTGAAATGCTGAACCTATCGACATATCGTTATCTTGGAGCTGTATCCTCCATCAGATCCTATTCATGCGAAGACATAATCAAGTTAGTTCCTATCATTTCTCATATAAGATCATGATTATTTTACAATAATCACATCTCATGGTCTAGGAAGTATTTTAATACTCCCCCTAAAATTTTATTTATGTACAATCATTCACTGAAAAACTAAAAATTATAAAACATGTATTTACATTGGAAAAAGACTTCCACATTGATGATTGTACGAGTTCAGATGATGAGTCAAAGACAAATGAAAGTGTTGGGGAGTCAAAGATCAAAAGACCATCTGAAGTTGTCGAACATCACGTTTGTCAACATGCTGAGTCAAGCTCAAAGCAACCCCACCCCTAGTTGCATCACACGGAACTTCAAAGTCTCAAAATCCATTCAAGGCTTGTTTTAGGTGTGGAAAAGAAGGTCATGTGCTCAAACAATGCCCAGAACGACACGGTCCAGACGGTAAAGACAACCAATATCGCTTCCCTGGATCAAAAGGTAAAAATCACACATCTTTGAAAGATCGGATGAAAAACTTTCAATCCAGATCTCCACATGTGAAGCCGGCTTCACATGATTCAAAGATGAAAAGGACCAACACATTAAAACCTCAATCTTTTCCTCCGGGTCTTAAACATAAGATTGTTTCAAACTTTAAATCTTTTACAAACAAAATTTTTACACCAAAACAGGTTTGGCGAGTCAAACCAATGGTTGTAAAAGAAATCAATGAGGGAAAAGATTTGGCATATCGGGAGGTTTTCTATTTTGATGAAAAAGGACAACCCAAGACTACGATGGCTTGGGTTCCACTCTCTAACTGAATTGCTTATGAGTGTAGGAACATCCAAGGAGGACTGTTAGTAACACCGGTTATTATCAGTGGTTGTTCCATATACAAGTTCGAAGAGGAAAATCACAGGTTTGGTTATGGTATCTAACCTGGTCGCGCACTCAACGATGCTGTAAAACACACTCATTTTCTTGCTGATATATGCTTTTGTGTGCCTGATGTGGAAGACTTTATTTTGTAAATACATGTTTTATAATTTTTAGTTTTTCAGTGAATGATTGTACATAAATAAAATTTTGGGGGGAGTATTAAAATACTTCCTAGACCATGAGATGTGATTATTGTAAAATAATCATGATCTTATATGAGAAATGATAGGAACTAACTTGATTATGTCTTCGCATGAATAGGATCTGATGGAGGATACGGCTCCAAGTTAACGATATGTCGGTAGGTTCAGCATTTCAGACAAGTAAACTGCATCTTGGTGATAAAGATAAAGTCTACACAAAAATTCTGGATTTCCACAGCATTACGCATCATAGTGGGTAACACGTTGCGACATATGGCTTAATGGTCTTAAATCTTGCGTTGACAGATTGCCAAAGTCTGAGATCTCAGGTCTTTATATTGGTATTTCATTCGGGGATATCATAGTTGCTCTTCTGCTGCATCCAGATACATGCTGACCTAGACGCTATGATATCCTTTTCATAATAAGTGCCTTATAAAAAAAGGCCAAACCCTTTTCATAATAAGTGCCAAATTTGGCCAAAACCTAGATAGATTAGTTTGGTCACTCTGCTGTACGGAAGTACTGACCTGTTCACCAAACTATCTGTCTTAGCCCTCGGTAGTTCTTGGGATCTCTGTTGTACGAAAGTACAGACCAGATCTCCGCTCTATCGTTGAAGAGAATGAAACCAATATACTCACATGTTATGAGGAATCTTTGTGCATACCTTGATCGCAGGGGTATATCCTGATGTGGGACTCACGGGCATAATGTCTCTATTCTCAATAGCTTGTGTGGGGGCCATTGAAGACTTGTCAATATACTCAAACATGATAATTAATCACCGGATGTATGTCGAAAGAATGGTGCATGGATTTAAGCGGACAAACATACCAACAATCGTTCTTGAGTCGTAGCTATCCTAAAGAAAGTTGAAGTGTGGCTAGACTTTTCAAGTTGGTATGATCTCGTATTTGATCAGATCTATATCTCAAAGGTTGAAAGTTAAAAATAAAAAAAATGTTAAAAAAAATCTAAAATCCAAAAATATTCTTGATTTGTGTACAGTTGTTTTTCTAAGTCTTCCATATCACATCAATCGTTTCTTAAACCGCTTGAGATACTCTTTCCATTGCATACCACAGATGAATACGGTTTTGTCTGTACTTTGAATCAGTCTAAAAGAAAATGTGGAGTTGTGTTTATATCTGTGAACAGGTTACTTCGACTATTTGCTGCAATGATGGCCGATCATCAATTGAGCAAGATACCAGACCAAAGCACTGGTTTCCTGAAGATTGTAGAAGACACCAAGCTAGGAACCCTCCTCCTACGTCTTCTGATTCACTCAAGCTAAAGAGAGTTGAAAAAGGTTGTTCTTGTTTGTCAAAGATGATGCATGCAAAAAGGGGGAGCTTATCCAGATAAAGTACTCAAAGAGCAAAGTGTCAAAAGAAGATCTTCAGTGAAGAAAATTTGGAAAGCATCAGTCTAGGGGGAGATTGTTGGGTCTAAAATTGAGACTGAAGCTTGCCAAATTGAAGATCACATCATGTATGATGTTGACGGTTCTAAAGATGATGCAAGAGTTTGATAACATTAGCCTAAGGGGGAGATTGTTGGGTCTAAATCGTGTAGTCTAATGTTATCAACGAATCAAGTCAACAAAGTCAACGCCAGCAAGTCAAAGTCAACGCACAAGTCGACACGAGAAGATCGAAGAAAGATATGGCGTGTGAACGTTCGAGATATGATAGTTTTATTGCTTTGGATAGTTAAATATATTTTGTTTTAAACAAAATATATTTATTATCTTATTTAGTTAGTCTTCATAGTTATTGCTACTTTTGGTAAGTTTTAATCTCGAGGGTCCTAATTGTAATTAGCCAAAAATGGTAAGGCTATAAATAGATAGAGATGATTAGGGTTTTGGTAACACACTTTACTAGAGATTTGGGGGCTAACATTATATTATCATTTGTGCAAATCAATCTAGTGGGTTTTTCAAGTTCATTTTGTGTGTGTTCATCTTTATTGTTATATCAAAATCAGATTTTTGGCTCGATTTGATCCTATACAATCTGAAACATAAAGTACAAAACTCATCAATTTTAAAGATAAAGGATACCGTCTGAAATTTGGTATAAAGATAAATGAAAAAATTTATAATTCACTTCAAAATTAATATACTATCCTCAACTTATATACACTCGAGCAATAAGCAATAGCAATCAGGCAAAAGCTTGGATCAATCATATGAGTATTACGTATATGGAAGCGACACAAAATTATAGCACATAAAAGCAGCCACACACATATGACTTTTAAGCAAAATAATTTTTTAAAAAGTATATAACAATTTAAGAGGAAAAAAGAAAACAAATAAACGTTAGATATCTTTTAAATAGCTTCAAACATAGATTAAACTTTGACTATAATAGTTTGTTTTAAAATAATATACTAAGTAAAACAATTTAAAAGACTATAATCATTCAATAGTTTGATTGATTAAGAAAGCCATAAGAGGCTTTTTTTTTTTTTTTCTAAATCGTTGAAGCTAATGAAACTATACCTACCCATCTAGGCTTATGTATCAATGTATCATTGAAGAGAGTTGGGACAGCTTGAAATCGTCAAAAGCACCATTTATAGCATTTCGTTTTCAAAATAAGGCATAAAGTTTATAGAATTTTGCGTTTAAAAAATATGAAACTTCATTGGATATGTAACAATATAATGAGTACTAGTATTAAGCTCTTTCGTTGCAGCGGTTGTCATAAAACTATATCATTGTCAGCGACCACCAACACCGAAAAAGCTCGTAAAAGCAAAATAAATAAAATCGGGAAAAAATAACGCCGAGCGAAAAGCAGACGTAAAATCTTTGAATCATGCACGCTCATTGCTGAGAAATTAAACAGAAACGTAAAACATAGAAAAAAATAACTAAGTCCGTCCAGGAACCGCGTGTTGGATGAACTTGTCAAACGCAGAAAAATAGATGTGACGCGACGGGTCAGTTAAACGGGAAAAAATATACGAAAAAATGTTGAACCCCACACGTACGTTGCGATGCGTTAACTCACAAAATTTAGAACAAAACGAAAAAACTTGGGAAAGATAAAAAGTATGGTGGACTAAAATTGAAGATAAAAAAGAGTTGGGATTAATTAAATTGCAAAAGATAAAAAACTTTGGGTTAAAAGTAAAAAACAAAGGGTCTGAATTGCAGAATTGAAGTTTTAAATTTTAGATAAAGATAAGGATAAAAATAAGTGATATCTATATATTGGTTATTAATTAAAATTAATATTAAAAGAAATTTATTAAACATTAAACAAATATAAATAAAATTTATGAGATTGAAGGAGAGAATGTCATATGACATTATTTGAAGTCTTTTATCATAAGTCAGATATAATGAAAATTTGACTTGAAATTCAATTTATAACCAAATAAAGTATCAGAGATTATAAAGTTAGGGGAAGTTCATTTGAGAATAATCTTTTTGAAAGAAGAAAAAAATAAATTAATCTAGAACCTATATTTTTTTATCAATGGTTGGGAATTAAGATATCATTTTTGTCCACTTTTAATTAATGCTTTAATTATTAAGGGTAATATAAACAATTTGATGTAGAATCCCAATAAATATTTTGAAGAGTTACTCAAGTCTCATTAATGCCACCATAATTTTTCTCCTTCACCACCATTAATGTGTTGGATCTTACACTAATTTTATTAGAAGTGGCAAAATTATTTAAAAGTGTTGTATCCTATACATATTTTATTATAAGTCGCAAAATTATTTAAAAGTTTTGGAGTCCTACACATTCTGTACCCTACACCAAAACATTGTTTTGATAGTGTAGAAAACGTTGAATATGTAAGGTCATGTGCATATGTAAAGGTGTACAACAATTTTATAAGATAAACTCATTAAATGATTAGAGTTCATTAATTTGAATAGTAAAAATAAATAATAGACTCATTAAATGATTTGTTCAAATTAACTTTGTATTATTTATTCTTGTTATTCTTAATTTATAATTTCTTCTCATTTGAACTCTCCAAATCAGAATTTCTTAAACATAGAACAAAACATTTAAGGTTTATTGTAATATATTTATCATGATTAGATTCGAGATTTCATTAGCTTTTCTTTATAGTTATTCTCATTATATCCTTAAAGTTGATTGATAATAAATAATATAGTAAATTATGGTTTTGGTCCTTGTAGTTTAGTGCTTAGACAAAAGATCAAATACAAATACCCGTATCATATAAAACGTATGAATAGGGTGAAAATGTAAAAAAAAAACGCGGTGGCATTTTCGTAATTATTTACTCATAGAGTAATTATCAAAATTACTCTACAAATGATCTTGTAGAGTAATTTTGTAAAATGTTCTTGTCGGGTAATTCTGATCTTATAGAGTGATTTTGTAGAGTATCATAATTACTTTACAAATGATCTTTTATGGTAATTTTGATCTTGTAACGTAATTTTGTAGAGTATCATAATTACTCTACAAATGATTTTGTAGAGTAATTTTGAATTGTATGTTGTTTGATAACCTTGCAGAGTAATTTTGATATACTTGTAGAGTAATTTTGATGAAATATATAAGATCAAAATTACTCTACAAGATATACTTGTAGAGTAATTTTGATAATTAACCTACAAGATCAAAATTACTCTACAAAATCATTTTTAGAGTAATTTTGATAATTACCCTACGAGCAAATAATTATGAAAATGCTACTGCGATTTTTTGGCTTTTTCATGCCTTTCGTACGTTTTGTAGGTTAAGTCACTTTGTACGTGAACTTAACCCTTAGTGCTTATTGCTGCATTTTACAAATATGAAAACTATTGTAATTTACACACCAAGGTTTCTATTATTGCAATTTAAGTCTACCAGACTAACTCAATCTACCTTCATGTTAATTCCTAGTCACATAAGAAGCATGTGTGAGGTATTTTGGTAATTAACCATATCAAATAGGCATGTGCCCGAAATAATCTATTATGTATAATAATTGAAAGGTGATTTGGGCCACGTGTCAACACCAGAGAGCCCCTAAATGCCCTTTTTCCCGCCCAACAGTGCCTTCCCCTTCTTATTTTCCTTTATTTACAAACCACTGATTTCATAAACAAGATGGCCCACAATCACTTTTTGAAAGGTCTGCCCCACATATACAAAAGGACAAACCACTGATGAACCACTGCCCATATTCAAAATCTTGGCTCCAGATTTAAAATTCAAAATTCAAACCGTATACATATATAACCTACATTATTCTGGCTCCACTTTCAAAATTCAATCCCTCTCTCAAATCCAGAGCACCCCCACATCCAATCTTCAAATCCAGAGCACCTCCACATCCGATCTTCTAACCGTATCTATTTTAGGGCTTTCTATTAGATTCTCATTCATTGCTCCTCCATCTATGTTCAAGCTTCAATAATCAGGTAAGAAATCTTCTTTTGCTAATTGTTAATCCTTTTGTTCATCTCTCCGAGACGTTATATCTTTCTTTCCGTCTTTCTCTTTTCTCTCCAAACCCTAGGTCGTCTCAAGAGTTCCAACCGTCACTCTCATCGGGATTTCTCATCTCTCTGTCGGTTAAACTTTTGAATCAGGTTCGTATTTGTCGTTTACATTAAGTTATTAGAGTCAAGTTTTGGTGTTTTTTCAGCTCATTGAGTTTTACAAGTAGGTTCACATACGGGAACTTGAAGAAGAAGTAAAGCTTCTGAAGAATCTTTCTCATCCAAACATTGTTGTAAGTTGAATTTCATTTAGCTGTTAGGAAATGGACGTTATTTTCTAAACTAACATTGTTACTTTGTGGCACTTCAGAGATATCTTGATTCGTCATCTATCGGGTAAGATAGACCTGTCTGCTGGTTTTGATTTGGCTTATATGGATTCGGTTTCGAGGTGTGATGTATGATTTAATTTGGTTTATTAGAATGTATGTTAAGTGTTTGTAGAAATGCCTGGTTGAATATGATGTGTGATTTTGAGTTTAGATGTGAATTAGGTGTTTTAGTTAGATTGTTTAGAGTCCATACTCAGTGTTAGTATATCTGCCTAGGTGAAAATGATGTTTGATTTTGAGATTCGATGTGTGTATAACTGCTTGGCCATTAAAAAAATAGCTACAAACTTTGTGAATTTGTCCTTATTGTTGAGAATTTTGGTGTTCTACACGTCAAGCCGGCTACAGTTACAAGTTTGACATTTCTTTGATACCGTGATCTGAGTGTCATACCAGTTCTTCACCAATCAGGCTGTAATATAACCACTAAACCACCTGTCAGCTACTGGTTCAATCATGTAGATATCTTTTATGATGTAAATGTTACTGTTAATTACATCAGTTTGTAGGTTGAATTCAAGGTTCCAAAGTTGAGGTGGGATCCATATCTGTAGAATGTGAAGTTCTTAACTTCTTATGATAGTTTAATAGGTTAACCATGCCTCAACAAGTATACAAACATGGTGGAAATATGCTTTAAGTATACGATAAACTATATTCACCAATTGTTTTTTTTTATCACTAGTTCTTTGCATCAGTTCTTTTGAAGAAATCAGTAGTTTGATTCAGAGCATCAGTTGTTGAAATCAAAATACACACCAATGATTTGAAGATGAGCAGGTATATGTCATTTGTTCATTCCTTGAAATAAACATAAGATGCTTCCATTCAGATGAAATGATGGTTCAAATTCTATATATATATATTTTGCAAATTTTAGTGTTAGGGTTTATGCTTCCATTATTGTAATTTTGTTCAAATTCAATTTTTAGGGGTTTATTGGTGGTTTTTAGGGGCAATGTATGTTGTTTTTTCTTTGAAGTTTCAATTTTTTGGGTCAAATTTTAGGGGTTTATGGGTGGTTTTTAGGGGTTTGTGGGTGGTTTTTAGTGCAAATTTTCTTTTTATAGTTTTTTTTCTATTTTTAGGTAATAATTTTATAGAAGTTGACTGAGTGCAGATGGAGGGATCGGATGGTGTGCCAATAGACAGCTTCTTGAATGCCGAAAGAGAATCAACCTGGGTTCTTAAATAATATTAATAAGAAACAACTGTTCTTCTAACCGTATAATAAGTTCATAACGCAATTTGATGATTATTAAATTAATAAATATATGTTGTCTTTTGCAGTGATATTGTGTCCGCTCAGTGTGACAGATGGATGGATATCTGAAGTTACCAAATTCTCTCCAAAATTGAAGGTTTTATGTTGCTTGCGTAACTGGTATGATCCCATCTTCTAAAATGATACGAATCTTTTTTTTTAATATTTAACACAAGCTTAAATTACCAAGTATACCGGAGCTTAAGAAAATACTTTGTTTATAGCTATAGTCTTTGTACTATAGCTGTTGGGATTGAACCCTACCAAAGGAACAGATAATGAAAGCCAAAACTGGATCAAGGCAGTGGATCCAGAATAAACAGATGTTTGATTGCAAGTCTCTCCCCTTGAAAGTGGTTTCAACATCTGCTGACCTCCTATCTACTGATCATGCAAACTGCTGACCTACAACTACTGATCAAGTTAAGGACTGATTGAAGAACTAAAGCTTTGCTGTTCAATCTACTGCCATGGTTCAAGCACTGCTGATCATGACAAGTACTGCTGGGTTCACAGCAGTGGAAGGATGTAGCAGCAGTTTATATTTGCTTTATGTATTGAAATGTAATATCAGTAGTTAGCATAGCAGTGTTTGTATAGATCAGAGGTTAGAGTTTGTTAGGAGGTTAGATGTCACTTTCATGGTGACGTTAGCTTAGATGCTTAGTGGTTTGCAAGTGCCTATAAATAGAACAGTACTCTGTACTGTTCTGTTAGCTCTTTCACCATCTTCTTTCTGCACGAACAAACACTGAGCTCGGGCTGAGGGTGAGTTTGCATATCATACATACATTGTAATCGGAGTTTAAAATTAAATTTAATCATTTGATTCAGTGGTGAAAATGTATGATTGAAAGCATTTCTTCTGTTTGATTGTGAAAAGTTTGCTTCCATTTAAATTCCGCTGCACTACTCTTTCATTTGTTCATCTAAATTCAAACACAAATCACAATCAATCCAAACTCAGATCCTAACAATTGGTATCAGAGCTTGGACAGTCAAATTATATTTAACAATCATTTTGACGTAAATAGTTCTGCTCAAAATTGTTGATACTGATCGTTTGTTCGGTTTGTTGAAAAACAGAGCAAGGTTTAATCACTGATAAAGTTGATTAATCAGTGCCTGTAAAACAACCAGAAAGATGTCGCAATCACAAGATGATAAAAATAACATTGGCTCTTTGTTTAAACTACCTATGCTTAAAAGAAATGAGTACAACATCTGGGAGCGAAGGATGAGTCACACCCTCGCTCAACAAAACACTGGATGTTGGAGGTCTGTCGTTTTCGGTCCTCATGTTCCTATGGTGCCAAGCGCAGAGGACACTAAAAAGTTCGTTCCTAAACCAACTGAAAATTATACTGAATTGGATTTTCAGAAGTTCGAACTTGATGCCAAAGCGTTTAGCATCATAGCCTCTGCACTACTGATATTCGCTAATTTACACATATTTTAGTCCCCCGTTTTACCCCTATTTTATGCATTTTCGGCCGTAAAACCGTCATTCGGATACTTAATTATCTACACTTTTGTTTACAGGCCTAAAACAGCATACCAGACAGGATGATAACGAAAACGAGGACTTTCCGGAAAAAACGACGAAGCTGCGAACCTTCTGTTAGAAAACTGACCTGGGCGTGTGGCACGGTCGTGCGACCTGATGCACGACCGTGCATCTCCGATAAATCATGAAAGGCCTGGCAGTGAACGAGGGTGCAACTCCGCGTGCAGGGCATTGAAGGCCAACCCAGGCAATGCACGGTCGTTCAAGATCTTGCACCCCGTGCGGATCCGATGATCTAGCCAACCTCGGAACTGAACGACCAGTGCGACCAGGCGTGCAACGAGATCCCGGAATGGCACGGTCGTGCCATATGACGAACGGGCGTGTGAGACCGAAGACCAGTCAACTCTGCTGATGTCATGAACAGTAAATTCAATAATGCATAAAGTGCACGGTCGTGCGATCCGTGCATGACCGTGCGATATCGAAAAAATATAAAAACAGAACAGAAACATTCTGTTCGTAACTCTGGACATTTTGGGAGCGATTCTGGCGATTTTCAGGCTCCGGATGCTTCTTCTTTCACCCGGATTCAAGCCACGTTATGCCGATAAGCTTCGTTATCTTCCAGATTCTTAATCTTGTGCTTGTTTATGGTTTGGATTTCTAATCTTTCCAGAATTTTGTTAATGTTTCAAGCATTTAGATTAATATTTATGTATTATTGTAGCCTTAGGGCAAAAACACAACAATCCCTTGCTTGATTATAGCCATTAGTATGTTAATCTTTGTTTGTAATGACATTTTGAAGTATTTTCTATGATTATCTTTGATGATTAGTTTGCAACCTTGTTATTGATATTGATTTCTTGATTATAAGTAATTGTGTTGGATGATTGGTGCTTGGTTAGTTAAGATAGTTGAAAAATGAAGCTTAATTAATCATGTATTAGTAAACTTTTAATTTGGTTAACTAGTTTAACTTGGTTAAAATGTGGACACCATGATACTAGAAATGGTTAGTGGTTTAATAAAATGTAATTATTGTTAATCAAGAAAGCTTGCCCTCATGGAAGGACTCTAACGGGTTAGATGGTGTTGTTATGAATTCTTGCCATGATTTGTTAGCTTAGTTAGTAGTTTCGACCAAAATTGCTATCTTAGTGAATTTATGCGCAAGATTTGTAAAATGAACTCGGTTGTGATTTAATCTAGTTTATGCTTGTCTCGGTGGTTGCATTGTGTTTATCGGTGTCGCTTTCCTTGATTAAGTGAGGTTAGAAAACTCCTAACGGATGACTAACTTATTTTAGGAGATTTTTGTAGACAATTATCAATTGAGGGTTCGGGCAGTCTACTTTTATTCCTTTTCTTGTATTTGTGTTAGAATTGGCTGTCTTTTTGCTTCTTTTATGACTTTGAGCTCATTTCATCCTGAAAATACAAAAGGAAAACAAAAACACTCTTTTTCCAACATTAGTACTTAAAAAGGGTTAGTTTTATGCCTTATTTGATGTAATTTATATGTTGCATTTTACACACATCAAATACCCCCACACTTGAACTTTTGCTTGTCCTCAAGCAAAACTCTTTAAATGTGGCTTACACTCCCAAATGGAATAGGTAGAAGAGAAGGTTTTTGGCTTGTCATAGAGTGTCGGGAATCCAAGATCTTTTTGGGTTTTATTTTTATTTATTTACAATCCTATTCGTTATGATTTATTTGGAACGTTTCATAGGATAAATTACTTATTTGGGCGTAACATGCCTTTTTAAAATTTTATTTATATACAAGTTCACATACCTCACGGGAGAAATCACTCAACACTCGGCCGAAGGTGTATTTTTAGTGAATCACTCGAGAGCGGCATGGAACTTACGCCTTCCATAGGCTTGCCAAGCAATCAATCCTCATCATTTTTTAACTTTATACCTTTGTAAATATCAAGAGGACTTTTTGGGTGAAGGGTTAGGCTTGGGCTAAAGGTGGGTGGTTGGGTTAGTGGTTAGTAAAAGGGTGAAAAGCGTAAATAGCGTCGGTTTTCGTAACACAATTTTTTTTAGTGACTTTTTATTTTGAAGTATTTCTCCAAACAAGCTTTTGTTTGTATAGCTTTGTTTGTTTTTAACTTCATCATCATATACTTTTTTTTTCAGTCACATAAAAGAACAAACTTGCGAACAACCGAGCTTGTTACTAAAATAAGAGGTGAAAAATAAAAAGGGTTTTTTTTTTTTGGTGGGTAAAAAGGGTTTAGGGTAAAGAAACGAAAGGTTTAGGCTCAAAGGGGTTAACTAGGGGGATTTTGGGTAGGTGGTAAAAAAAATGAAAAATAATGGTGTAGAAAGAAAAATGGTTAGTCCTAATGCCTCCATCATTTACTTACTTGGGTTTAAGTTGGTAAGGACCGGGAATGAATCGTCGTGGCAAGTTCTAGAGTTGTAAGAACCAAGCGGCTATTCACACAAGAAACGAAAAATGAGCATTTAGTCTAAAGATGTAAATTTGCATGCTCAATAAAGGCTCAAAACTCACTTTTGTGGGAATGGGTTTTTAATGTGATCAAGTATATATAATCAAATTTTAACTGGACTTGTTATGCCGTTTCATAATTTTCTTATGTTGGTTCTTATTATCACGACGCTTTTGGTTGTAAATTTTATAAAAATATAACCTTATTAATCTTGTGATTCCCAACTTAAACTTTAGACAAGTAAGAAAAAAAATGAAAATTTTTGAAAAAATTTGGGGTGTTTAGCGGTTCCAATAGAGTTTTGTGTAAGGCTTGTTGTTAGGACTTGCAAAATTTCAAAATGTTAGCTTCCCCCCCCCCCCACACTTAAATTACACATTGTCCTCAATGTGTCTCAAAAATAAATTTTTAGGTTGATTGGATGTGTAATGTGGTGTTAAAAAGCAAAGATTTATGTTACTGGCAGTCTGGACACGGCCCCGTGGGGACCGGACACGGCCCCGTGTTCAGGTGCCAGTAACAGAAATTAAAGAAATGAGACAGAAGCCTGGACACGGGGGCGTGTCTGGTAAACACGGCCCGTGTCCAGTTACCTGAACTGGGTGATTTTTCTGCAGGTGGCTCAGCACGGGGCCGTGTTGGTTGAGCACGGCCCATGTTGAGCCTTCTGTAATGGAGTTGGTGTCGGGTTGCTTCGTTCTTTGTGCATGGGGCCATTTTTCTCGTTCCCTTTTTCATCCATTACCACCACGAGTGTGTTTTATTTGTTATAAACCATCAAATCTTTAGGAACCATCATTTCATTGCAAACATAGAGAGATACATATAGTTTTCAAAAATAAACTAAAAACTTAACTAGATAACTAGGAGGTTACATGAGGCTATCATGAAGGGTTCTACTTATTTAAGAAAATTTCGGAAATAGTTTTCCGATGTAGTAAGACCTTTAGCCGATTGTTCCTCGGATATTGTTCAAAGCCACTCCTCTATCTCCCTTGGAAGGAAGAAAGCAGCTTCATTTTCCTTAGTGGCTGGAGGAGGAACATTCACCGGGACTCCGTGCACCACCCTCTGCGGAGGTTCTCGGTGCATGGCATACCATTCGGCCGGAATGACGACCTTGGGTACTACATTCCACGCTCTTTGGGTTATTATGGGAACCAAAGGCGGGGAAGCGAGAAGGTTTAACCTTTGGTGCAAGAGGTTCACTTCTCGAAGACAGCCCTCCAACCCCACCGTCAGATGGTTAATACGGTCCACTAACGCTTCTTCTACTCCCGTCATTTCGTCTATGGCCTCCCTTAAGGCGTAAACGTAGTTTACTAGGGAGTCTTCTGCTGTTGACGACCTTCTCCCATTTCGGTTACCCCTTGAAGATGATCCACTTGTTCTGCTGGCCATTTTCTAGGATGGTATATGTGAAGATCCCAGGAATCTCTGTCTAGTGAAGTGGTGAAAAATGAGCAGGAATCAGGCTGCATTTAAAGAAAACGACAGCACGTTGGACACGGCCCCGTGTCTGCTGGACACGGCCCCGTGTGCAGAGAAAATCCTGACACATTTTGTCCGTATTCTGACAAAATCAGCAAAAAATCTTTTGGGTGAGCACGGGGGCGTGTTGGCCAGACACGACCCCGTGTCTGGAGACTGCCTTACGGGTTTTCGTTGTTCCTAAGGATCTTATTTATATCGGGTGGTTCCTTACTGGATGGGACAACCCCAAAGTGCCTAAGATACCTTAATTGTCCTATACCAAGGCGAGAACGCAAGAGGTTGTCGGTGAGGGTAATTCCTATTTTCATTCTAGGTGGACAAGTCCAACCCTTTCCTGGGCTCTCGTTAAAGAAGGTGTATGCCGAATCGCTCAGGTCTATGTATGCACCGAACGAAGTCGATGGAGAGTCCTTCACGACACAATCGGCACAGGGACGACTATCGTCCAAGTCTTTTCTAGGTATGAAGGTATTTTTGGGAGCAACGAGGTTGTCGGAATGCGGTTCCAACATTTCCTCATGGTCATCGTCTTGGGACGGATCAATAAAATCCTTCCTAAGTTCTTTTGACCAATTTAGAATCAGTTCTTCTAGTTGAAAATACTCGTCAAGGAGCATGTCTCCTAGAATATCTGGCTGGGCGCATTCGAGGGAGAGATAGTGCTTATTTTTACTTTCGCCCCTCTTAAGGTTATAAGGAATTGGTGGGTCTATATAGTGGGACCTATAATTTAGAAAATAACATTTTAATTCTTCATGGTCGCCTCCACATAATTGACACCACATACCATAAGAGTGCCGAAAGTAAAAAGAATTACTGTCACTCATGTTTGTGTCAGAAATTACCAACCGCCGGGATCTAACGGTTCTGTTTTCAGTAAGAGAATCTTGGGCACGGGGGCGTGTTGAGTGGACACGGCCCCGTGTTCAGCTTACTGTCTGACTTAAAACAGGATTGCCAGTTCCAATGATTGAGCACGGGGGCGTGTTCAGCGGGCACGGCCCGTGCTGAGCTCTGCAGAAGCTGAAAAACTAAGAAAATCCTAAAAAATTAAAAGAAAAATAAAATTATGATTAGGCCGTTGATTCCTAACTTTCTTAAATTCCTTGTGTCCCCGGCAACGGCGCCAAAAACTTGATGCGTGTGTAGTGTAATATATTTTTATAATATAATTAAGCCCTTTTTTACACCTTTAGCCAAGTTTTAAATTTATAAAACACGATATTCACTAACACTAAACACACATATGGGCAAGTGCACCCATCGTGGACGTAGTATAGTGTTGGTAAGATACCGAGGTCGTCCAAGGACACAAGAGCTTTTAATACCGGTTTATCCTCAACGTCTAATCAAATCAAAAAGTTAGAAAATTGATTTTAAACTAAGAAAATAAAAACTAACTAAATGCTGAAAAATAAAAATAAAATAAAAACAGATAGACAAGATGAATCACTTGGATCCGACTCGTGTATTAGTATAACCTTTGATTATTTTTGCACTTTTGCACTTGTTTAAGAGATTATCTTAGTTATTGTAGTAGGCCCCTCTTTTGAAGGCGACGTTACCCTCAACCCAGTAGTTTGAGTCAGCAAGGATACAATCCTAAAAGGTTGGATTATTGGAAGATAATGAATTTAGTTATTAATGCAAATTATGGTAGGCCCCGCTTTTGGCGGTGACGTTACCCTCAACTAAGTAGTCTGAGTCAGCAGGGATACAGTCCTAAATAGCCGGATTATAGTATTAATAGTAGTTAACTTATGAGGGGGTCAAAGAGTTTGGATCCCCGCCATCCAATACCTATGGGCATTGAAGGAGATCCTACTAAATTTGACCCAGGTCCCTTGCAGGACCTCTAAACGCTGAACAAGGGCAAGACCCTTACCAAACCGTTCCCTTAACCCCCGACCAGGTAGCCAACATACCTCCATATAGACCGTGGAGATATGAATGGTGAAAATCTTTTATTTTATATAGACAGTAAAATAATGCCAAGACACCACGGACAAACGATAAGGAAAGATCACCTTCAACATAAGTAACTAGTTATTAAAGTCATTAATACAAAACCAAATAAAAAGTGCAAAAGATTAAAAATAAAAAGTATTATACTAAACACTTGTCTTCACCAAGTGATGTAAGAGACTTAGGCAAACATGACCTTGATTGTCAAGAACTCTTACGATCAATCTTGGATCCCGAGACGACTCACACACTCTACGATGGACAATGGATGATGGTGGTGGATGATGGTGTTATGGTGGTGGTGGGTGGTGGATGAAGTGTGAGAGAGGTGGTGTGCCAAGGGATGGATTGGAATGAAACCAAGCACTCCTATTTATAGGCTGAACAGAAGGCTGGGCACGGCCCCGTGTCCGCTGGACACGGCCCCGTGCCCGTCTGACACTCTCTCTCTTCATTAATTGTAATTCGCAATTACAATTAATGTGCATGCTGTACTTTCGCCACGCCCCCGTGCTCACTGGACACGGCCCCGTGGTGGGCAATAGAAGCTTCTATAGATTTGTCTTTTCTGCTGCTTCTTGGGCACGGCCCCGTGCTGGCTGAGCACGGGGCGTGTTCAGGCTTCTGTTTTCTCTTCTTTGCTTGGGGAGATGCCGTTGAGGGTTCGGGCAATCTACTTTTATTCCTTTTCTTGTATTTGTGTTAGAATTGGCTGTCTTTTTGCTTCTTTTGTGACTTTGAGCTCATTTCATCCTGAAAATACAAAAGGAAGACAAAAACACTCTTTTTCCAACATTAGTACTTAAAAAGGGTTAGTTTTATGCCTTATTTGATGTAATTTATATGTTGCGTTTTACACACATCACATAACACAAAAACTAAAGTAAAGAGTCTGAAAAATAAAGCATACATAACCAGGGTGTTTGAAATAACAGTAAAAAATAAACACCCTAAACAAAGTACTGAAATACTAAAAAACAACCACCAACTATCACTCCACCGCTCCTAAGCGTCATCACCATCATCGTCTCTAGTAAAGGACGGACCTGGATCGCCATAACCAGGGGGTTCCACGGTGGGAACTGTGGAGGGTGCTGAAAGTAGTCGGGGTATGCATGATGCATCTCCCCAAAAAGATATGAAAATCCCGCACTCACCCCCTGATATAAACTCTCCTGGCTATGCCTAAGTTGATCCTGAGTGGCCCTGAACTGGTCCTGACTAGCCCGGATCTGGTCCTGGCTAGTCCTAATCTGGTTGATATAAGTCCCATGCTGCTCCTGCGTAACACGCATCTGCTGGAACTGCTGGTAAAACTCTGGCCAATCCTGATGCTGGTGGTAATCATGGTGTTGTGGCTCATGTGGTGGTGTCTGTGGCTGGTGTGGTGGTGTGTGCGGTCCGTGCTGCTGAACTGCGTGCTGCTCCTCCATTTCTACATCCTCTTCATCTGCTGGAAGTGGGGGTAACGGGTCCCAGACCTCGTTGTTGAGCCCCCTCAACCTATCCCCCCTATCTAGCTCTACAATCAACCCCATGGCCTTTAGTGACCTAATGTCGACATGGACCCCCTCGGTTATCAGAGTGAGACCCTGAAGCACCTCCTCAGTCATATAGTGTTCGTTGTACGCTATTTCGGTCACATACTGACCGCCATGTATCTGACTGTTCGGAGTCCGCCCCGAGCACTTGACGAAGTATTCAGCCATTCGTGCGGCTAGTTTGATAGGTGCTTTCTCCACCAACGCATATAGAAAGATCAAATCTGGTGTTGGACAGTTACCAAGACTGTCCATGCGACCGCATATCGTATGGCTAAATACATGGTGCATCACTCGCACCAAAGGGTCTCTGAGTCGCGAGGCCTTCGACATCCCCGGGTTGTAGGGGTCCCCAACGGCATTTTCAGCCCAAAATGCATCCCGTGCTACATCAGAAGGGAAGGTGAACTAATCTGTGAAGACATCGGTATCATCCATGTCTTCCCTAGTATAAATCCCGAGCCTTCTATCCAAACGACCAACCGACCATGTATGCCATCGACCACATAACCTGAAAGCTACCTGCTCCTTGTGGCGGAATTTGGGTCTTCGATGAGCAACCGGCTTTTCATAGGCATAAGATGCGAAGAACTCTCTGGTCAGCTCCAGGTAAACGGGTCGGTTGCAACCGACCAGATTTGCAAGCGGGCGACTCATCATGTCGTCTAGTCTGTCATACTGATTGAGTTCCCGCATCACTTCCCAATCCAACCATCGGGGGACTCCGAAATGCCCCCGCCGTGCCCATAATGCGTCTCGTTTCGGGATGCACAAAGCCTCTCGCTCATTGTTGGGGTCGAATTGAAGGAAAGGATGGTCCATCTGTATGAGAAATAACATTAGAGAGATGGAAACAGGAAAAATTTGAATCAAAAAAAGCCGAGCAGCCAATTATGAAGAAGCTGTGAATTCTGATCTGGGCATATGGCACGGTCGTGCGACGAGACGCACGGTCGTGCGTCGCGATGACAAGCACCATCTGCCCAACTCTGTCGGAACTGCACGGCGTATGACCAACCGCACGATCGTGCAACACCGACCAACAAATAAATCATCGTGAATCAACTGCGAGGCACGACCGTTCCATACAAGGAACGTCCGTGCGACTGCGTTATCTGCAGATTCTCACCCAGGCTCTAAGTAGCCCGATTTTTTTTTCACAAATCATCAAGTTTTTACACAAACTGGGGTCAGAAAATGGATCGGATGTTCACGATATGTAAGATTCAAACAAGGGTTAGGGTTTCGATTTGTTTATGAAGAGAACCCTAAAAATTCCTTGAAGAATCGGAGGAAATCTAACCTAGAAAGCAAAGAAACAGATAATTTACAACTAGGAATGTACCGTGCAAAGAAATAGGTGAAACCGTGCGAAGAAACCATGCGATTTGAAGTAAAAATGGTCTGGAACGGCCTGGTGCGACTTGGGTTTCGCGAATTGTGAATGGGGGCTGCAGATGAGGGTATTTATAGTACCAAATGACAAAAATGCCCTCAGCCTGACGCACGGTCGTTCGACCTCGCACGGTCGTGCGTCACCGACATCGCTCAATCCCAGTCAATTGTTCTCGGAGATGCACCGGGGGTGCGATCCACCGTGCCGGCCCTCGGAAACGCACGGTCGTGCGACCCGAGGAACGACCGTGCAACAGCTGCAGATCAGAATTTTCTGCAGAAGCCATTTCCAGCAACTGTTTTGGCCGTTTTTCGCCATTTTTTCAACACGCCAATTGTTCTAACAATATTGCAACACAGAACCTTCGCTCGGCACGAATAGAAATTGTACAAACTTACGGAAACTACCAAATACTCCTAAATTACGCTAAAACTAGAAAAACACAAAAAAAGGACGATTTTACCCCTAAAGCGCTTTTGACGCTCTTGCTGCATTTTTGATCCACGAGTCAGCAGCGTAGACTCTCTCCTCTCCACACTTATGATGTGTGCGGGGTTTGGAGCTCAATGACCTCCATCGCCGACTCTATCGGCCCGGCAACGTACAACTTCAAGCGATGCCCATTTACTTTGAAAATAACGCCGTCCGCGTTCTCTATTGCAACAGTCCCATACGGAAATACCTCTTTAACCTTGTATGGGCCTATCCAACGTGAATGAAGCTTTCCGGGAAATAAGCGCAACCGCGAGTTGTAAAGAAGAACAAGATCGCCCGCTTGGAATTCTTTGTGGTCCTTCAAGCGTTTATCGTGCAATCTCTTCGTGCGCTCCTTGTACAACACAGAGCTTTCATAAGCGCGTTGTCGCAACTCTTCCAATTCATGAATTTGGAGAAACCGGGCTTCACCTCCGGCTTTTAGGTCCAGATTTGCGGTTTTTAGAGCCCACATCGCTTTATGCTCCAACTCAACCGGTAAATGGCATGCCTTTCCGTATACAAGCCTAAAGGGAGTAGTCCCAATAGGCGTCTTGTAAGCCGTACGGAAAGCCCACAACGCTTCATCAAGCTTATCCGACCAATCCTTGCGGTTTGCACCTACTGACCGCTCAAGGATTCTTTTCACCCCCCGGTTCGTGACTTCCACCTGCCCGCTTGTCTGTGGATGATAGGGCGTGGATAGACGGTGATGCACACCGTAACGGGACAAAGCTCCCTCGAGCTGAGTATTGCAAAAATGCGTCCCTCTGTCACTGATAAGCGCTTTCGGAGCGCCGAACCGGGCAAATAAGCTTTTCAAAAATCTCACGACCACCCTGGCATCATTGGTGGGTAAGGCCTGTGCCTCCGCCCACTTCGATACATAGTCAACTGCGACCAAGATGTACTTATTACCTCGTGAGGGGGGAAATGGTCCCATGAAGTCTATCCCCCAGATATCAAAGACTTCACAAACCTGAATCCAGTTCTGAGGCATTTCATCACGTGCCGATATATTTGTCGCCCTCTAGCAAGCATCGCACGCTCTAACCCAACTCTGCGCATCACGAAATATAGTCGGCCAATAAAACCCGGAATCCAACATCTTCTTGGCGGTAAAGTTGGCTCCATGGTGGCCTCCGGTAGGTCCCTCGTGACAGTGGCGCAGAATATCGGTCGCCTCCTTCCCTGAAACACATTTCCTAATCACCTGATCAGCACCAACCCGAAACAAGTAAGGGTCATCCCAAATGTAGTGCTTGACATCCGAAAAGAATTTCCTCTTTTGCTGGTGAGTCAACCCTTTAATCAGAAGCCCGCAAGCAAGGTAGTTCGCAAAGTCGGCGAACCATGGTGACTCATCGCATATCTCAACACTCATCAAAGACTCGTGTGGGAAGTTGTAATTTATGGAATCCCAACGCGCGTCCACGATGTCTCCATGCTCTAACCGAGATAGATGGTCAGCCGCTACATTCAACGCACCCTTTTTATCTTGAATTTCAATATCGAACTCCTGCAGCAACAAGATCCACCTGATCAGACGCGGTTTAGCGTCCTGTTTGCCGAAGAGATATCTGATGGTAGTGTGATCAGTATACACAACGGTTTTCGAAAGCACCAAGTACGATCTAAATTTGTCAAATGCGAAAACGACCGCTAAGAGCTCTTTTTCTGTCGTGGTATAATGCTCCTGAGCGTCGTGAAGAGTTTTGCTCGCATAATAGATCGGGTGAAAGTGCTTTTCTCTCTTTTGGCCAAGAACGGCCCCTATAGCGTAATCACTCGCGTCGCACATAATCTCAAACGGCAGACTCCAGTCGGGTGCAACTAAAATAGGGGCCTCAATCAACTTTTGCTTGAGAAGGTCAAAGGCTCTCAAGCAATCATCTCCAAATATGAACGGAGCGTCTTTCTCCAACAAACGGGTCATGGGCCTAGCGATCTTTGAAAAATCCTTGATGAATCGCCTATAGAACCCCGCATGACCAAGAAAGCTCCGTATCGCTCGCACAGAGGTGGGAGGCGGAAGTCGTGAAATGATATCCATTTTTGGCTGGATCGACCTCCATACCAGCATGCGAAATCTTGTGTCCCAAAACTATGCCCTCCTTCACCATGAAGTGGCACTTTTCCCCGTTTAGGACAAGATTCGTCTCCTCACACCTCTTCAACATCCTTTTCAAATTTTCCAAACAATGATCGAAGGAATCCCCAAATACCGAAAAGTCATCCATGAAAACCTCCATAGAATCCTCGATCATGTCATGAAAAATTGCAACCATGCATCTCTGGAAGGTCGCTGGTGTATTACACAGTCCAAAAGGCATCCGCCGGTAGGCGAACGTGCTGAAGGGATAGGTAAAGGTAGTCTTCTCCTGATCCTTAGGAGCAATAGGAATTTGGAAATATCCAGAGAACCCGTCCAAGAAACAGTAATACAACTTCCCCGACAGACGTTCCAACATCTGGTCGATGAATTGGAAGCGGGAAGTGATCCTTACGAGTAGCATCATTGAGTTTGCGGTAGTCAATGCAAACTCGCCACCCAGTGACGGTACGGGTAGGATTTAGTTCATTCCTATCATTCGAGACTACAGTCATACCACCTTTCTTAGGTACAACCTGCACTGGACTCACCCACACAGAGTTCGAAATAGGATATGTCATCCCGGCATCCAACAACTTAATCACCTCCTTCTTCACCACGTCCTGCATATTTGGATTTAAACGCCTCTGATGCTGTGCACACGGTTTGTACTCGTCTTCCATCAGAATCTTGTGAGTACAGAAAGAAGGATTGATGCCTTTGATATCCATGATTTTCCATGCAATGGCTCTCTTATGAGTCTCAGAACCTCAAGAAGCTGATTTTTCTCAACCTTTTCCAATGATGCCGAAATTATGACCGGTAAGCGACGCTCCTCGTCCAGAAATGCATACTCGAGATGTGGCGGGAGTTCTTTAACTCCAAAGGCGTCGGATCTTCAACCGAAGGCTTTGCTTCCTCCTCATTTACATGGTCAAATTCTAGAAACCTCTCCGGACTCTGGGAACCATCGTCACCAATCTGATAGACTGGCTGCTCGAAATCGTGGCCCTCCTGCGTAATGCCAATCAGGTCCCCACACGAAAGACGTGTGTCCGAATCAGTCTCGTCAACAGTGCTTTGAAAATGAGAGCACACACATGCGTCGACAATGTCGACATAGTAAAGCATGTCATCGTGACTTTGCGGATGCTGCATTGATCTTTTAATATCAAATGTCACGTGCTCGTCATTTACTCGGAGCGTGATTTGGCCAGCTGCCACATCAACAATCGTCCTCGCTATGTTGAGGAACGGGCGTCCAAGTATTAAAGGCACTCTTGAATCTTCGTCCATGTCAAGGATAACAAAGTCCACTGGGTGAATATGATGTGTGATTTTGAGTTTAGATGTGAATTAGGTGTATTTAGTTAGATTGTTTAGAGTCCATACTCAGTGTTAGTATATCTGCCTAGGTGAAAATGATGTTTGATTTTGAGATTCGATATGTGTATAACTGTTTGGCCATTAAAAAAATAGCTACAAACTTTGTGAATTTGTCCTTATTGTTGAGAATTTTGGTGTTCTACACGTCAAGCCAGCTACAGTTACAAGTTTGACATTTCTTTGATACCCTGATCTGAGTGTCATACCAGTTCTTCACCAATCAGGCTGTAATATAACCACTAGACCACCTGTCAGCTACTGGTTCAATCATGTAGATATCTTTTATGATGTAAATGTTACTGTTAATTACATCAGTTTGTAGGTTGAATTCAAGGTTCCAAAGTTGAGGTGGGATCCATATCTGTAGAATGTGAAGTTCTTAACTTCTTGTGATAGTTTAATAGCTTAACCATGCCTCAACAAGTATACAAACATGGTGGAAATATGCTTTAAGTATACGATAAACTATATTCACCAATTGTTTTTTTTATCACCAGTTCTTTGCATCAGTTCTTTTGAAGAAATCAGTAGTTTGATTCAGAGCATCAGTTGTTGAAATCAAAATACACCAATGATTTGAAGATGAGCAGGTATATGTCATTTGTTCATTCCTTGAAATAAACATAAGATGCTTCCATTCAGATGAAATGATGGTTCAAATTCTATATATATATATATATATATATATATATATATATATATATATATATATATATATATATATATATATATATATATATATATATATATATATATATATATATTGCAAATTTTAGTGTTAGGGTTTATGCTTCCATTATTGTAATTTTGTTCAAATTCAATTTTTAGGGGTTTATGGGTGGTTTTTAGGGGCAATGTATGTTGTTTTTTCTTTGAAGTTTCAATTTTTTGGGTCAAATTTTAGGGGTTTATGGGTGGTTTTTAGGGGTCTATGGGTGGTTTTTAGTGCTAATTTTCTTTTTATAGTTTTTTTTCTATTTTTAGGTAATAATTTTATAGAAGTTGACTGGGTGCAGATGGAGGGATCGGATGGTGTGCCAATAGACAGCTTCTTGAATGCCGAAAGAGAATCGACCTGGGTTCTTAAATAATATTAATAAGAAAAAACTGTTCTTCTAACCGTATAATAAGTTCATAACGCAATTTGATGATTATTAAATTAATAAATATATGTTGTCTTTTGCAGTGATATTGTGTCCGCTTAGTGTGACAGATGGATGGATATCTGAAGTTACCAAATTCTCCCCAAAATTGAAGGTTTTATGTTGCTTGCGTAACTGGTATGATTCCATCTTCTAAAATGATATGAATCTTTTTTTTTAAATTTAACACAAGCTTAAATTACCAAGTATACCGGAGCTTAAGAAAATACTTTGTTTATAGCTATAGTCTTTGTACTATAGCTGTTGGGATTGAACCCTACCAAAGGAACAGATAATGAAAGCCAAAACTGGATCAGGGCAGTGGATCCAGAATAAACAGATGTTTGATTGCAAGTCTCTCCCCTTGAAAGTGGTTTCAACATCTGCTGACCTCCTATCTGCTGATCATGCAAACTGCTGACCTACAACTACTGATCAAGTTAAGGACTGATTGAAGAACTAAAGCTCTGCTGTTCAATCTATTGCCATGGTTCAAGCACTGCTGATCATGACAAGTACAGCTGGGTTCACAGCAGTGGAAGGATGTAGCAGCAGTTTATATTTGCTTTATGTATTGAAATGTAATATCAGTAGTTAGCATAGCAGTGTTTGTATAGATCAGAGGTTAGAGTTTGTTAGGAGGTTAGATGTCACTTTCATGGTGACGTCAGCTTAGGTGCTCAGTGGTTTGCAAGTGCCTATAAATAGAACAGTACTCTGTACTGTTCTGTTAACTCTTGCACCATCTTCTTTCTGCACGAACAAACACTGAGCTCGGGCTGAGGGGGAGTTTGCATATCATACATACATTGTAATTGGAGTTTAAAATTAAATTTAATCATTTGATTCAGTGGTGAAAATGTATGATTGAAAGCATTTCTTCTGTTTGATTGTGAAAAGTTTGCTTCCATTTAAATTCCGCTGCACTACTCTTTCATTTGTTCATCTAAATTCAAACATAAATCACAATCAATCCAAACTCAGATCCTAACAATTGGTATCAGAGCTTGGACAGTCAAATTTGATTTAACAATCATTTTGACGTAAATAGTTCAGCTCAAAATTGTTGATACTGATTGTTTGTTCGGTTTGTTGAAAAACAGAGCAAGGTTTAATCATCGATAAAGTTGATTAATCAGTGCCTGTAAAACAACCAGAAAGATGTCGCAATCACAAGATGATAAAAATAACATTGGCTCTTTGTTTAAACTACCTATGCTTAAAAGAAATGAGTACAACATCTGGGAGCGAAGGATGAGTCACATCCTTGCTCAACAAAACACTGGATGTTGGAGGTCTGTCGTTTTCGGTCCTCATGTTCCTATGGTGCCAAGCGCAGAGGACACTTAAAAGTTCGTTCCTAAACCAACTGAAAATTATACTGAATTGGATTTTCAGAAGTTCGAACTTGATGCCAAAGCGTTTAGCATCATAGCCTCTGCACTACCCAACGAAATCTACGCTGGGCTGTTACATTGTAACAGTGCCAAAGAATTGTGGGATGCATTGAAGGAACAATTCGGGGGAACGGAAGAGGTCATTGAAAACAACTGGGAAATTCTGAATCAGCAGTATGAAACATTTTGTCACATCAAAGGGGAATCACTAACCCAACAATTTGAACATTTCAGTTGTCTCATCAGTGAACTAAGGCTTGTTAAGGTTACATTTCCAAATGCAACCCAAAATAGCAGGTTCCTTAGATCACTGCCGGAAAAATGGGACACAATTGCTTTTCTCAACAGAAATTCAGCTGAATTCAAAGATCTGACCCTGACCCAACTCCATGGTAGACTCCTGACCTATGAAAGGGAGTTAAACCAGAAAAGCAAGTTGCAAGAGTCTGGTAAAGTTGCTGATGACTATTCATTTGGCAGCACAGCTCTGTTTGGTCAGGAAGAATCTGGTAGCAGCAGTAAGGATCAGAGTTATGATCACTTTATTGATATAACTGCTAGGGGCAATTTTAACAACTCTGATTCTCGCTCTGCAAATTATGCTTTCACTGCAAATACTGAAAACCAGATGTCAGATAATCTGTGCTTTGAGCTAAATGATTTGCAACATTTTGATCCCACTGACTTAGAAGAGATGGACATCTTGCATCAATTGGCTTTGCTTAGTGTTAGAACAAGCAAATTCTACAAAAGAACAGGGAGAAAATTCCCAGGGCTTCATGGGAATTTAAGGGTGGGGTTGGATAAGTCAAAAATCAAGTGTTACAAGTGTAATAGGCTATGTCACTTTGCTAGGGAATGTAGGAGTCAAACCACTGGTCCCATAGTCACTCACCCTGGCTCAAACCCTAGACCACAACAACAAAACACTGCGCACTATACCCAATATGCCCCAACAGCACATATTAACACTGCTCATTATGCTGCAACCCCTGTGCCTGTGCATTATGTCACACCCCCAAAAATCCACACGCGGAGTACCACTGCTTGGAGGCGTGACATGACCAGGATCAAGCCACCAATTATATTGAACATAACATTAAACATTAAAAGTAATCAATGGAACCCATCACAATATAATTGATGTTCAACAAAACATAATTTGAGTAGCGGAAGCATAAGTATGTAAACCCAATGTAAATCATAAGTTCAATTGTTTAAACGTTTAACATGGCATCCACGATCCATGTCCCACAACGATCTGCTCCTCCCTGTGCAAGCTCCATAAGTACCTAAGGTCCTGCAAGGCATGCAGCAGAGAGTCAACAACTAGTTGAGCGAGTTCACAGAAAGTAAGTTCGTAATAGCAAAACGTATGTTCATTTAGTGGGGGCTTCCCATGTATGTATGCACTACTAGTGGGGGTTTCCCGAGATTATACTTGTTACTAGTGGGGGCTTCCCATATTTATACTTACTAGACTACTTGCAACCATGTGTTCTTCTTAGCCCGAGAACAGGAATACGTACGAGGTCACGTAGGTTTTACGTGAGTGCCCTTCCCCGAGGACAGTGGTACGCGTGGGGTTTACGTAGGTTTTACGTAAGTGTCCTTCCGACCCGGAAGACAGTAGTAGGTATGAGTTTACGTAGGTTTTACGTAAGTGTCCTCCTGACCCGGGAGACAGTGGTAGATACTAATTTACGTAGGTTTTACGTAAGTGTCCTGACTAACCTGAGGACGATGGTATATAGTCTAGCAATAATGTAAGTACGAGTAATTATCCATTTCAATCCTTCCAACCCATTCCCAACCCGGGAATCCCATGCCTTGGCTGTGTGAACTCACCTTGGTTTGCTCGGCAGATACACAAAGTTCGATTAAGCTATATAGTGATCAACCACGTCCTAGCATGGTTATTATAAAAGTCAGGTTCGTATTCAAGTATAACACGTATGTCCTACATGTATTGTACACAAGTATAAACATGGCATGCACAAGTATTCGTAGCAGTTTAATAGCAATCACGTAACAAGTCCCAGTATCCGGCCCAATCAGTTGGGCTCGTACAGTGAAAGTCCAATAGTGTTCAAGTGCTCACGGTCTCGAGTCGAGACTAACGATTTTGAGTCGAGACTAGTCGGTCTCGAGGTGTACTGGTTTCGGGGTCTCGAGTCGCAACAAAGGAGGTCTCGACTGGTGCATATATCACTCGAGACTAGGTGGTCTCGAGTCGGGTCTCGAGTCGCAACAGGACTCGCAATACGGGTCTCGGGTTGTTCTGTTTTGTGTCGGTGGTGAGGTCCCGAGTCGAGACTAGGTGTTCTTGACTCGCAATCCATGTTGAGACTAGCAGATTGTAACAGTTTCCTTATTAGCAGCTCAATTAGTTCTGTAAAATCATACAACAAATTTAGCAGTTTCATAATCAGATCAAATCAGCTATTATTCGATAATTATGAACATTCATATCATCATCATCAAGAACAAACAATCGGATCATCATACAAACATAAACTGAATCATTTGACTATCATGCAACCTAAATCACAATCACAAGTCATAATATCACAGCCGATTAACAAGCACACATTCGAACCGATTAGCATATTACCAATCCGATTTAATCATACATGCAGCCGATTTCATGAACACTAAGAATCAACAACATAATAAATCATGCTAACAAGAACCCTAGATCATGTAATCCGATAGATAACAATATCATCTCATAATCATACATATTACACATGCAATCGACGAACTTAATATTAACCGAGATGAGAAGAGGATGATCCGAATCCAAAAGCTTCGATGGAAAGGGATGTTCGGCTGCCTTTGGTTCCGATCGAGAGAGAGAGAGTGTGTTCTAGGGTTTGTGTGTGTGAGGATGTTTGGCAAGTAAATGAAAATCTAAACCCCTAATGGGTATGTGTTTGCGAATCAAGGGAAGTGGGCCGAACCCTTTACCGGGTTGCCCTCTTGGTCTCGAGTCGGATGTGTGTAAACCGAATGGGCTTGTATAGCCGAGTGGCTCATGTACGATCGGATCATGCAACATATAAACAAACATTCACAATTTCACACAAGGCACTTATAACATGTTATTCAAATAGAGTTCACATAATCACGTAACGTTACACAAAAGTAGGTTCGAAATACGAGTTGTCACATTATCCCCAACTTAAAAGAAATTTCGTCCCGAAATTTGGTACGCACTCACTGAGGAAGCTAGGTAAGTTGTATCGTTCACTGGTTTTCCTGGGGTGTCACATCCTCCCCCCATTGATCTGGAATTTCGTCCCGAAATTCCGCAGTAGTAGCTTCAGCCTCAGTAGTGGTTGCATTAGTTCCGAATAACTGGGGATACTTTTCTGTCATATGGTCTTCGCGTTCCCAGGTGTACTCTGGGCCACGTTTGGAGTTCCAAGGAACTCGGACAAGAGGGATTCTCTTGTGTTTGAGGACCTTAACATCCCGGTCCGTGATTTCTACAGGTTCCTCGACGAAGTGCAACTGTTCGTCGATAGTGAGCTCTTTCAAAGGAATTATGAGGGTCTCATCTGACAGACACTTCTTCAGATTTGACACGTGAAAGACGTTGTGAACTGCCCCGAGTTCAGCTGGTAGGTTCAGTCGGTAGGCTACTTTGCCTATTCTTTCTGCAATTTTGAACGGTCCGACATATCGCGGATTGAGCTTGCCCCGTTTGCCAAAACGAACCACACCCTTCCAGGGTGAGACTTTAAGTAAAACCCGGTCCCCGACCTGAAATTCCAATGGCTTCCTACGCTTATCGCGTAGCTTTTCTGACGGTCGCGAGCTGACGCCATGCGTTGTCGTATTTGTGCAATCTTTTCTGTGGTGTCCACTATAAGTTCTGGGCCCGTGATCTGACTATCTCCCACCTCTGCCCAGCAGAGAGGTGACCGGCATTTACGCCCGTACAATGCCTCGAATGGAGCGGCTTGTATGCTGGTGTGATAACTGTTATTGTATGAGAACTCCACCAAAGGGAGATGCTTTTCCCAGCTGTTGCCGAAATCGATAACACATGCCCGAAGCATATCTTCTAGAGTTTGAATCGTGCCCTCAGACTGTCCGTCCGTCTGAGGGTGATAAGCCGTGCTCATATCTAATCGAGAGCCAAAAGCCTTGTGCATTGCTTGCCATAGCTCTGAGGTGAATCGTGCATCGCGATCCGAAATGATAGAGGTGGGCACCTCGTGCCTTGAGACTACTTCCTTCAAGTATATGTCTGCTAGTGTGGAAAACTTGTCTGTTTCTTTGATTGCCAGGAAATGAGCAGACTTGGTGAGTCGATCCACGATCACCCAAATAGTATCGTTCCCACGCTGGGATCTAGGTAGGCTTGTAACAAAATCCATGGAAATTTCCTCCCATTTCCACTGTGGTATCTTTGGTTGCTGAAGTAAGCCTGCTGGTTTCTGATACTCTGCCTTGACTCTTGCACAGGTCAAGCACTTGCTGACATAGGTAGCGGTGTGGGCCTTCATGCTTGGCCACCAATAAGTAGTTCTGATGTCGTGGTACATTTTATCCGACCCTGGATGTACCGAGTAGCGAGACTTGTGTGCTCCATCCATCACAAGTTCTCGTAAACCGCCATATAGTGGGACCCAAATACGCCCTGTTACGTAATAGGCACCGTCTTCCTTCTGTTGTAAACGTTGCCTCGAGCCACGTAAGGCTTAAGCCCTTACGTTTTCTGGTTTCAATGCTTCTACCTGAGCATCTCGTATCTGTGCTGGAAGACTAGACCGAATGGTGAGCTGCAATGCTCGTACGCGTCTAGGTAGAGTGTCCTTTCGACTGGGAGCGTCAGCCACAACATTGGCTTTGCCTGGATGGTACTTAATAGCGCATTCGTAATCGTTCAAAAGTTCGACCCATCTTCGTTGACGCATGTTCAAATCCTTTTGCTTAAGGATATGCTCGAGACTCCTGTGATCGGTGTAAATAGTGCACTTGGTACCGTACAGGTAGTGTCGCCATATCTTAAGCGCGAAAACAACAGCTCCCAGCTCCAAATCGTGCGTCGTGTAGTTCCGTTCATGAACCTTAAGTTGGCGCGAAGCGTAAGCAATGACCTTGTCGCGCTGCATTAACACACATCCAAGACCCTGAATGGATGCATCACAATAAACTACGAAGTCGTCTGTGCCCTCTGGCAATGAGAGGATAGGTGCATTGTAAAGTCTATCCTTTAAGTGCTGAAAAGCAGTTTCCTGAGTATTGCCCCAACGGTAGGTGGCACCCTTCTGTGTCAGTAGTGTAAGCGGCTGTGCAATCTTTGAGAAATCTTTAATGAATCGCCTGTAATAACCCGCCAAACCCAAGAATTGGCGTATTTCCGTTGGTGTACGCGGTGTAGGCCAGTTCCTGATCGAATCTACCTTGGATGGATCAACATGGATCCCATCCTTGTTTACCACGTGGCCTAGAAAGTGGACTTCACGAAGCCAGAAGTCGCATTTTGAAAACTTAGCGTACAGTTGTTCCTTTCGAAGAAGTTCCAAGATAAGCCGTAAGTGCTGCTCGTGTTCCTCCTGACTCTTGGAGTAGATCAGAATGTCGTCGATGAATACAATCACAAACTTGTCTAGGTAGGGTTTGCACACCCTGTTCATAAGATCCATGAAGACTGCCGGTGCATTTGTTAGCCCAAATGGCATGACTAGAAACTCGTAATGGCCGTAGCAAGTTCTGAATGCTGTTTTGGAGACGTCCTCATCCTGGACACTCAGCTGATGGTAACCTGACCTCAGGTCTATCTTGGAGTAGTAGCTCGACCCTTGCAACTGGTCGAATAAGTCGTCAATACGCAGAAGAGGATAACGGTTCTTCACCGTCACCTTGTTCAGTTCACGGTAGTCTATGCACATCCTGAAGGTACCGTCCTTCTTTTTCACGAATAACACTGGAGCTCCCCAAGGCGAAGAGCTTGGACGAATAAAGCCCTTTTCCAAGAGCTCTTGTAGCTGCTTTGACAGTTCTTCCAGTTCAGTTGGAGCTAAACGATAGGGTGCTCGAGCTATCGGTGCTGCTCCTGGTGCTAGCTCGATTTGAAACTCGACCTGGCGATGAGGTGGTAGACCAGGTAATTCCTGTGGAAACACTTGAGGAAAGTCGCGAACTATTGGAATGTCCTCTATTCTTTTCTCTTTCGTTGATGCATCAGTAACTAGTGCCAAAATGGCAGTGTGCCCCTTTCGTAAACATTTCTGAGCCTTCAGGAAGGAGATGATGCCAACCACGGCACCACTCTTGTCGCCCTGAACTTCGAGAGGTTCCCTACCAGAACGAGGGATACGAACAATCTTCTCTTTGCACAATATCTCTACGTGATGTTGAGATAGCCAGTCCATACCAATGACGATGTCGAAACTACCCAAAACTATGGGAATGAGGTCGATCGAGAAAGTCTGACCCGCGAGGATAAGATTACAACCCTGAACTATGTGTGTGGCCTCTAGACTCTTACCATTAGCTAATTCTACGACATGCTTAGTGTTCAGAAGTGTGGGTGTACGTTTTAACATTTGGCTAACTTTGAAAGACATATAACTTGTATTCGCACCCGAGTCAAACAAAACAGTAACGTAAAAGTCGTCAAGAAGAAACTTACCCATGACTACGTTAGGATCGTTCCTTGCGTCACCCTTACCTAGCACGAAAGCTCGACCCCTAGCTTCATTGCCATTATTGTTCCCATCGTTGTTACCATTGCCCTGATTGTTATTGTTACGGTTCTGGTTCTGGTTCAATTGAGGGCAATCACGTTTGAAATGACCTTCAGCACCACACTGAAAGCATCCCCTGTTGCCTCGTTGTTGCTGCTGTTGCTGGTTCTGTGGAGCTGGTAGTTGCGGTTGCTGGTTCTGATTCACAGGCCGTGGGCTCCTACAGTCTTTGGCCTCGTGGCCCATCTTGAGACACCTTTGGCAATGACCCTTGTTGCACTGGCCGCTATGGTGCCTGTTACAGTTGTGGCACTTTGGATGATTTCCCTGATATCTTCTCTGCCCACAACTACCAGAAGACTACTGACTAGGACTCTGGTAGTGGTCAGTCTTCTGTTGTTGAGCCTGAGACTGAACTGTTGCTGAACCTTTGCTAGAATCCCCTTCCCACTTTCTTTTGTTTTCACTGGGGGTAGCAGGAGTAGCGGCTGATGTGGTAGCAGTAGTAGCGCTGATACGTTTCGGTAGCTTGTCCTGATCCACTGCCTGATCAGTGAGGCGATGAGCGAGTCGCTGAATATCCTGAACGTTGTCGAGATTAGCCAATGTCACATGGCTCTGGATTTCTGGCGCTAGACCTTTGAGATACAACTCAATGCGCTTAATTGGAGGGTCCACCATAGTTGGACACAAGATGGCCAGTTCGTTTGACCGATTCGTATAAGCCTCGATTTCCGATCCTGTCATCTTCAGGTGATAAAGCTCCACTTCCAACTTGTGGATGTCATCACGCGTGCAGTATTCTCGCTTGATCAGTTCCTTAAAATCGTTCCAAGGGGTGGCGTTAGCAGCTGCCAACCCTAAAATCTGAACTTGCGCGTTCCACCAAGTTAGCGCAATTCCTTCTAAAGTACCAGTGGCGTATTTCACCCTGCGAGCCTCAGGGCACTCACACATCTCAAACACCGACTCGAGCTTCTCGAACCAATGGAGGAGTCCAACCGCTCCTTCTGTGCCACTAAACGTGCTTGGACGACAGTCCATGAAGTTCTTGAAATTGCAAACTGGTTGCGGTGCGTGTTGACCTATTGTGTACGAATAGGGCAAAGTTAAACACAAGAGTTGGTCTAAAAGTGTAGGATCTAAAGACCCTAGTGTGAGATACAACTGCAGGGTATACCTCCTGCGTGTGCAGCTGCAAGTGCCGCAGCAACTTGTTCGTTAATGAGAGCCATCAACTGGGCTTGAGTCATGTTAACGCGCCCAGACATGATCTTCATAGTAAAAGTAGCATAAGTGAGAATGGTTCGCGAGTAGTGCGATGACAGAAGAGTGTAAGCACATAGGTATTCTCATGCAATAGTAGTTATGTGTATCTAAGCATACTTCGAGCAAAGTTCTATGTAATTCTAGCATGTAGGCAATAAACATAAACCATATTACCTAGGATGTTGAGTCTTGCACGTGGAGCGAAGCGTCGTTGTGGATCGTTGAGAGCACTGTTCTGGTTATAGTCTGGTTTTAATAAAAACACTTTTCCCATATTAAAACCAAGTTCTCTATAACCAATGGCTCTGATACCAATCTGTCACACCCCCAAAAATCCACACGCGGAGTACCACCGCTTGGAGGCGTGACATGACCAGGATCAAGCCACCAATTATATTGAACATAACATTAAACATTAAAAGTAATCAATGGAACCCATCACAATATAATTGATGTTCAACAAAACATAATTTGAGTAGCGGAAGCATAAGTATGTAAACCCAATGTAAATCATAAGTTCAATTGTTTAAACGTTTAACATGGCATCCACGATCCATGTCCCACAACGATCTGCTCCTCCCTGTGCAAGCTCCATAAGTACCTAAGGTCCTGCAAGGCATGCAGCAGAGAGTCAACAACTAGTTGAGCGAGTTCACGGAAAGTAAGTTCGTAATAGCAAAACGTATGTTCATTTAGTGGGGGCTTCCCATGTATGTATGCACTACTAGTGGGGATTTCCCGAGATTATACTTGTTACTAGTGGGGGCTTCCCATATTTATACTTAATAGACTACTTGCAACCATGTGTTCTTCTTAGCCCGAGAACAGGAATACGTACGAGGTCACGTAGGTTTTACGTGAGTGCCCTTCCCCGAGGACAGTGGTACGCGTGGGGTTTACGTAGGTTTTACGTAAGTGTCCTTCCGACCCGGAAGACAGTAGTAGGTATGAGTTTACGTAGGTTTTACGTAAGTGTCCTCCCGACCCGGGAGACAGTGGTAGATACTAATTTACGTAGGTTTTATGTAAGTGTCCTGACTAACCTGAGGACGATGGTATATAGTCTAGCAATAATGTAAGTACGAGTAATTATCCATTTCAATCCTTCCAACCAATTCCCAATCCCGGAATCCCATGCCTTGGCTGTGTGAACTCACCTTGGTTTGCTCGGCAGATACACAAAGTTCGACTAAGCTATATAGTGATCAACCACATCCTAGCATGGTTATTATAAAAGTCAGGTTCGTATTCAAGTATAACACGTATGTCCTACACGTATTGTACACAAGTATAAACATGGCATGCACAAGTATTCGTAGCAGTTTAATAGCAATCACGTAACAAGTCCAAGTATCCGGCCCAATCAGTTGGGCTCGTACAGTGAAAGTCCAATAGTGTTCAAGTGCTCACGGTCTCGAGTCGAGACTAACAATTTCGAGTCAAGACTAGTCGGTCTCGAGGTGTACTGGTTTCGGGGTCTCGAGTCGCAACAAAGGAGGTCTCGACTGGTGCATATATCACTCGAGACTAGGTGGTCTCGAGTCGGGTCTCGAGTCGTAACAGGACTCGCAATACGGGTCTCAGGTTGTTCTGTTTTGTGTCGGTGGTGAGGTCCCGAGTCGAGACTAGGTGTTCTCGACTCGCAATCCATGTCGAGACTAGCATATTGTAACAGTTTCCTTATTAGCAGCTCAATTAGTTCCGTAAAATCAGTCAACAAATTTAGCAGTTTCATAATCAGATCAAATCAGCTATTATTCGGTAATTATGAACATTCATATCATCATCATCAAGAACAAACAATCGGATCATCATACAAACATAAACCGAATCATTTGACTATCATGCAACCTAAATCACAATCACAAGTCATAATATCACAGCCGATTAACAAGCACACATTCGAACCGATTAGCATATTACCAATCCGATTTAATCATACATGCAGCCGATTTCATGAACACTAAGAATCAACAACATAATAAATCATGCTAACAAGAACCCTAGATCATGTAATCCGATAGATAACAATATCATCTCATAATCATACATATTACACATGCAATCGACGAACTTAATACTAACCGAGATGAGAAGAGGATGATCCGAATCCAAAAGCTTTGATGGAAAGGGATTTCGGCTGCCTTTGGTTCCGATCGAGAGAGAGAGAGAGTGTGTTCTAGGGTTTGTGTGTGTGAGGATGTTTGGCAAGTAAATGAAAATCTAAACCCCTAATGGGTATGTGTTTGCGAATCAAGGGAAGTAGGCCGAAACCTTTACCGGGTTGCCCTCTTGGTCTCGAGTCGGATGTGTGTAAACCGAATGGGCTTGTATAGCCGAGTGGGTCATGTATGATCGGATCATGCAACATATAAACAAACATTCACAATTTCACACAAGGCACGTATAACATGTTATTCAAATAGAGTTCACATAATCACGTAACGTTACACAAAAGTAGGTTCGAAATACGAGTTGTCACACATTATGTTCAAACCACTGTTTCACAAATTCAGTATGTTCAAACCCCTGTTCCTCAGGCACAAGTGCAACCTGTTGCACCTCAACAAGCTGCTCCAACAGTGACACAACCAGATCAGCAAAGCTTTTTCACACAAGGCTTTGTTGATTGGAGCAGCATGCCTGATGAACTTGGTGATGAAAATTTTGCTCTCTATGCTTCTAATGATGCTTTTGATGATGAATTTTGTTTGATGGCATTAGAATCAATACCAGAAGGGGTTGAAACTGAAGGAGAACAGCTAAGTGATTGTGCCATGATGGCTGCTGCTAAGGTATCACCTCAAGTTCTTGAAAAACTGTGTTCAGACAATTGCATTATTGCATTTGCTAACATTAAAGAGGTGAATGAAAATATTAGGGATAAAATCTTGTCTGATGAGGTCAAATTTGAAAAGTCATTAAAAGAACTTAGAAACAAATTAGCTGAAAAGGATAAAGAAATCAGCAGCTTAAAAGAAGAACAAAGCATAACCAAAACTCAACTCCAAACTATGGTAGAAACATACCAAGTTTGCAAAAAGGAGTTAGAGTCTACACAGATCACCTATGAAAGATGGGTAGAATCTTGTAAAGGGTATGAGGTTATGCTTGAGAAACAGCTTAAAAGCAATGTCAAGTTTGGTATAGGACATAGAAAATATGATGATCTTGTAAACACTGCTGCAATACAAGTTGTTTCTTCTGAAATCATACCAACCAACAAAAGTGGCAAAGAAGTTAAAATAACTGACAAACTTGGTAACAAAATTACTCTGGAAAGATCTGTGGGATCTTCAACATTTGAAGAAATTGAGAAATACCAATTTAAACCCACATGGTCTGATGAGTGTGATATCCTTGAAAATTTCAAACCAATGGATTTCATAACCACTGATGGTGTCAAAGCTCCAAAAGCAAAGGTCATTCCTATCAAAGATATCCCAACAGAGGTTCAAAACTCTGTTGCAAAAGAATCTGAGAAAAGGAAGAAAAGAGAAAAAATCAAAAACTTGTTTTGTGAATTATGTGAAAAGAAGAATCATCTAACAAAAGATTGTTTTCATCTAAAAGCATATGATATCAACAAAACAAGCATCATTTTACCTGCTGAAAGCTGCACCATCTGTGGTAAAGATAATCACAAAACTCAAGAATGTGTGTATCTCAAAAACTTTGACATAAAAAAGAATGAATACACTGCAAAAACATCCTTGAGTCCATCAACATCATCTGTCAAGTTCACCAAGAAACAACCACTGTTTGTCCCTATCCAAACAGCTGTCACAAAACAGCTGAACCAAAAGTCTGTCCAAAGAGATGTACAGGTGACTGATGCACCCCCTGCCAATCAATTCAGAAAAGGCAAGGAAAAAGCATCATACCAAAGGATTCCACATGTTTATGAGGCTTACAAAAAGCCCTCTAAACCAAGAGTGAACAGACATCCTTTTGGTTATCAACAGATGATGGGCCAAGACCCCCAACAATGGTTAGAGAAAAACATTCTCAAAAATGTTCAAACCCCTGTGCTAACCACTGTCCATGCATCTGCCTCCATCCGAGACACTGTTGAGACCCCATCCAAAGCCCTGTTGGCTTTGGAGACCTCTATGAACTAATCCTTTTACTTCATGTGCAGGGAGCTTCTGCATGCTTAGATAGTCTTTGGTATGTAGATAGTGGAGGCTCCAGGCACATGACAGGATGTAAAGCCCTTCTTCAAGATTTCAAAATTCATGGAGGGGGTGATATATCCTTTGGTAATAATATTAAGGGGAAAAGTTCTGGGGTCTGGTACAGTAAAGTCTGGAAATGTAAAATTTGAAAATGTCAATCTTATTGATAATCTGAAATTCAACCTCCTGAGTGTATCTCAAATGAGTGATAAAGGGTTTGGATCATTCTTCACAAAGGATTGTTGTAGGATTGTTGGACCATAAATGGTTAGTAAGATTGAAGCAATAATCAAGAAAGGCTCAACAAAACTTGTTGCTCAAAGAAGTGGCAATGTTTATGTTGTTGACATGTCAAGAGAGTGTCCCAGAGCTGATGCCTGTCTGTTCTCAGCTGCCTCTAACAAAGAGACAGAGCTATGGCACAAAAGACTAGGACACACAAATCTCAAAACAATCAATGAAATTTCAAAAAATGGCTTAGTAAGAGGCTTACCACAAAAAATGTTTTCATGTCCTGAACACTGTGTTTCATGTTTAAAAGGAAAACAGCACAAGAGCTCTTTTAAGTCCATTGAAGAGTCCAAAACAGCCCAGTGTTTGCAAATGCTGCACATGGATTTGTTTGGCCCAGTGCAAGTCATGAGTCTCAAAAAGAAAAGATATTGCTTGGTTATTGTTGATGACTTCTCTAGGTTCACATGGACCTTCTTTTTACACTCAAAAGATGAGACTGCAGGCATTTTGCAAGACTTTGTGATACAGGTTGAAAAGCAATTTGACCTTCTAGTAAAAGTCTTCAGGAGTGACAATGGCACAGAATTCAAAAATAAGGAGTTGGATGCCTTCTGTGTGAAGAAAGGGATTGTAAGGCAGTACAGCATCCCTAGAACACCAGAGCAAAATGGGGTTGTTGAAAGAAAGAACAAAACATTGATTGAGGCTGCCAGAACCATGCTTGCAGATTCAGGTCCATCAGAAGATTCATCACCAGACTATGGATATGAGATCATCATTCCTCAAAAGTCTGCTTCAATAGGGATAGCATCAGTTGTTCAAAACAGTTGTCAAAGCTCAACCACTGCTACCTCAACAGTTGTTGACCAAAGTAGCCCTTTAACCACTGTTTCCACCTCATCAAACACTGCTGACAAAAGTCCTCAAACAGTGGATCAAAGTCAGCAGGTGTCCACACCTTTACCCCCTATGCCACCACCTTTTGAAGCCACTACTGGGCCATCAAAGTCACCAGCAGTGGTTAGCTCAGATGATACACATCTGCAGCCTTCACCACTCAATGCCATTATTCCATACCAAGGAGAGCTAATCTTCTTGAAATCTCATCCATCAGATCAAATTATTGGCAACATCAATGTAGGGGTGCTCACAAGAAAGCAGTCCCAAAACATTTGTCTTTTTGCAGGTTTTCTATCACTTCATCAGCCGGTCAAGTACCAAGAGGCACTGAAAGACAACAGCTGGGTAGAAGCTATGCAAGAGGAGCTCCAACAGCTTAGAAGACAACAAGTATGGGAGCTTGTTCCATTGCCAGAGGGTGTGAGTCCTATTGGCACAAAATGGGTCTTCAAAAATAAAACTGATGAAAGGGGCATTGTTGTCAAGAATAAAGCCAGGCTTGTGGTTCAAGGTTTCAGACAAGAAGAGGGCATTGATTATGATGAAACATTTGCCCCTGTAGCAAGACTTGAAGCTATCAAACTCTTTCTGGCCTTTGCTGTCAACCACAACATCAAGGTGTATCAAATGGATATCAAATGTGCATTCCTCCATGGTAAGATTCAAGAGGAGGTTTATGTTTGTCAACCTCCAGGTTTTGAGGATCCATTTAATCCAGATCATGTCTACAAGCTAAATAAAGCTTTGTATGGCCTGAAACAAGCACCAAGAGCCTGGTATGAAACTCGGTCCACCTTTTTACTTTCCATTGGTTTCACCAGAGGCAGGATTGATAAAACACTGTTTTTAAAATGGAGAGGAAAGGATTTGATGATTGTCCAGATTTATGTGGATGACATCATTTTTGGAAGCACATGTAATAAAATGTGTGAGGAGTTCAGACAACTCATGACAGCTGAGTTTGAAATGAGTGCAATGGGTGAACTCCAGTGCTTTCTTGGTCTCCAAGTAAGGTAACTGCAAAATGGTACTTTTATCCATCAAGGCAAATATGCCAAAGAACTTTTAAAGAAATTTGATATGGATGATTGTAAGACATGTAGTACACCCATTGCAACCAATAAATTGGTCATGTCTGAAGAAAAGGATGATTTGGTTAATCAGACCTTATATAGAAGCATGATTGGGCCTTTATTGTACCTAACTGCATCTAGACCAGACATCATGTTTGCAACATGTGTCTGTGCAAGATACCAATCAGCCCCTAGAAAGTCAAACCTTATTGCTGTAAAAAGGATATTCAGATACCTCAAAGGTGCTCCCACACTTGGTATCTGGTATCCAGCTGATGGTAAAATTGAGCTTTCAGGTTTCTCAGATAGTGACTTTGCTGGATGTGATAAAACAAGGAAGTCCACTTCAGGAGGGTGCCAATTCCTAGGCAATTGCTTAGTGTCTTGGCAAAGCAAAAAGCAAGCAGCTGTTTCCACATCCACTGCTGAGGCAGAATACATAGCTGCTGCAATCTGTACAGCCCAACTGCTCTGGCTTCAAAATCAGTTACTGGATTTTGGTATCACTGCCTTGAAGACACCACTTATGTTGGACAGCTAGGCAGCAAAAAATATCATCAAAAATCCAGTTTCCCATTCAACCACCAAACACATCGACATCAGACATCACTTTGTGAGGGATTGCTATGAAAAAGGTTTGATTTCTCTGCATCATGTTCCAACTAAGGATCAGCTGGCAGATGTGCTAACCAAAGCATTAGACACATCCACCTTTGAAAGCTTGATCTCTAGGATTGGCATGCTCAACATGGAATAACAGGCAAGATCCTGTTTTTCTATGAACAAAAGCATTAAAATGTTTTCAGAAAATCAAAAATCCATCCTTAAAAATAGCTAAAAATGAATTTTTCATTGAAATCCTAAAAGTCTGCCATAACCACTGATGGGTTCAAAAGTCTGTTCTACTACAAAAGTCTGTCCACTGCTGAAAGTCACCCCCTGTTCTCATGTTCTTTTGATTACCACTGATGGTCATAATCATTGTTGTATCCACTGCTGAGCTATCTACTGATAGTGAAAAGCATCCACTGTCCTCCATTATCATCACAACTACTGCCTTCACCAGTTGTTTTCACAAACTGTACTGTTCAAAAGTACTGTCCTTCACTTCACCAGGGGATGGCATGCGGACAGTACTTAGTGGTCAGACCTTTTGTAACCGCTGCCACGTCAACATTCACTTTTCATCAATAAAACCCCCTTTCAAAACCCAAACAGGGTTTCACTGTAGAATTGAATTCTTAAAAATTCTCTTCTCAAAGCAGTTTCCAATCCATTCCATCAAATTTCTCCACATTCTCATCTTCGATTCTCATCTTCAAAATGACAAAATCGAAATCATCCGCAAAAGCTTCCAAAGGGGCCTCTCAAAAGGCTACCTCCACCGAAATCCCACACAAACCGTCTCATAATCTACTGGGTCTTCTCACAAAACCCGGCACCATCGATACATTTGACTCCATCCTTGATATTATCAACGCATCAAAGTACAAAACTTTGTTACCCGTTGATGCACCCATTTACCTGCAAACTCAGAGAGAGTTTTGGAAAAATTGTACCCTTGAAAAACAAGGAGAAGATGTCATAGCCATTAACTCTACTCTGCAGAAGAAGACAGTCCGAATAATACCGCAATCCAAATCTGAGGTCTTTCAGCTCGCTGATCAGGAAGGTACAGATTCTTTCCCTAAAAACGAGTTAAAAATTGACTTCATTGAGCGAGGGTATGCGGACACAATGATGAAGAGGGATACCTTAGAAAAAGGCTTCTTCCCTCCTGCAACAAGATTTTTATTCCATACCCTCCTCGTGTGTGTTTCAAATAAAAGCACCTCTTTTAATGAAATACCACTGAAGATTCAAAACTTGGGATATGCTATTTTACAAGGAGAAAATTTCAACTATTCCAAAGTAATCTTCAATGATTTGGTTAAAAATGTTGAAACAAAATCATTTTTACTGTTTCCAAGATTTTTAAGCTATTATTTTGAGAAAAAAATTCAGTAAGAATGATATTGCGGTAATAAATCAAGGTGACTCTTTTCAAATAAAAAGCTTAACGTCTGAAACATTTACAAGAATGTCAACACCTTGCAAAACACAAGCAGAGGTGCCTGAGCAGATTTTAGCAACAAACATTGCTCCTCAGGTATCTGCTGCTGAGCCCACTGCTCAAGGTGATCAAGGTAGCCAAACAACTGCCTTGAAACCCACACCTAAAATCACCAAAAAACCACCGAAAAAGAAAAATCAAAAACCCCCCAAACCTATCAAAAAGGCAACTCTGGAGGCTGAGATACCGGAGCAACTGCCTGTGACAACACAAAAGTCACAACAAACCACTGTTGCTACTTCCTCACAGCAGTTGGTAAATATATCTCAAACCCTAGCCGAAACTCCTCTTGTCTCTTCACAAAAAGAACAGGTTGTACAACAAGGGTCACCACATCATGAGGCTCTAGAAGCACTCGTTTCCATCCTCCACAGCCCAATACCCGGGGCAATTTCACTTTCTAAACCTACCTTCACATCCCCAATTCCACCAAATACCAAACTACTGTTGGATGCAATTGATCTGAACCTGGCACAAACCAATCCTTCTCAATCACCTGTCCATGAGAATATACCTCAACAAAAGACTGGGCCTGATGTATCAATCTTTGCTAACCCACCAACACAACCTGAGGAGGTTACACCCCTTGAGTTACAAGTAACTCTTGGTGGTATTCCAAGTGAAGCAGCCACTACAAGTGTTGAATCTACAGGTTTACACTTGGACAGTGGTTACATCAATAAGACTTCTTTGGAGGCAATTCCTTCCATAACACCTCTGTTATCTACTAGTGAGTTTATATTAACCACTGGTTCCATCAAAAAATTATCAAGTGTTGAAGGAAGAAGACCCCAGTACCAAGAAAAAGGGGCATCAGTTGTTGATGTTTGGAGCACACTCCCTACCTCAACTTCTGATAAAACCACTGCTAGTGGGAAATCAGATGATCCCATTAAATTGGGTGATGGTTTAAAGTACCAAGAATTGACGGGTAAAGTTGAAAAACTGGATACCACTGTTGCAGAAATCAAAGACATGCTGCATCAGTTGTTGACAGTTCAAATGGTACAATCCACTGCTGTTCCACCTCAAGCACCTGCTCCACCACCAGCAGATGCTACAAATGAGCTTTGGAATCTTTTTCAACCATTTCTCCACCAACAACACCAGATGGCTGAGCAGCAGCATGAAAAACATGTTCAAGAGCTCAAAAATGTAATGGAGCCTAGATACAAAGATACAAAGGATGACATTAAGGCTCTCAAGGCCCATCTGTTGACAACCACTAGCACTGCTCCTCTGACAGTTCTCTTCATTGATGAAATCCCCTCAGATAATGCCAAAAAGGGGGAGAAAATTAAGGAGTGGATAAAGAAAGGGATTGATAATGGGCTATATCTTGATACAGAAAAAGATGCAATGCTCAGAGAAATTCCCTTGCCAGATGGAAGCAAGAAGGTTGATGTGACCCAGAATGCACTTGATGACAGTATCATAAGTGTAAAAAGGGATAGAGCGGCAAAGGATCTGTCAAGGTGGAATGAGGAAAGAGAGCTTTCATGAAGCTGAATGAACAAGGTTGTTCTAGTGAAAAGGATGATCAAAATCCTGTTCCAAAAAGAAATCTTACTAGAAAAGTAAGGAAACCTAAATCCACACCATCCAGTTTTCAAAAGCATACTCCAAAACCATCATCCAAAAGCCACCAACATCAAACCTCCACCCAAACAGCTGTTGCAACCTCTGTTGTACCAACATCTGCTGGTACCTCAGTTGTTACAACAACTTCTCTCACTTCAACACACACCACTACCACTGCCTTATCACCACCAAAAACAACATCTCTACCATCACTTCCTGCCATAAAGCAGAAGACATCAGATGTTATAACATCTGCTGTAATGACAACAGTGGTTGAAACACCAGTTGTTTCAACAGCTTTTAGTCAGTCACAAACCACTGCCACTCAAATCACTCCCACTGGTCAACCCAAAACATCATCTGCCTCTCCTAAAATAAAAAGGAGAAGGGTTATCATATCAGATGATGATTCTCCATCACCACCACCAACAGCTTCAAAATCCTAAGCACTTGTCACAGTTTCAAAACCCGTTCATTTCTCTTCAACTCAAATTCAAAAGCCATTACCTCCTGCAGGTGTTGTGTTTCCTTTAGAACTCATAGTAGTTAGAGATGAAATCAAATCTTTCTACTATGAGGACAACCCTGCCAAAAGGAGCTTGCCTTCAGTTAGAGGATATCCCAGGCCAAACAACATTGAAGAATATTTGGAAATCAAAGCCAAACAAGCAGAGGATATCGCTAACAAAAACAAACAAGGGAAATCTGATAGGGAATTTCAGCAAAACTATCAGTTTCTCGTTACACAGGTCAGATCAATGGAACAATTTGCCAAAAATGTTAGTCAACAAATTTCAGGAAAGGCAGATGAGACCCTAAGAAAAGACTACATTGAAAATATCATGACCTACAAGAAATACAAGGGGGAGAAACACATGTATAAAAACTAGACCATTCATGAGCTTGAAAAAGAAGTAGCCAGGATTCATGAAATGATCAAAGATGATGTCCAGCAGACTCCCCCTGAAAAATTCAAACAGTTTGAAACTGAAAAGGCACTAGAGTTGAAGAGAATGAAAGAGGAGCTAATCACTGCTGATTATGGGTCAAGGAATTCTGTGTCAAAGTGGGGAGAAGCTAGGGTCAGGGCCACCTATAAAAGGTTGGAGGAGCTCAGGAAGAAAGATCCAACAGCTCCATAAAAACCTGACTATTCCAAAGCAGAGGTTTCAAAAAGACCACCAAAGCTGCAAGCCAAACGAACCACTACTCCTGCTGGTGCTGCTATCTACAAAAGAAGGAGTCAAAGCCAGTTGGGTGCTGAAACAGTTCAAGATTTAATTGCCGGAAATGACATTGTGAAAAAGGGCATTATTCTAATGTTGAAAGAAGAATCTGAACTGGAACAATCTGCAAGTACTGCTCAGCCAGTCATGAACAGGCCAGCATCACCAAATTCCTCAACAAATAAAAATCTCCCAAGAAACCCATCAGGCTCAAAAGTACAAAAGTGGAAAACTGATAAACAGACCCACGTATTGACTATGATCAGGTCTGATGGCGAAGTGAAGAAATTAACAAGGGAACAAGCTCTTGGCCTGAGTCTTGAAGATTTGCAGGATCTCCTTGATCTTCCACTTAGCAGGGATGATGATGATACAGATGCCTTAACTTTTGATATTCAATTCAAAGGGCAGATAAGGGAACTATTGTTGAGGCAATAAAGATCTACAATAATGAAGAGTTTTGGCATTATCTGTTCTAGGGGGAGATTGTTGGGATTGAACCCTACCAAAGGAACAGATAATGAAAGCCAAAACTGGATCAGGGCAGTGGATCCAGAAAACAGATGTTTGATTGCAAGTCTCTCCCCTTGAAAGTGGTTTCAACATCTGCTGACCTCCTATCTGCTGATCATGCAAACTGCTGACCTACAACTACTGATCAAGTTAACGACTGATTGAAGAACTAAAGCTCTGTTGTTCAATCTACTGCCATGGTTCAAGCACTGCTGATCATGACAAGTACTGCTGGGTTCACAGCAGTGGAAGGATGTAGCAGCAGTTTATATTTGCTTTATGTATTGAAATATAATATCAGTAATTAGCATAGCAGTGTTTGTATAGATCAGAGGTTAGAGTTTGTTAGGAGGTTAGATGTCACTTTCATGGTGACGTCAGCTTAGATGCTCAGTGGTTTGCAAGTGCCTATAAATAGAACAGTACTCTGTACTGTTCTGATAGCTCTTTCACCATCTTCTTTCTGCACGAACAAACACTGAGTTCGGGCTGAGGGGGAGTTTGCATATCATACATACATTGTAATCGGAGTTTAAAATTAAATTTAATCATTTGATTCAGTGGTGAAAATGTATGATTGGAATCATTTCTTCTGTTTGATTGTGAAAAGTTTGCTTCCATTTAAATTCCGCTGCACTACTCTTTCATTTGTTCATCTAAATTCAAACACAAATCACAATCAATCCAAACTCAGATCCTAACAATAGCCATATAGCTCTCTCTTTAATGAGCATTGGGACCAACTTTCCTTTGAGATGCAGACTCATCATCTCATTGGATCCACCAACGAGCTCCTGTCCTATAAATACAGCTGGGACACATGGCTTACACCCTAAGGCTATGAGTTCCTTCTCAATTTGCTGACCATCTGCGCGTTCATCAAGCTCATAAATAGTTAGGTTTGCCCCAAAGCTACATATTAGCGTCTTAATGTTGTGGCATATACAGCAAGAACTCTTGCTGAATATAACCACTGCTTTATCTTTAACCAATCTTGTCACATTTGGCCATTTTCTCTGCTGGATAACTGTAAGCTGGTTTTATGGTTAAGAGGTTTGCTTTTAGGAACTTGAACTGCCATTGAGGCTATATATAGCTGAACTAGAGGACACGAAAGGAGGAAAAGGTGGATACATGTAGTATCTGGTAATTTCCAAGATTACACTTTTATGTTGATCTCAAATGGAATGTCACAGGAGGTAGATTGCAATTTGATTGAATAATATTATAAAGGTGGTCTTAAATATCTGTTAAGATCTTTAATCTTGATATCTTTTGTTATATGGGGATACCAATTACCAACTGATTCTTGCTCAAGCATTTTTTTTTTCTATAAGAACCTTTGGAACAGTGCTTGACTCCAATGGCCTGGATTTTTTCAACTTGCCGAAAGTTAAGTAGAAATGAATATTTGGATAAAAGATGCATATAAGGGCGATAAAGCATAAAATTGTGATAATTAAATCTCATGGCATTTTTACAAGTATAATGAAAAGTTATGGACGTGAATCTATTCTTACGGATTATATTTTTATCTTTCAGTACTGCTTTGTCACAATACTGTGCTTATCATACGGGTCAACATTGGCGTCGTGCAATGCTTGGTTGAATGCCGATACATCTCTAACTGTGATTTTCTTGAGGTAAAGTTATCATTTTGCTAACTTTAGTTAAGATTAAGAATTAATTTTGAGTAAAATGCCATTTTTATCCCTAAGGTTCGGTCATTTTTGTGACTTTCGTCCAAATTTTTGTTTTTTCGCATCTGGATCCAACAGGTTCGAAATCTTGCCATTTTCGTCCCCGAGGTTTGGCAATTTATTGCGACTTTTGTCCCTCGAGGTTTGGCCTTCAGGGACGAAAATGCCAAGATTTCAAACCTTTTGGATCCAGATGCAAAAAAACCAACCTTTGGACTAAAATCGCAAAAATGACCAAACCTTAAGGACGAAAATGACATTTTACTCATTGATTTTATTATATCTACAGTTTCTAAAGTATCTAGAGCATCAATAATCTTTGTTTGAACAACATAGGACCTACACTCCTGGTTCATATGATGTGAAACCACTGTTTTAACCCAAAAGTGATTTCAAAACACTGTTTTAACAACACTGTTTTAACCCGGCAGTGGTTTCAAACACTGCTTACCCAAAAGTGGTTTGAAAACACTGTTTTAAAAACATTGTTTTACCCCAACAGTGGTTTCAAACACTGTTTTAACCCAAAAGTGTTTTAACAACAGTTGTTTGACTTTGGTCAAACAGACTTTTGAACCACTAACAATCATATTTTTGCAGTCAAACAGTTGTTTGACTTTGGTCAAACAGTGGTCAAACCACTGTTCGTTTAAAACAGTGTTTGAAACAGTGGTTATAACGGTGGTTTCAAACCACTGTTTGGTTAAAACGGTTGTTTCAAACCACTGTTTGGTTAAAACAGTGGTTTGAAACCACTGTTTGGTTAAAATGGTGGTACCATAGATTATGGAAAATTTGTTGCAACAATAAAATTAAATGGTGGGAGACATCCACATCTGTACAGGTCTTCAAGTCATCATCAAAGGGCTCTTTCATAAAATAAGGAGAATCTGAAGTCAATGTATGCTGATGGTAAATTGAAACAGTGGTTTCGGGAATTTTTTGCTGGTAAATTTTGCTCAATCTTTTATCTTTATTACACTTTAACATCTTGCGTGTTATCTGATGCTTTTTTTATTTTAAAAGGCGTTGCGCGATGCTTGATGCGCGCACATCATGTATGTGGGGCGTTCGTTACTAAAAAAATACTAAAGAATTATTTATAGGAAATATTTTAAACTGTTGGCTTTTGAATACTACAATTTCATTCCTGGTCAAAGTTGTTCAATCAACAGAAGTGTTTTGACCTGTTACCCAGCTTGCATGAACCACCCATTTTGCTACCTTTGCCCATGACTCGCTAATGTATACTTTCTTATCCAGTCTACCAGTTCGCTTGCTGGGATAATGATATTATCAAGGAGTACCACTAGGATCAACATTTTCTCTCTGCCGACTCTATACAACCAAAACACTATCCCTAATCATCTTCTCTATGCCGACTCCATACGACTATGAGTTTTGTTTATAATCACGACGTATTCTTTGTTATTTAGTTTTTTTGCTAATTATTATTTTTTTCGAGTTTGTACTCATTTGCAGTATGTATTTAGTCATCCTGAATTCATATAAAACTTATACAAGATAGTGATTTGGAGAAAGCGTAACTCAGTTTGGGGCATAGTTAAAGCAAAGCAAATGTCAAATGCAATTCGCACACACGAGATGCACTTTTTTAAAAGCAAAGTTAGTGTGATTGTAGATCCGAACACTAAATTGTTTCATTTTGTATTTTAGAGTTAAACATATTTTCAGTTCTTGAACAAATTTAAGGAGGTTATTTTATCTTGATACTAGGTTAGTTCCCCGTGTGTTACACGGGTTGAACAATTTAAACTATATAGTATAGATATTTCCTGTAAATGAACATTAGGCATTCTTAAATCTAGCACTTTCACAAAGTGTTGTTTGTTTACAGTGGTCATTCATGAGTGAGTATTTTACAATCTTTAGTGTTCATTATGGTTTACTTTCTCATGATATATAGTTTTTAATATACTTTATAACCATTATGCTTATCTCTTGCCTATATAAATTCCCATATGAGTTGCAAATATTGATCACTATTGAATTTTAGATGATACATATACTGGCAGTTTTTGCTTATTAAATAGTGATTAGGCGTTGGGGAAATCATAAGGGTGGTCAAGCTCCCTGGTGGAGTTATTGGAGTGCTGCAATTACAAATACAATTGGGCCAGCTATGGAATTATGGAATTGAAGCCCTAAAATATATCAACTATCCTGCTGAGATGTGTTAAAAGTCTATTAGGAGATATTATTATAAATATAATATAATTATATTAGGATATTATATGAGAAAATCTCGAAAGTCGCCATTCTTCTAAGTGCGTTATACATTTATTGTTATGTCTATTCAGTTGTGCGCACATTGGCGTGAGATATGCTAATCTTTGGTTGTGCATTAACTTTAGTCGTGGATGTGTTTTCTCTTGCCTAAACCCGATGTTTTCATTTTATATGCAGATAATACTACATACACGAATTATTCATGTGGTCCTGTTGTGCTTTTGTTTGTACTGTAATATAGGTTCATGATCTAATCCGGTGATGTGAAGAAATTGTTGTTGAATCCAATGAGATGCTTGATGTAATGAGGTCGTATTAATAACAAATAATAATTAATATAATTAAGTTTCCTGATCCCGGGAAGCAATCCCGGGTAAAAACCTAGTCATAGAAATAAAACAAGTAAACCCATATGCCATTTTGATTTTCTGAGGTTGAATTTATTATACTTGTTACTTTTTTTTTTATTTGAATGGCTAAACTTACATGCCATGGGGATTGAACCCATGACCTCCACCTATTCTACATCTTATCTAACTCACCAACACCATTGGGCTATTCTCAATGAATTTATTATACTTGTTACTTATCTACCATTGTAATGTAACTGGATGCTATTAATAATAAAGTCCCAGTGACTTTGTTGGTGATGAAGAAACTATAAATGTCACTGAAAAAGTGAAAATTGCCATGATGCTTGATGATACTGCCAAGTAGGGGGATAGTTTTCGGTATGTAGTTTTCGTATAGATTTTAAAAGGTATATACGTTTTCGACCCTCGGTTTTATAATTTTTTTAGGTATATACGTTTTCGACTCCCCACCGGAAATTTCAAGCTCCGCCATCATCACTCACGAGTCGGGCCTATACTTTTTTGTCACAATTTCATGAGTATCCCTGCAACACCAACAACATTCACTTCAATTCAGTTTCCATCCAACTAAAACTTAATTCATCTACATTTATTCCGGAAAAAAACAACTTTTATTTACTATTTATTGTGAATGATTATCTACAAAAGAAAAAGAAAAGAAAATAAAATCTCAATTATCTTGTGTTGGAGTTTTTTTTCTTTTTTTTTGAACGGTAACTTTCATTAACCACAATTAACCACAACGAAACCAGCCTACCCACAACCCGGGCAGACCGACGACACAAGCAAGACTACATATTCACAAATTTACACCAATTATTCCAAGTTACATCTTCGTGACGCGATCTATTAACGAATCAAAGAAAACTAACAGCTTTAACTTGGCTAAAAATGTTTTCTACTCTAACCGATTTGCTCGAGAATCTCGCTTCATTCTTTGCTTTCCAAATACACCAACAAGCCACAATGATAATACCTTTGAACGCCTCTTTAGCACCACCCAATAACCCCGAGTAGTTGTGCCACTCCAGAAGATCTCTAAAGGAGAACACCAAGAAGATAGGAGTATTACAGCAGTTTCTAATTAACGACCACATCCTAACCGTCACCGAGCATGAAGTAAAGAGATAATCTACCGTTTCGTCACTGAGATGATCTTGTGTTGGAGTTAATTAAATAAAAGAAAAGAAGTTCCCAAGTATTGTGTTTAATGACTTAATAAAATATCCATCATATTAGAAAACATTGTTAGAGATGATTATAACATGATAATGCATGTCAGTGTTAGTGTTCTTGATGAAACTCGACCAATCTTGACCAAGAGTGAATTTTGTGAAAAGATTATGTTATGAACATTAAATTTTTTTTATCAAAATTGATTATGAGCAACATTAGAAAGGTGCAGACCCACCTTGAATAAAAGTTAGTGTATTATTTAGGTAAAAATCACGATCGCAGCCTTATAAATATAATACAACCCTCCGAACGCATTCCTAAAAAATAAATCCTTGGAGTGCCAACGCATCCCTAAAAAAATAAATCCTTGGAGTGCCAGTATGGACATGTTACAACTTGGTTACTTTGTATAAGGTATACCTCAATAGCTTTTATGGATTTTATGGTTAAAATACTCCTAGCTAGAGTTTCAACTTTCATGAGATTATGTGTTGTGGCTTCATAACCCAGATTCATCCTCTAATATTGTGATACATGACGCTGACTAGAAGCCTACTCATCACCTTGCCCACTCGCGCCTCCCCTCACTTGAGCCTATTGTGGTAACTTCTGACGACGGGCCAGTGGGTAAACCCACTTTACCCGCTTTGGGCCTTTTTATCTAGAAGCCCAATTATTTAAAAAGCCCACCGGTCATAATAACCTTGCTGGCTAAGGTTTCTCTTATGTACAAATGGGCGGGAAACAGCTAAGGAAGACAGGGCTCATTAAATGCATGACAAGAGGCGGCTCCGGTCTAAGTCACTGTACTTATCCGACGGATCATTAATGAAGAGGATCATCCCACCGTTGGGGGACAGACACGTGTCTGACCTTCCCAAGAACCCCCAAAAACCGTCGGATCATGCACGGGAGAATCCTTAACAAAGATAAGGGCATGTCATTATATAAGAAGGAGAAAGGATCCAAGGAAGGTATGATCTCCGGTTCATTCTCATTTATTACACCTTCATTTACTCTCCACATTAACTTCCGACCAATATTATCACATTTACTACACATCAATAAGATTCACACCACAAGGGAAACCTTCCGGTGATTACACTCATCGGAAGAAACTCCTCTGATTTCCGGCAAGTTTACTTATTCTCACGCCGGAGCTTGGTCACGGATCCCCCTCCCGGGGTCCCCCGTGACGAGGCTAACGGTTTATTCTTTTGTAGCAAACAAGGATCAAAGCTCTTGACGTCACCGAAGATCTAACCAACGTCAGCCGGAGGTTGGGTATTCGACATTGGCGCCATCCGTGGGACACAGGCCTGACCGGTGTTCCCACACTAACATCCGACGTTCAGAGAGCAACTCACCTTTCCTGAAACAGCATGGCAACTCCACATAGTTCACGTGTCACCCAAACAGCCCAAAATGATCTGGAGAAAGTCACTGTGGAGGATATCACCCATGAAGAGGATAACGAGAATCTGGTAGAAAACCTGGAAGAAACGGAGCATGTCACCCCTGGCTTCGTGGCCATGCACAGGGAGAAGATAACTAAGTATCTTGACGACCTGAGGAGACAAGAAAAGTTAGACAGCCTCAGAGCCAGACTCTCTTTTGACACACCTTCTAATCAAGAAGGAACGAACACCCAGAATAAGGGCAACAATGGGGACCAACTGGAAACATTCATGACAGCCCTGAGGCAGATGTCTTCCGAAGAGAGAGAGGACCTGATCATCGGTCAGAAACACAAGGAAAAGGAGAAAGACGACTCAGGTAGCGTTGGTTTGGACCAACCATACCTACCACGAGACCTGGCAGAGGTCTCAAAGTTCACAAGGAGAATATTAGAGGCACCCATGCCTGCCAAGACAAAGCTGCCCCCAGGCTTCGATCGCTACGACGGAACGAGGGATCCAGAGGATCATCTGCACGCCTTTCGAGGAGCGGGTCAGCTGGGAAGGTGGCCCATGCCAGTATGGTGCCATATGTTTGTGCAAACTTTAACAGAAGGAGCCCGGCTGTGGTTTGATAGTCTCCCTCCAGGGAGCATAGACAGCTACGAAGAGTTAAGCGAAAAATTCCTCAGAAATTTCGGCCAACAAAGAAAGGTAGTCAAGAATCCCAACGAAATCCTCCACATCAGGCAAAAGGATAACGAGCGGATAGACCAGTACATGGAAAGGTTTGTCAAAGAAAGCATGAACATCAAAGATGTTCCGGAGGTCATGAAAATCAGTAGCTTTATAAATGGGCTGAAGCATGCACAGCTGTGTGAAAAGCTGGGAGAGGAGTTCCCACCTTCCTTCGATAATCTCATGGATAGGGTCAGGGCTTTCGTCCGGGGAAAGGATACGGTCAGCAAGGCTAAGGAGACGGACACTACACCCCGAAGGGCTACCCCAACAGCAAGACCCCCTGAAAAAGGTACTCCCTATTCCCGAAAGCCTCCCTTTGATAGAATGTTGCACGACAGGGCAAGGCTCTCATACTCCCCCTACAGGCCCCGAGGGAGGGGCCCTCCCCCTTACCCTGACAGCTTCACCCCCTCGTCAAAACTCCAAGTGAGATACTGGCTACGGAAAGAGTGAAGAATTCTTTCCCAAGGCCACCCCCCATAAAGCCAGGTCCCAAGGCACAGCCAAACGAATACTTTGAGTTTCATAAGGGCTTCGGGCACAAAACCGATGATTGCATGTACCTCAAAAGGGAAATAGAGGCTGCGGTGAAGACGGGAAGACTGGCCCACCTGGTCAAGGAAATCAAAGAAGGGGGAGGGGATCGTAAGGGAAGAGATGCAAGAGAGCCCGGGAGGGCAGATGTTGATATGATAAGAAGAAGAAATGAATTTGATGTTACCCGAAGTGTTAAGGCCAGAATCCTAGGCTCTCCGAACTGCATGAAAACTCCCATCCTCATGCCATACTTAGAAGAAAGCGAAGTACAACGGCTTCCGCTGAATATCTCAGCTGTGATAGCTGGACACAAAGTGTCTAGAATACACGTAGATGGAGGATCCGGCGTCGAGGTAATATATGAACATTGCTTCCTCAGATTCGACAGAGATATAAGAGATAGACTGGAGGAGGACTCTATCCCGCTGGTGGGATTCAACAACAGTGTGTCACACCCCCTGGGGAAGATCAGGCTCCCATTTACAGTCGGTGTAGGAGACAGGGTCCGAACAATAAATTTGACCTTCACTGTAGTCAGAGCACCCTCCAAATACAACGCAATTTTGGGAAGACCCGGGATCGGAGACCTGCAAGCACAAGCATCCACTCCTCACGGGGCGTTGGTATTCCAAACACCAAAGGGCCTTGCATGGGTTAAGTCAGCCTATGAGGTGGTCTCTTCAGTATCCAAAGGGGGGGAACCCGGGAAGACCCAAGGGAAGAAGGTGGAAGAATGGGTCCTCTGTGATAAGTTCCCAGAGCAAACAGTCAAGGTGGGGAGCCACCTAAGCGACAAATGTAAAAGTGCCCTAAAGGAGTTACTCCTCCATAACATAGACGTGTTTGCATTCCAACATGGTGACATGACGGGAATTCCCAGAAGCCTGACGGAACACCGGCTCACACCTTTACATGGGTGAAACCAGTGAAGCAAAAGAAGCGGAGCATGGGACCAAGCAAGAGAAGGGCTGCTTGTGAAGAGACCCGCAAACTGCTCAGGGCGGGGATAGTCAGGGAAGTTAAATACCCATCCTGGGTTGCCAACCCAGTTATGGTTCAGAAAAAAGATGGGGGATGGAGGATGTGCATTGATTTCCAAGACTTAAACAAAGCATGCGGACTGCTACCCCCTCCCGGAAATAGACACCCAGGTCGACTCCCTGTCCCAGTATCCACTGAAGTGCTTCTTAGATGCCTATAAGGGATACCACCAAATACAGATGTCAATAGAAGACGAAGAAAAGACCACTTTCATCACCGATGAGGGAACATTTTGCTATACTAAGATGCCCTTTGGTCTCAAAAATGCGGGGGCGACATACCAAAGGTTTATGAACACCTTGTTTAGGGAGCAAAGAGGAAGGAATCTAGAGGTGTATGTTGACGACATTGTCATCAAGAGTCTGACAGAAGCAGCCATGATAGACGACATAGCTGAGACTCTCAACACAATGCAAGATGTAAATATGAAGCTGAACCCCGGGAAATGCTACTTCGGGGTAGAGGAAGGTAATTTCCTGGGGGTGGTGGTAACTAAAGGAGGGATAAACGCAAACCCAGAGAAAACCCAAGCTGTGGCGGAAATGCGCTCCCCCAGGTCCCTGAAGGATATCCAGCAATTAAACGGAAGGCTGGTTGCACTAAATCGTTTCTTATCAAAGGTGGCCGACAAAACCCTCCCTTTTATGAAGGTGTTGAAAGACTGTCTCCAGTCCAGCAAATTCAACTGGACCACGGAGGCCGAAACTGCCTTTCAGGAGATGAAGACCTACATCTGCAAGCTCCCAACGTTAGCCACCCCGGTGCCCGGGGACCCACTGCTCCTTTACCTATCTGCCTCTAAGACGACCATAAGCGCTGTCATGATGGTGGAACGGGAGGGGAAACAGATCCCCATATATTTCATCAGCAGAACGCTCAAGGGGCCCGAGGAGCGGTACATGCCTTTAGAAAAACTCGCGTTGGCCCTGGTTTTTGCATCTAGAAGGCTCAGAAGGTACTTCCAAGGGCATAAGGTCACCTTAGTAACTGACCAACCCCTCCAGAAAGTGCTTAGAAAACCAGAACAGTCAGGGCGACTGGCTAAATGGGCCGTAGAATTAGGAGAACATTCTCTGGAGTTCAAGCCCAGGATAGCTATGAAGGGGCAAATACTGGCTGACTTCCTAGCAGAAGTGCCTGAGGACGAAGAGAGGGAATTACTAAGGTGGGAGGCTTTGGAGGAAGAAGAAAAAAGAAGGGAAGACGAGGCTGTCTGGAAGTTGTTCACGGATGGAGCATCCAGTGAAGAAGGGAACGGTGCAGGCATCACATTGATAAGCCCCGAGGGGGTTGAGCTGACGTATGCTATAAGGTTGGATTTCGAAAACACCAACAATACCGTCGAGTATGAAGCCCTCTTGGCAGGGATGAGATTGGCACAGAAGATGAAAGCAAAACACGTGGAGGCCAGTACCGATTCACAGTTGGTAGTAAAGCAGTATCAGGGGGAATATGAAGCGAAGGATAGCATCATGGCTCAGTATGTGGCGAAAGTCAAAGAGACAGCTAAGGCATTCAGAACCTTCAAACTGGAATACATCCCTCGAGGGAGGAACAGGAAGTCCGATGCACTCAGCAAGTTAGCTTCAGTAGCATTTGACCACCTCGCGAAGGAGGTCAAAGTAGAGGTCCTAACATCCCCCTCCCTGGACGTAACGGAAGTGGCCACAATCGAAGGTTCCCAAGAAACATGGATGACCCCGATCATTAAATTCCTCCGGGACGGGACCCTACCCGAGGGGGAATGGGCGGCCAGAAAGGTAAGAGTCAAAGCCCTACAATATGAACTGATTGGGGAAGAGCTATACCGAAGGTCGTACCTGGGTCCGTCCCTAAAGTGCGTACCTGGGTCCGTCCCTAAAGTGCATAGACATGGAAGAGGCCGAATATGTGATCAGGGAAATGCACGAGGGAATCTGTGGAATGCACTCAGGACCAAGAACGGTTGTAAGAAGGGCAATGAACGCAGGATTCTACTGGCCACGAATGTACGAGACGGCATCTGAAGAGATCAAAAAGTGTGATAACTGCCAGGTACATGCACCAATGACCCACCAGCATAAGCACCCTATGGTCCCGGTCTCGACATCTTGGCCGTTCCAAAAATGGGCCATCGACATAATCGGGCCTTTCCCGGAGGGTCCCGGGGGGGTCAAATACGTGGTGGTGGCCATTGATTATTTCACTAAGTGGATCGAAGCGAAACCCCTGGCAAAGATCACCGGAGATCAAATGAGACGGTTCGTGCTGGATAATATCGTGTGCAGATATGGGGTCCCGAAGGAACTGGTGAGTGACAACGGGGTGCAATTCGCCGGAAGACCCTTCAAGCCGTGGTGCGAGCAAATGAGGATCCAACAAGTGTTCACCTCTGTAACCCATGCTCAGAGTAACGGGTTGGTGGAGAGAGCCAACCAAAGCGTTTTCAAAGGAATGAAGGGCAGGCTTGGGAGGAAACAGAAGGGCTGGCTGGAAGAACTTCCATTTGTGTTATGGGCATACCGAACCACGCCCAAAAGTTGCAATGGGGAGACCCCATTCAGTCTTACCTACGGGACGGAAGTCATGATCCATGCAGAGATCGGATCCCAAACCGCCCGAATGAAGCTGAGGGATGAGGAGAACGAATAGGATCTAAGAATAAACCTGAACTTATTGGAAGAAAGAAGAGAGATAGCAGCGGTGAAGGAAGCTCACTACAAAAAACTCCTGGCAAGTTACTACAACACCCGCATGAAGAAGCTCAACCTCGTCCCAGGGGACCTAGTTCTTAGAGCCAATGAGGCCAGTCTGCAGGAAAATACCAGGAAGTTGGGCCCCAACTGAGAAGGCCCCTATAGAGTCACATGGGCAAACGGGAAGGGAACGTGCAAGTTGGAGACTTTAGAAGGGAAAGAGGTCCCCAGGACCTGGAACCTGATGCAGCTCAGGAAGTATCACATGTAAGGGGCATGCCCCCAGGAGAAGACGGCCAAGGGCCACTTTTGTTGTAGGAAAAACTATGTGTACGGGGACTTTCCCCCCAGAAAGTAAACCTTTTGTAAACAGTCTATGAAGGGAAGTATAAATCCCCCGAAGATTCAATGAAAGACGGACAAAAGTGTCCCATTTTGAAAACTGTGGGTAACCATACCTGGGCAGACGTGCCTATGAGCACCCTTTAAATCTATAACTAGAACAAACAAACACACGTGTATGAGGCATTCAAGACATGCCAAAAGCCCGGCTGTGGGGCTAATAAAGGTCTAGCTAACCTAAAAAACGGACAAAAGCAAGTCAAAAACATAATATCACATTATAAACTTGTCCACCGATTGGCCTCGAACAGACAATCACAATTTAACAAAGCAAACAACAAAGAACAAATAATGCAAATACGCTCGTATATAGAAAACTACGGAGGGGAAACTGCTTTATTTGATACAAAACATACGTACAAAAAGAAGCCCAAATAACTAGGGCAAAAAACTAAAAAGATTATTACAAACACGGCGAGACAAAGTAAAGACATAGCTCCTCGCCAAAGCAGCTTGAAAATCTCCAAGGAATCACCAAGCCAGCCTCCGATATAAGCCCCTGCAAAATAAAATAAACAAGGCAAGAGACAGGCAACAAAGCAAAAGAGGAGCTATACATAACCATATGTCGTACGATTAGCGGTCAAAATGGTCCCCAACACAAAGGACCATCCAAAACAAAGTCAAACCAAACATACAAATATCCCAAGGTAAGTTAGAGTTATTACAACCATATCGAAGTTTGTCAACTGTTCAGAATTCACTGGGGATCACCCCCGGAAAGAGACGGCGGGGACGAAGGACCAACGGAGGAGAAGAAGGCCTTCAGTTCAGCAATTGAGATCATAGGATGTTCAAGGATCTTGGCAAGGACGGCTGGGGTTTTACGCCCAAACTCCTCGTTCAGTTTGGACAACCTCTTCTTTGCCTTGGAGTTGTAAAGAGGAGTCTCTTTTCTGCCCAGGCCTTGGGCAGAATAAGCATAGCCATCCTTCAATCCCGCCTGATAGCCAACATCCCTATAGGCCCTGACCTCCTCCAAACCACTCTTAAAGTCCTCTGATTGGGCAACAGCGGACAGGAAGGCTCCAAAACCTTCAGTGATCAACCAGTGCTTCTCCCCAGTCAACCGTTGGTTATCATCTGAAGTCATCCCATAATCTGCATACATAGTGTTAAGCTGCTCCTGGGAAACGGAGCCAACTTCCTTCACATGCTTCAGCTCAGCAGCAAGCTCCTCCTTCTCTGCAATCAACGACGCCATCTCCTGCTCCCAGGCCCTTTCCTTCCTCTCAAGCATAGCACCAGCCCCCTAAACAAAGGATCAGTGAATACGTATATATATATAAAGAGGGGGAGGGGGGAGAAGATTATGCACCTTCTCCTCCTGTAGCCTCCTCTCAGCATCAACTACTTGGCCTCTAAGCCCAGCAACAACCGACTGGGAAGCCTTAAGCTCAGCCTTGAGTCCCTCGTTTGCTTTCCTCAAATCATCAATCCTTTGCAGCATCCCAGCACCCCTAAAGAAGCTTTCACACAAAGACATGTTGTACTGATCTTCAAAAAGATCATCCCTCAGGGCAGAATTTACAAATTTATGTGAGGGGGGGACAGCATGACTCAGAAAATCCCTGGCAGCTTCAGGAGTCCCTATCACGGAAGAACTAGTTACCTTCCACTTGGGAACATAAGTGGTAGGGATGGCATCAGCAAACAGAGGGGCAAGGGGGGATCGACAAGCAAGGCCCTCCTGAAAAGTAGGATTACTAGTCCCAGTAGCACGTAACGAAGAAAGTTCATAAGCCGAGGAAAATCGAGCTACCCCCACCTCAGAGGCCTTGTCCCGGATGCAGGAAGGAGAAGGACCAGTTGGAATTTCTATAGGCTCCCAGGAACTCCCCTAAGAAACAAGAAGAAAGGACAGTCAGAAAAGACACAAAAAGAAAGAAGAGGAAAAGAGATAACTTACCAGTAATGGGGCACTCACTAAGCTTGAGGACTTTAAATGCTTGGACAAAGAACCTTTGACCCCGGTAGGAGGAAGGTCAGAAACCGCCTTGGAAGAAGGAGGTTTTTTACCACTAGCACTCCGAAGCCTCTGACGAATATTGCGAGGTGCAGGAGCCGGATGAGGACTGACAGACTTTCTCTTACGAACCAACTGTATCTCCACTTCTTCATCATCACTCTGACCGGAGGGATGAACAGGAGGAAGGTCGGGAGAACTTTCCTCCCCGCCAGAAAGATCCTCATCAGATCCACCCAGGGCAACAGAACCCCCTGCCTGGACGGATCCCCCCGCAACCTGTGCCTCCGCATTCAACCGGGGATCAACCTCGTCATCAACCACATACTTCACATCCTTGTAATCACCTTGAAGAAGTCGCCACAAAGTTATCTCTGCACAAGGCATCAAAGATGACTATGGGTCCCCAAAAGCATGAAAGGAAAAAGGAAATGATTATAAGAAATAGACCAGACACAAAAAAGTACCTTTCTTGCCAAAGAAGGCTCTTGGACGAACTGTGTAGGAAGGACTCAAACCACCCATGGCAAGCATCCCCTCGGAGAAAGTAAAAGCCCTTGTGGGATTATCACACATTCTTTTCCACTGGACAGTCTCACTCGCAGAAAGGGTGGGGACAACATCCTCAATGGCAGCGTCAAGATCCTTGGGAGCAGGGGAATCCGGCAACATAGCGGCTGAAACAAAGATGAATCTACACTTCCAGTCTTTCAGATAAGTAGAAGTGGGCATAAAACTGTAACAGGGCCTTGAAACGTTGTTCTGTCGCTTCGCGAATGTGAACCAATCTCCGTCGGAAATAAGCCGGTAAAACATGCAAAACAAAGGAACAGAGGGCTCCCCTGAAATGGCCGCACAAGACAGTTCAAAGTGAACCACTCTCATTAACCCTAAAGGATGAATCTGTGAAAAGTGAACACCGAAGTGACGGAGCAGAGAAATCTTGAAAGCAGAGAGGGGGTATCGGACCCCACAGGATGAAAAGGCAAGGGTATAAATAGGTATCCTTTCCGGCGTACATTCTGCCGACTCACTAGGACCAGGCAGAGAGGGAGAAAAGCGATCCGGGATGTTATACGCTTCTACAAAGGACTTCAAGTCCTTTGCCGTCAACACAGATCTTATGGATGAGCGTCCACAGCGACTCATGATCGGAGAAGAAGGGGTAATCACAGAGGAGTACCACAGAGAAAGAAAAGAGGGTTTAAAAATGTTTGAGTGAGAAACCGGAAAAGAGGAATGGGGTATTTAAAGAGACGCGACTGACTTGCAGGTAACCGTCACGTCAGTTGTCTCTTCAAAATTCAAAATAAGGAACACGTGTTGTTAAGGGGTTAGCTCCCGCTTTAATGAAACCGGCGATGTAATGATTAGTGGAGATGGCTCATTACAACCGATCCCAGAGGGACCCACTCGAAAAAACCACTCTTTGGACGGTTATGGCTCAGCCCCGGATCATGAGCATCGAGTTTGACGACGGGCCAGTGGGTAAACCCACTTTACCCGCTTTGGGCCTTTTTATCTAGAAGCCCAATTATTTAAAAAGCCCACCGGTCATAATAACCTTGCTGGCTAAGGTTTCTCTTATGTACAAATGGGCGGGAAACAGCTAAGGAAGACAGGGCTCATTAAATGCACGACAAGAGGCGGCTCCGGTCTAAGTCACTGTACTTATCCGACGGATCATTAATGAAGAGGATCATCCCACCGTTGGGGGTTAGACACGTGTCTGACCTTCCCAAGAACCCCCAAAAACCGTCGGATCATGCACGGGAGAATCCTTAACAAAGATAAGGGCATGTCATTATATAAGAAGGAGAAAGGATCCAAGGAAGGTATGATCTCCGGTTCATTCTCATTTATTACACCTTCATTTACTCTCCACATTAACTTCCGACCAATATTCTCACATTTACTACACATCAATAAGATTCACACCACAAGGGAAACCTTCCGGTGATTACACTCATCGGAAGAAACTCCTCTGATTTCCGGCAAGTTTACTTATTCTCACGCCGGAGCTTGGTCACGGATCCCCCTCCCGGGGTCCCCCGTGACGAGGCTAACGGTTTATTCTTTTGTAGCAAAAAAGGATCAAAGCTCTTGACGTCACCGAAGATCTAACCAACGTCAGCCGGAGGTTGGGTATTCGACAACTTCATTAATAGCGCCCCAAAACACCCCTAAACAAGCCAACTCACGCCAGCTACCACACTCACGCCCCTTGATACCCCCCCCCCCCCCCCCCCCCCCCCCCCCCCCCCCCCGCTTACGCCTGGCCGTCGTGGTGTGCATGACCAAGGTGGCACTCCACCTGGCTGCCGCCATTCACTCACTTGTCCGCAATGTGTAGTCTGAGCGTAACACTTGATAACAGTTGGATACATAAAGAGATTATTTAGGAACTGGGACCTACATGCGGATTAAGCCAATCATTTTGATCACTGCCCAAGTGCCCAACCACATTGAGCATTTATGTTTTTGTGGTCGTTTTATATAGAAATAGGTACATGAGACCAAGTGAGAGAATCATGAAGCAAAAGTTGATCAAACAAGTTTTGAGGAAGTAACACTGACATTACCACACGAATAAAATATAATAAATTAGTCAATTACTGTTTGGGCTCCTGTGATTTAGCCAGTATGGGCAGAAAAAAGAAGTGGTTAAAGGCCTTATTAGAATCGGATGTTGGAGCATTTGGAGAATGAGAAATGAAGCTAGATTTAATAACAAACCGGTGAGTTTAGAGTTTATTATTAGGGAGGTTAAAAATGTTGGTTTTTTGTGGTATAATTCGAGATCCAAAAAAGGGCCTGTCCTTTGGTCGGATTGGTGTAGATTTGTAAATATGTAAGTTGGTTGTTTTGCGGGGCTGCCTCGGTTTGAGGTAGCGTTTCGTTTGTGAATGAAGTTTACTTTTCAAAAAAAAATCCTTTTAGCCTAAAAAAAATCTTTTGACATATCAGACTTCGAGGTTGCATTTCACAACGGTTTTGGCCTCTGCCACTGACTTTGTTACTTTTTTGCAGTTAAGTATAAGGGTAATTAGGTTATTATATATCTTAGGGGCGGTTTTTGATAATTTCAAAGTCCTTTTAATATTTAAGAGATTATTAATGCAATTATTCAATTTTTTTATTATTTCGTTATTTTACGATTATTATTTAACAAAATGCTTTTTAAATATATAAATAAATATGTATTTTCGTTAACCGTTTGGTTTTTTATAAATATAATTTTTAAAATCATTCGCTTTTTAATTTTTTTTAACTGTCTATCATTTTTAAAATTCTTTCTTTTTAAACCGTTTGTTTATTAAAATCGTTCTTTTTAAAGTGGTTTGTCTTTCAAACTTTTTTAAACAAATCGGTTTTTTTTTCAGTCATTGATTTCTAAAAGCGTTTCTTTTTAAATTGTTACTATTAGAACTGTTTTTGAAATCGTTCATTTTTGAAATTATGTATTCAATTTACTTATAGCCGTTAAGGAAAAAACAACTTGAAGAAATGAACGATTTTAAAAACAGAAGGAATTTAAAAACGGTCAATTTTAAACAAACGGGGTGGCTTAAAAAATGAAGATTTTAAAAAACGACGTTTATAAAAAACAAAAACTTAAAAAGTTAACAAGTGTAAGGTTTTTAAAATAGCACGAATTTAATAAACGAAAGGTTAAAAAAATAATGAATTTTGAACAAACAACCGGTTTAAAGAAATGGAAGATTTGAAAAATATAAACCATTCTAAAAAAAGTTTGAAATATGAATGATATTTTACGAACTTTTTATTAGAATGGTTCATCTTTTTCCAAATCTTTCATTCAAGCTTTTTCAACATAAATAAGTGATTTTAAACCCAAACTCTCTTAAATAAATGTTTTACAACAATGTTTCAAGTTATTTACGTTCGAAACTTTCAAAAACCAAAGAAAAAAATAACTTAAAACAGAGAGTTCTGGGTTCGAAATCATAACAGAAGTGGAGGCACGGGGCCGTGCCTAGGCGGCACGGAGCCGTGGTGATGTTCTGCGTAAATGACAACCTCCGTGTTTTTCTTAGAATGTCAAGCAGAAACAGTGGAACTTCGTCAACTACTCCGGGGAACAGCTGGAGGGGAGGAGGCCCTCCATCGAGGCTACTCTTATCCGTTACGTGAGTGCGCTAAGGGAGGCTATGGAGGAGATGACGTCGGTGGAAGAGATCCTAATAGACTTGGTCAACCACTTAACAATGGGACTTGAGGCTAGCTTCCAAGAAATCAACCTTTTGCACCAAAGGTTGAACATTTTTGCTATGCCTCCTATGGAGCCAATCTTCCCACAAGAAGATTGGAACCTTGCACAGAAATCATCATTCCCACCGGATGGGATGAAATTCCACCGAAACCACCTCTAGACACACTTCATGAGGTTCCGGTGACCACCACCCCTCTCCGAAAAGAAGTGGATGATGAGCCTTTCATCTTTCTCCTAAGGGAGATAGAGGAGATGCTCAATGACATATGAGGGTACACCCTCCGGGAAAAGCTCAAAAGTCCTACAACATCCGAAAACCACCCCCGGGTTTTTGTTATCTCGACTATTCTAGGGAGACCTTTTCAAGGGTTTTTATTTTTTGTCATTAGGAGGCTAATCTATCTTAGGACTTTAACATTATGTACTTTTTCACTTTTCTTTAGTTTGTAATGGATGGATTTTTTAAATAAAAGGGTGGTATTTGTAACATGGTGGAATGGTGTGAAAAACTAAGAAAAAGGGACCCATGCACGTAAACCAGAGCCTCCCGCTTCAAAAACTGCAAAACAGAGTCTGCAGCACGGCCGTGCCCACCAGGCACGCCCCCGTGCCCAAATGCCTGATGAAAAAATTATCTGCAGAGAAGGTGGCATAGGCCGTGTCCAACAAGCACGCCCCCATGTCCAGCATACTATAAGTTTTCTGTTACATTTTGTTGCTGTCACTTTGGCCATGGGGCCGTGTCTACCAGGCACGCCCTCATGCTCAGTGACCAGTAACCTAAAAAATTGTTATTTTTACCCCACTTTTTTACACATTTAATCCAAACAAATTCTATTTGAGACACATTGAGGACTATGTGTAATTTAAGTGAGGGAGGATGTTAAAACCTTGAATCTTTTGTCCTAAAAACAAGCCTTACACAAAACTCGCCTTGGAAAACCGCTAATCACCCCAAATATTTTTGTATTTTTTTTATTTTTACTTATCTTGGTTTAGTTTGGGAAAAATAAGTTCTAAAGATTATGTTTTTACTAATTTACATCTAACAGTGTCGGGATAAAAAGAACCAATTAAGGAAATTATAAAAACAAGCATAACAAATCTTTGTAAAATTTGATTATATATACACTTTTACACTATACCCTTTTTCCCACAAAAAGTGAGTTTTGAGCCTTTACCGATCATACAAATACATATCTATGCTAATTGCTCAATTTTCCGTTTCTTGTGTGAATAGTCCATTTGGTTCTTACAAATCTAGAACTTGCCAATACAATGCCTTTCTACTCCTTACCGACATAAAACCCTAATTACATGCACTGATCCGTGTGGATCTACTTAGATCCCCATCCATGCGGACCTGAAACCTCCATCCGTGCGGACCTGGTTCTGATCTTTCTAACCTTGATTATTCACTTCAATACCAGTCTTGTCTCATCTGTTCAGCTACGCTATGTGATTGACGGAAGCGATAGACATATGTACTCACACGTAACGACAAAGATGCCAACCTCCATTAAAAATTCCCAAAAACAGACCCTCACAAACCACAATGTCCTTGATCGCATCCCTAAGGTATTTGTCAAAAAAAAATAGCTTCCTCAACAAACATTGTGAAATCGCTCCGAGGATCGAATCATCAACCGTTGAATGCGTACGAACACGTGATATGTGCGGAATCCAATCACGTGTGTGGATGAGAACACAAAGATGTAATTATAACTTGTTTTATATTGATATTTGACAATAACAAATCCGTGAAAACAAAAGGGCAGAGGTTCGCCTCAAGAATACCCAAAAGTTACAAATGACCAAGACCTACACTCCTATATATAGAGGTGATGGGTTCGTACGAGGCTATCTATGGCTTCGTATGAAGTTGTGTATTGTCCCTTCGTACAAAGGCAGTTGTGCCTTCATACGAAGCTGCATTTTCACATATGATCTTCATACTTTGCTCTGTTCAGCACTAGTCTTGTTTCGTCTGTTCAAGCTACGATACATGATTGACGGAAGTGATAGACATTATGCACTCACAGACTCCCCCTTGGATATTACTGCAGTCAATCTCGTAGCTTTTTGTCTCTCTCTGAGTCTTCATAAAGTGTTGACATCATCAGCACCACAGACTCTCCCATTTTTTCTAACAGACTCCCCGTGGATCTGTTTTCAGCTTCAGTTGCTCCCCTTTTCATTTAACTCCTCCTTCAGGCTCCCCCTTGCTTTAAGCTTTCGTGCTTTCAGCTACTAGGATCGACACCTGGTACAAGCTCCCCCAAGACAGTTATCTGACTTTATGTATGCACACTCCCCCTTGCTTTGAGCTTGTCTTCAGACTCCCCCTTAGTCTCAGCTATCGGGATCGTAATCTGGAATAATATCTGCAAATCTCAACCATTTATAAGATATTTGACAATTTAAGATCAAGATTGAAAACCTAGCTCTAAACATTTATCATGAATAAGCTGGAGCATTTCAAATATGTGACTGCACAGGACATCGTTTGTTCACAGAAATATGTGATCTGTTTCAAATTTAACTATTTTTAAAACTATTTAGAATCTTCCAAAAAAAAATTGCTTAGCCCTTAAACCCAAATATTCAAAATCAATAACCTGGCTCTAAGTATAGATATACAGTATGTTATTTTCCAGGTTCAACTTCGCTCTCTCCCCCTATCAAACAACTATATATTTGACAGTTTTAAGTATCCAAAATCCTCACAGATAATCGTCCAAGTCCAAATTAATGACCTTGGAGATTTCACAACTTTTTTTGAATTATCAATTAAAAACTTCAAGATTCAAATTAATGAACTTGTTTATTTTTTAGAAACATGTTTAGCCTACTTAGATTTTGAAACTCAGCACTCAAACATCGGTTGTCGAAAATCTTTTTGTATTAATTTATGCTAACACACGCCTAAAATATTTTTGTAATTTTCTTTAATGAAAGCAGTAAAGAAATATTTACAGACATATTTTTGTTGAGTTCGCGTTAGAGGATCATATCAGTTTATGACAAATCACTAGCATCGTTGAGCTATTAACACTTTAAGTTTTAAATGATTCACCTAAATTGTCAGTATACTGATCCACTTAAATTCTTACACAAAATTCAACTGATTCGAGATACGAGTTTAATGTTTTAATCACTTAACTTATTTGCGTGTCCCACCTCAGAATGTACTCCCGTATCAAGATTCCCTAGATTCAGTCTTACAGGTGAATATACTATGTTGATATCTGTACTCTGGGTTAGTGCGAGACCTTGAGAGCTCAGGTATGAACTACCATTCAGTCAAAGAGATGAAGGCTCGACTTTAGGTGTGTCCCACTTAGGGGTCTTCTTTACAACTGCATTTGATTTATACCTTTCGATATTTTCTCAATTTTTATACAGAGGGAAAACTTTTAAAGCACATAAAGTATTATATGAGGTCTAGGCCATTGCTGACGCAAAATCAGAAGACCAGGTATAATACCCCAGATATCAAACAGTATAAAGATCTAGTATCTCAGAATCAGGCAACCTCTCAAATGAGATTTCGGGGGTTACCCGTATATCCGAGAGATGTTCCCCACGAGATAAGCAAGTTTATTTGATATTTAGGTTTATATCTCAAAATCAATCTACTAAATGTGTAAAAACCTACTGGCACATCATCAGTGAGATCGTTTATCACATTTGACTTTCCATTTCTTTAGCGTAATGTGATTGTCTACTGATGTACTATCATTTCCTCTTTTTTACACAAACCTCATTTTTCATTTTCTATTGTTTTTGACTTTTTCAAATTTTCAAATGTTTTTGTATTTTCTAAAACTTTTACTCCCCCTAAAATTCAAAACATTTAAAGAAAATTTGACAACCCAATGCAGATAACTTCATCTCGCCATCCATTTTCTGCTTCACATGCTCTGTTTTGCAGAAAGTACCCCCATGATTTACAATACACTGATTTTTAATAACGTTAAAACCATTTTCAATTGTGAAATAATCATGTTTGTTCAGCCGTGAGGGTTTCGGCATATTCAATCAAAACATCTTTTTTATAAAATTTTGATTTTTGACAAATTTAAAAACAAACATATTTTTTTCTTTTTTCATTTTTTTACAAAATAAAAACATATTTTTGTTTTTAAATTTTCCGATTTTTAGGGTTTTTAATATGGTTTATTTATGTACAGAAAACAAACAAACTCCCTGTTTTCAGTTGCAGGGATCCGTAGCCTCCTCTTGTGCCAGGCTGCTCCTCTGTTCTTTTTGACATTCATCCATCTTCCGGAGAACCTGCACATTCAACCAGTTCAATTATTTGAATAATGCAACCCAAGCCTGCTTCGACTCAGGTAGCTTAACATGAATTCTTCCAGGTAAAACTGGATAATTTCGATCATTCTTTTAAAAAACATTTTGATTTCGATTATCACACACAGAAGTCTGTTTCTTTTCCACCAAAATTTGACCTTTTGAAACCTTCTTTTGATAAAATCTTGAATTAATTTTTGGTTTCTAGATTTGTTTTTGTTTAAACTTGGATGTTTTTTGTTTCCAAGTTTGTTTTGACTTTTGAAAATCAACCTTTTGTTTCCAAATCTGTTTAGTCTCAAATGTGGATGTCTTTGATTTTGGTTTCCAAGTTTGTTGTGTTTCAAACTTGGTTGACTTCTGTTTAACATCAACAGACTTTTTCTGTTTAACATCAATAGGTTTCAGATTCGGACATTTGCGACTAACATGTCCAATTTTATCACAATTGAAACATGTTTTCTTTGAAACATCTTTAACCTGTTGTTGTTGCTTTTTCTGAGCATAGAACTCTTCATTAGACTGTCGTCTAAATTGGAGTTCTTTCTCTTCCTCTGAACTTGTTCCATAAACAAAGTTCATCTTATTCTGAAAGTTTTGCTTTTCAGCCCTTTTCTTTTGATATTGTTTCTTTTTATAACCCAACCCAGCCTTCATGTTTTTCTTTTTGTAACCAGGTTTCTTTTTACAACCCAACCCAACCTTCATGTTTTTCTTTTTGAAACCAGGTTTGTTATAAAAAGTTTTCTTGCTCGCTTTTTCGGAAAATTTATCAATTCCAGACTTCTCAATCTCTACCAGTTTGAAAACTTTATCAATCTTTTCCAAAATCACATTCTGAATCGGGACTTGAATATCTGAGAACAATTTGTCCGATCCAATCATGGTATAAGCCAATCCTGTTGGATCATCATTCGCATCTTTCTCAGATTTTGAATTTTTAAGATAACTCTCATGAAAACTTCCCTCATTTTCATCCTGTGACTCAAACTTATCTGTTTTGGTAGAATCATCTTGCAAAACACTTTCAACAACCTTACCTACCACCTCTGAATCACTAGTATCATCAGATTTGGAGTAGGTTACGTCTATATTATCTGGCAATTGATCAACCATGTTGAAAGCTTTTTCCACCTTCTCGTCATCATAGAATGTAAATTTTTCCTCAAATGGTGGTGGAACCTGATGATATTCTGAGCCAATTCCTTTCTTGTTTTTCTCGGAATCTTTATCATCCGGTTTTATGTTGAAAATACGTTCAAGAACATATGACAAAGCGTGATAACTATGCAACTTATTATTTTGTTCTAAATCAGCCATTTTACATTTAAGCTTAGCAACCTCTTCAATATATGAATTTACAACTTGTTGCTTTATTTCATATTGTTGTTTAAACTTTTCTGACGTTTTAGAACAATGTGACAACACATCTTCATATGATTCTTTTGTAATATGATACGCAAGGTTTATTGAATCATACTCTTTTTTCATTTCTTGAACCGCATTTTCTTTGCAAACCCTCTTTAGTCATTGCTGTCACGGCCCCCGACCCGTTTTGCCCGGTTCAGAAGCCGCGGGACAGAAACCCGTGGTATTGGTATTTATATTGATAGCGGAAATTTTAACAGGACCATTTAAAAAAGAAAATACCGACTTATTTTATCATAAGTTTTAGGACAAACCCCGTATTTTACAAGAAAGGAATTTCACTGGGAAATTCCCTGATTACATAAAACATGTTTATTTCTATTTACGGAGCCAATTTATTTAAGCTGGAGTGCTACGCGGCACTTTTCCTTTTCTTCACAGTAAATCACCTGAAACATGTTTTAAAAGGGTTTGATCAGCGAAAAATACTAGCGAGTGCATTCCATTTATACAAAAGACACATTGTTATAATATACAATATTAAGAGCTATTACAATGTTTATATCAACCAATTACCCCAAATCGGTATTTGTCACTCGACCGGATCTGTGACTATGGTCATATCACACATTGGCTAACCTGTTGTCCAATGGTGAAGATTATCAAGTAGTGCATACAAAACCCCACATACCGGCAGTAATTGTAGATTACAAAGACTTAATCACTGTAATTATAACTTTGAAAACAAGTAGGGTTTTGAAAGCAATTTGGTAAAAAGAGAATGACTCATATTGCAAATTTAAACGTTAGAGTCTGCCTACTGATTAAGCTGGTAAACCTAGTTAAATATACAATGCAAACGAAACTAGGTTAGTAACTTAATACAACATTTACGATAATCGCGAGATCGAAACCCTCATGACGAATGACAAAGTATAGCTCACATTTAGGCAGCACTTAAACATCCATCGGATCGGTTTTAGTCGATCGGATATAGTATCGTAGCAGTGATCGAGTTATTACCCCGTTATCGTAGCAGCGGGTCGATACTATAAAATTGTTCTTTGAGTAGAAAGAAGGCGTTTTTTAAAGAAATTTTCAAGCAGATTGAATTGTCCATGCAACGTTTAATTTATAGCAGTTTCGTCAGTCTCTCACGGCCCGCGACGGCCTGAAGGAGATCAATCGCGCCCCGCGAGGGCCAGCCTAGCTACGGCTAGGGCTGCCGTGTCACCACCTAGACTTGACACATGTCATGAAACGCATCTGGATCAGCTCAAGGCTCTCGCGCCCCAAGAAGACCTTACTTAACTCTGTCGCGCCCCGCGACATACTAAATTTTCTTGTTTTCTTGGATTTTTATAAAAAGTAAGGTTTTACGGGTTCGGGTTTTCACTTACGGAGCGTTTAAGGACATTTTTGTGCAAGTCGTTACAATTGCTAAACACTTTTCTTTCAAAATCTCATTTTCTTTTTCTAGAATTTTACATTTTTGTGTCAGCTTTTCATCGTTATCTATCAAAACCTTTTCTTTTTCAAACATTTCTTTGCATTTATCTTTGAAAATTCTTTCAATTTTAGTAAATTCTATGTCTCTTGTTCTGAATTTTTCATCTTTTTTAGGACAAGCACTGCACGTTTCCATGCATTTCTTACACAGTTCAACATTTTTATTTAACACTTCAGAAGATTCAGGTTTAGTTATTACCTAAATAATTGGCACCTTGGCTTCTTCTGCCGTCTTCTTTTCTTTAGTAACAGCTTCATCAATCAGCTTTTCAAGCTTCTCATCAACCTTCTCCTGATTTTCTTCACCCGATTCTTCTTTCTTTTTCAAACCCTCATCATCTTGTTGTTTTTCAGTAACGACTTCTTCTACTGGTTTCTGACCTTCTTCACCAGCTGCTTCTTCTTCTTTCACCTCTTCATTTTGCTGTTCATCACTGACTTCCTCTGCAGCTTTCTTTAATTCATCTACCAAATTCTCAACATTCTTCTTCATTCTTTCTTCATCTCTCTGTCTCAGACTTGCTGTCATGACATCTCTGATTATCTTATCCAGCTTTTTAAGATAATCTTTATCTTTTTTGATCTTTGAATAGTATTCGCAAGACAGAGGAATTACTGCAAGTACGTCGTTATACACCACTTGACTTGAAGGAACAAATGGATCTCCTTTGTGATTGACATAACATTCTTGTTTCTTGTCCCATCTTTTATAACTCCTAGCTTCCTCGTACTCTTTCTGCATTTCTTCTATTCTGTAATCTACAAAACATCTTTCTCTGTAAGTTTTCTCTTGCAGAATTTCTTCTTTCGTTCTATCTTCACCTCAGCAACCAATGCACTTCCATCATCCTTTATATAAATAATCACCCCAGTTAAACCCTTCGTCATCATGAATTATCTTGTGTTTGGCATGATCATGCACCGACACTAAAGCTTGTGACTTATCTTTTGTTGAACCTCCAGCAATTTTCTTTAGACTTTCTCCGAACGTATGCTCACTGGTTTTATGATAAATTGCCTTTTTGTAATAGTCGTCATGGAATGGATTACCATGATCAGCTATTTCACGGTTAACACACTCCCTTTTGAGTGACCCTTCTGTTTACACCAAAAACATGTCACTTTGACTTGTTAAACCCGAGATTGGTACTTAACAACCCTCCCAGTTCCTGTCTTCCTGTTATCTCCATAAACCTTTGTGCCCTTCTAATACCACTCGCCAAACACCATCTGATATCAATCAGCTCCATCTCCTCTAGATCTATCTGGTCATAATCTTCTTTTTTCAACTCGGGATTTTCGATTCTCCCTGCTACCAGACTCTCGTACGATTCTAGAATTGATGCTAAGAAACTCATTTGTTGTTTAGCAGCATTAATGCTCATTGTTGGAGAGTTTTTCAATTTCAAAGAAATATTTCAATGAATCTCATCAGGTTCTTCTGCATTTGATGCTGTTAAGGAAGAATGATAGCCTGGATTGTAACTTGATGAGCTTTTCTGGGAATCTTTTGACTTTTCGACACTGAAAGTTGTACCAATCTTTGATGATTGAATAGTCGAAGATACGTTTCCCCTGTAGTAAATGTAGGATCGTGATGCTGACCCGAATGAGTCGTTCAGAGGAGTTTTACTCTGTTTCAGGTGCGGAAAACAAGAAACAAAGCTAGAAACAGCTGATTCTTCACTTTAACTACTGATTGTATTGATCTGAAAGCAAATACACTCAGTCTTCACATCGGCAGCACTTCAGCGTGGAATACAAGACCTTGTCTACTGATTTCGCTCATACATGACTTATATATAGCCTTCTGATTTCGCCCCAAACATCACAAGAACCACAGGAGCGAAATCAGCATCTGTGATTTCGGGTGAAATCACCATCTAGACCCTAGGAGCGAAATTAGCAGCTAACACATATACACTTTCCTAATTTCTCGTAAAACGTGCCCTAATCTATACAATGCAATCTAAGACTCGATACAAGACAAAGTCGACAGATGTATGCACCAACAGTAAAGACCCACATTTTGCTGATAAGAAGAGCTGCTCATGACTTTCAATCTTTTCAATCAATGTATCCAATGTAATCGTATCAAACAATACACCATTTTTCAAAATAAAAACAAATGTTTGCCAATGATCAGCACATGGTAAAGCTTCAGTAACTTTGTCAATGATTTCTTCACGGGTTTTTGTTATCCCAAACCTGTCAAGTTCGATTTTAAGATGACAAAATCTCTCAATCATTTGTCTCACAGTTTCACCTTTTATACAATCAAACAAATCGAATTCTTTTTTAAGCAATGATATTTTGTTCTTTTTAATTTGCTTTCCACCCTCAGCTTTCACTCGTAATGCTTCCCACATAGATTTTGATGACCCGTCGTGATTAAGTAATACAAAAATGTTATCTCTGATCGATTGTTTTATTAACGCAATCATTCTTTGTTCATGGGAAAATGTCTTTTTGTCTTCAGTTGTTAAGCTTTTAAGTGGAATTTCTTCATTTTTATCATTTACCGGCCTGCTATACCCGAATTCCATACAAAACCAACTCTCATGAGCATAAGCTTTTGCCCAGTTTTTAACTCTCTCTTTCCACCAAGTATAATCTTCAATACTATCAAGTTTTGGTGGTTTTGAGTTAGTTCCGTAAAAATTATCATGATTTATATTCTCAGTTATATCTTTAGAAATGCTTTTCGGTGCAACAGATGTTGTTTCAGATGACTCTGAAGTGAACGCGTTGTAAAACGTGTTATAGAATTCTTCAGCCATGATAACCTGCAAACACACAATCAAACACTTGATCAAACGTGAAAAATAAACAACAAACACTCTCTATCCGGTTTGTACAAGGGCGTAATAGATGGGTTCGTACGAAGCTACTTGACCAAATAATCTGGATTAGTACAAAATGATAACCATGGGTTCGTACGAAGCCAAGTTTTCAAGATCACAACTTTTGAATTGGGTTCGTACAAAGCTGGATGTGTGGCTTCGTACGAAGCTAAGCTGCGAAGAACAAAGTCATGTTTTTCATGGTTTTTTACTGATTTGAGTATGATTTTGTTTGAATTTTGATCTGAAACTTTGAAGAATTGTTCAAAACTAGTTTGCGCACATCATACTGAAAAATTAGCCAATTTTAACCGTGGAAATCTTCATGAATTTGAGATTTAAGTTCAAAAATAAAGTGTAGAAGATGAGTAGAAGAAGATGTGTGAAGAAAATGATGATGCCGACTCTGAATCTGATGAAGAAGCTTGAATCTTCATGTCTCTAATCCGTGCAAACAATCACCTGCTCTGATACCACTTGTGAAGACCATGATCGTCTTCAATAAATGCTCCGACCGGATCGGTGATCTACGTGCAATGTACGGAATCCATGCAAGAGATCGACATAAAGATCATACACATACCGTTAAGATCACTTCTCATTAATGTGCATCTGTTGGTACATATTTTGTATGTCTGCCACTGTGCAAATAGCTTGATAGAGCGTGTGTTGAATATTGTATAGAATAGAGTGAAATCTAGTACGAAACCAAGGTATTGTGATGTAACAGTACCTTCATACGAAGGGACTGCTTTGTGGGTTCGTACTGATATCCAAGACCATTGCAGCTTCGTACGAAGGCACTCATGTGGGTTTGTACGAAGTCAGCATGCCTATATATAGGATGCTTGGGTCTTGTGTTGGATAAGCTTTTGGTTCCCAGAGGGGAGATGTTGTCCAACTGGTTTCACGGGTATGTAACATTCATATATCAATAGAAACCAGATGATAAGTTATTATTCAGTGTCGTTTCTATCTTCTACTCATTTCTTATCACCGAACCGGTCATCTCAGGACCAAAGCTCCGTCAAACTCATCGTTTCCTGGACTATCAAGTGGTATCAGAGCTACGGTACCGATTCAATCGATCTAACAGTTGATTGGATCACCTGCGCTCATTATTTTTGGAGGTGTAGTGAGTTTTGATGTAAAACATCAAATAAACATCAAATTGAAGGTCAATTCACGGATGGAATTTGAAATTGAAGACATCATCATGTTCGGAATTGATTTTCACACAATCCTGTGAAGTTTCATCATGAAATTCGCAGAAATAAAGATTCTGGATCGAAAAATGTGTTTGCGAGTGTTCTCGATGAATCAGTCTTTCTGGTACGAAGGCATAGCTTCGTACGAAGGCACATCTCAGCTTAATATCCAGCTTCGTACGAAGGGACATCTCTAGCTTTGTACGAAAGGACCTCTCATGGTACAAAAGGTCAAATTGATCTAGAACAAATGCCTAAAAAAGGCCTTTCTTTATCGTAATGACGAGGTGAGTCTCCAGAAAAAATATGGTGATTGAAATTTTTTTCGAGTTTTTAACGACCAAGCTGGGTTGTTCGGGGACACCGTCAGGGGCTTTAGCGAACAGATTTGATGATGCGATCACGGATTGTGGAAATTAGTGGGGTAGTCATGATACTGGTGTAGATTGTTTATCATCTGGGTTATCTGACTATTAATGGGCCGTAACGTAAAATCCGCAATGATGAATAACTGACATTTTGGGCTAAAAATGTCACATTTTCAGCATAGTCAACTTTTTCAGAGAACAGAAAGAACTGGATTGCCTAATTTGAGGGGGAATTCAGTGATAATATGTTAGAATTTGCAAAAATAAGGGGGAATAAAAATTTCAGATGAAATTCCAACATTTTTGAAATTCGTGACACTACAACAGTATTCGGGTGGTTCAAACTTTAGGATTGTCTGGAGATGCATAGGATCAGGATTTGTGAATTCGTGATCATAGGAAGTTCAGACTCTACAGATCAGGGTCAGATTGACATCTTAGGGTTTGAGTCCCGGGTCTTCGTCAAGCCGGTCAGCAGGATTAACATCAGGAGGTGCATCTGTATTGTGGATACTTATAAGATATCACAGACGTGTGATAGTCTAAAGTGTCAGAATGGTTAATATTCGAGCAGATGAATTGTTTTTCGGACTAACCGCCGAGGAATGATGATGTTTGTTGGTTAAGTTGCTGCCGGAACTAGCGGAGAAGACTATACATCTGATACCATGGCTGAAGAGGAAGAATGTGAATTTGATTGTGAATGAATGTTTCTGAGTTCTGAATGTGTTACCAGATGATTTGTTATCCGATAAAGATTTGTTGATTGTGGAGAATACCGTTTACACATATCAATCATTCTGACGGTGCTTAAAGGTGATCACAGAAAACGGGATATTAGATCTTCAGGGGGAATCACTTATTTGAAGTTAACCAGTGGGGTATTTGAAGTTTCTATCAATTGTCGGTTGAGTTTTTGTACTATACTCAGATCAAGCAAGCGGAATGCGAAATCGTGGTGCTGAAATGTTATATCAAAAACTGAACGTGGATGTGGTTAAAGCTGAAACAGAGATTACTGCATTGATTAGTTTCAAGCTGGTGATTGTTCGTGAATGTTACAGTTTAGCAAATCAAAGGAGGAGTCGGGAACTGTGCAAACATAGACCTGAAGATTTGTTTCAGGGGGAATTTGTGCATAATTGTCAAAAGAAAATCCGGATCATCAATCAAGGGGGAATCTATTGAAGATTTGAAGATGCCTGATTGAAGTTGCAGAATATTCAAACACGGCTCAAGGTTCTCAACGTGACGATTCGACAGTGACAGCCAAGGGGGAATCTGTTGGTGCATATTTTGTATGTCTGCCACTGTGCGAATAGCTAGATAGAGTGTGTGTTAAATATTGTATAGAATAGAGTGAAATCCAATATGAAACCAAGGTATTGTGATGTAACAGTACCTTCGTACGAAAGGATTGCTTTGTGGGTTCGTAATGATATCCAATACCATTGCAGCTTCCTACGAAGGCACCCATGTGGGTTTGTACGAAGTCAACATGCCTATATATAGGATGCTTGGGTCTTGCGTTGGATAAGCTTTTGGTTCCCAGAGGGGAGATGCAGTCCAACTAGTTTCACGGGTATATAACTTTCATATATCAATAGAAACCAGATTATAAGTGATTTTTCGGTGTCGTTTCTATCTTCTACTCATTTCTTATCACTGAACCGGTCATCTCGGGACCAAAGCTCCGTCAAACTCGCCGTTTCCTGGACTATCAAACTTGGGCAAGCAGGTTCTTCGGCCAAACAACAACTTAGCAACCCACATACAAGAGCGAAACAAAATGAGCTCGCATTAAGGGTCCCGCAAGCGAAGTAGACATCTCATAAGGTCTATCGCACATTAATCTCTTTTCACAACTAAACTACTGATATAATTGGCGTCCTGACTAACCCCCCTGAGGAGTTTCACACCCAACCCAGGTCTCCCAATCTCATTGAGAAACAACCCTTCCTTACCCTTCACCCCATTGCACGAAGACCAAAACACCTCAGATTTCTTGATATTAAGCTCAAGCCCCCAAACATAGTCCCTCAGACCTGATGATATCCAAAGCTTTAGATACTTCAACAGTGTCTCCTATAATTGTACAATCGTTCAAGTACCATGCATGGAAAAGCAGATTGCAACTATCCCGTACCCGATGAACGAGGGGTGCAAAACTAAATAAAAAAGGAAGGGCTTCAAAGGGTCACGTTGTTGAACCCCAGTAGTGGACTTAATGCAACCATCCCTGACATATAACCTAGCCGGTTGTTCATATAGGAAAGTGGCCCATGGAAAGATGGACAATCATCGAGAATGAACCTTCCGAAAGAGAACGTTCATATCTATAAGGTTGAAGGCATTAGAGAAATCAAGTGTTAGCATAGCCAACGACCCATTCGAATGGAACATATTTAACAACCTTTGCGTACTATGGAGAACAGCTACCGCCCACTAGGGATCCATACCCCGGATTGGTAATCACCAAAGTAATTGACAATCTCTTTCTTCACCTTTCTTATACTCACCTTATAAATCAGACTCCTCCAAATAGCGGTTATGAGACTAGGGGTGTTCAACGAATCGATATCAGATTTTCGAATTATTCGAACAATTTTTATTTTCCCTTAAATTCGAATAAATACGATTTGATTCAGATTCTTTTAAAACATGTAAAAAACTATCAAAATGAAACATAAATTTAAAGCAACCATAAAGCACGATATCACACTAAAAAGTTTCAAAATAAAGTACCATAAGTCTAACATCAAAACAAGAAGTCGGGAATAACCACTCCACATTACAAGTTAATATTTTTAGGGTTAGAAATCTATTGATAGAATTGTTACTTAGGTTTTAGTTATGGGCCATGTAGTGGGTTTGGTAATGGGTAATTTTAATACTTGGAATAAATTTTGAAAATAATTTATCGTATAGCTCAATAAAAGTTATATATGTATTATATATAAAAATAATAAATAACAATGTATAATTTTTATTCGAATTTCGAATCAAATCGAATTTGAAATTATAAATTCATATTCGATTTACTTGATTCGAATTAAATCGAACTTCAAATTCTTATAATCGAAACAAATTATTGATAATAGAATTAAATTTAATCAAATTTTAAAATTTTCAAATTCAAAACGAATTCTACACCCCTGTATAACAGAATAAGCCTAATCCCATTGTACACCATGTAAATAAGATATATAATTTATTCCTAGTTTACACATCGTTCCATTTTTGTTTACTTTATTTTGTTTTGTTTTGTACATGAGTGTTATGTAATGTAATTAAATTAATTTTGGGCGCAAGTGCACGATTTTTATATTAATAAATTGTCGTCTCTTGCATATGCATATGATCATTTTATTGATTTCTAAGTCAACTCTAAATTATTGGATAGTAGAGTATTTGCATCTTACGTTTCGCAATATGCCCAAGTTTAAAACTTTTACATAAATACCATCTGTTTTATATGAAAATAACTTGAATAATATATTTATATAATATAAAACCCTAAAGAGTTGTGGGTATATCCATTTTCTAACAACAAAGCCCTGGACATTCCGGGTTACCCCTGATAAATAGATCACCCCTTCATCCGAAGAACATAAAATGATAACCCTATCCACCCATCTAAGAAGAAACCCATAATTAAAAAATACCTGACTTAACCGTGAACATATTTTTTCAGATGAGACTTCAACCCATAAATACTAAATATTAAATACATATATATTTTAGATTCATGTATTTATAGGAATAAATGTCCGATATACTTTTTATTATGTAGAGATCATCTAACTTATCTTTCTCAGAAACACTTCTATTCAAACAAAATTACGAAACACATTTATTCAAAGAAAATTATGGGTGACAAGTATAATGTTAATGAACCAGTTTTAAGGGTTGCCGAGAATTCTATTAAATAAATTAAAATGTTAAAAAAACATTATATATAGATATTAGAAAGTTGTCTTAGCATATGTTGCTATACTTATCAAATATATAGATAAATATACTGACAAAACAAACATCCCTAAGAGATTTATTGTCCTTGATATCTTAAACCATTCGTAATAAGATTTTATAGTTTCGATGGAGATCATTTTTTCATTATTTCTTGCTATATACGAGTTATACCATCAAAAAACGCTGAAAACTCACGAACATTCAAACCCATGCCACCTCAATTATTCTATCTTTAAGACCCTTCCTTCTTCATTTTTCTCTCTCCTCTATTCTCACAATAGTCTTAAAAACATATTTTTAACTCCACGTTTTACCTACCTCCACGTAGGTTTTGGAGCCTTACCCACAAATATCTCATTAAAGATACTCTTTAAGTAAATATCAACACATATAACTTATTTCTATACTATAAATTAACAACATATATTGGCTTCATGTTGTTGTACCCTATGTTTAGGGGTTATTTAAAAAAAAAGATTTTTCACTTCTAATCCAAAACATCTCATTGCAATTTAACCCATTTGGTTTTTTTTTAATTTTTAACACAAAGCTTTTTATATTTTACAATTTAACCCCGACACTTTTTTACTTTCTACTTTGGCCACCATATCTTTCGCAAGTTTTTTGTTTTGCGTTTGTTCAAAATTTTGCGAGTTAACACGCCGTAACGTGCGTGTGGGGTTCAAAGTTTTTTTCTCTATTTTTTCTCGTTTGACAAGTTCGTCGCAACGCGCGGGTCCTAGATTTACTTAGTTATTTTTCTATGTATTACGTTTTAGCCTAAATTTTTCGCATTAACACGCCGCAATGGGTGTGTGTGGTTCAACGATTTTACATCTGCTTTTCATTCGGTTTTATTTTTTCCTTTTCTATTTATTTTGTTTTTACTAGTTTTTCGGTGTTGGTCGCTGGCAGTGGTGTGACATTGGTGCTATTTTACATGGTTTTACTCCCCTCGCCGCAACGCGAGGGCCTTAGTACTAGTTAGCATGAATTAAGATGAAAACCATGAAACCCCCAAAACTTTCAAAATTATAAACTGGAATAAATAAACATGTCATTAAAACTTAATTTGTTATTTTCTTTAATTATTTATAAAATTTTAGCATAAACCATAGTCTAAGACCATCTAAGAAGGTTAGCTGGAGGTCCAGATCGACATGTACGGAGGAGAACTGGACTTGTTGATGTAGCCCACGTCTATGCTCTGTAGAGGTTGTCCAAAAAAGAAGTTTACAACCCCGGACTTGGAAACAGATTGAGGCCGCCGATCTCACAAAATATCATTTATATGTTATGGATTAGGATCAAATACAAAGGCTCCTAATTGTAAGAGGGGTGTGGGTTTATGTTTTTTTTTTTTTTTTTTTTGGGGGGGGGGGGGTGTTAGGTTTTTTTTAGGTTTTTGAGGGTGTGGTGGGGGGGGGGGTGTTTAGGTTTTAGGTGGTGGTGGGGTGGGGTGAGGGTGGGTGTTTAGGTTTTAGGTTATTGGTTATTGGACACTTGTCACTTTATAAATCCTTCTTACATTTGTTACAATTAGCAGCCTTTGTAGAATAGGGGAAGATTCAAATGAAAACCACTAGTTATTGTGAAAACTCGAAAACTAATTAAAAAAAGCCAAAAAAACATACAAAAAAATTTTTTTTTAATTTTTTTTTTTTGCAATCAAAATTTCGCAGGTTTTTTAATATAAAAAAAAATTTTCAAAAAAAAAAAAAAAAAAAAAAAATTGTGTAGTGCACATGTGTAATACTGCACATATGTATGTGTACTACACATGTGTATTATTACACATGTGCACTACACAAATTTTTTTTTTTTTTTTTGAAAAAAAGTTTTTTTATATATAAAAACTAGCGATTTTTATAAAAAAAAAATTGTATGTCCCTCGGAGGTTGAGGTTAAACCTAATCCTTGTTATGTTTAACAGACTAGCGAGTGCGGAATCCAAGCTAGAGTGCAAACCGAGATTAAACAAGCACAAACACAAAACACACAAGATTAACCGATTAACACCACTTGTATTAATACGTATGAAAGGTTCGGTTACAAGCTCAATGTTTACAAATCTGTTTTGTAAACTCTCTAACAGTGTGTGTGTGTTCTTGACAGAATGCTCTCACTATCTCTCGAGTCTATCTTTCTGTCTTGAGTGTCTCTTCAATGAAATGAACAGACTACATGGGTATTTATACCCGTCACAGATTGTCTGTCCGAAGGATCCGATAGATGTATCGAAGGATCATCTATCGATGTGAAAGCTGTCGAAGGATCCATGTAAACCTCGAAGGATGATCTATCGAGGTCCATCAATCATCCATCGAAGGTTCATCTTTCGAGCTCATCGAAGGATCTAAACTATCCTTCGATGAGACATCCTTCGGCACAGACATGTTACATTCATGATCTAACTGTTTGGCCAAGTCAAACCAGGAGGATGGTTAACTTGGTCAAACTTACAAAGACTAACGAATGACATCGTTTTATATCGACAAGATACAGACAAAGTACAGACACAAGTGCACCAACAAACTCCCCCTTGGCTGTAGCTTTGTCTCGATCTTCATGTCTTCAAGTCTTTGACGTCCTTTCAAGTCTTCAATGTCGGAGGATCTTCAAAGTCTTCACGTCTTGAAAGCAGAAAGTGTATCAACAAACTACCCGTATCATGTAGGAAGTGTGTTGACAAACTCCCCCTTAACATAAGCTCCCCCTTGAGTTATGCTCGTGAATGACTTGATCTTCAATGCTTGAGATCCTTGTGGTGTTGATGATGGTCAGCGGCAGCTCGATCATCTTCATCATTTGAGTGCCTTCACGTCATGTCTTCATTCCAAAGCTTGTCATCGACTATGTTCTCCTTGCCTTTAGAATCTGCACATGCAAGAAATCTAAACGCGTAATGAGAACAACTGCTTGGAATATAGTTAGCATGACACACGTATGACCATGTTTCAATCAAGCACCGTCCGACAGTTTGAAAGTTTAATAAATTTCACAATTTTAGATTTAACTTTCAAAACTTGCAAATTTCGACCGTTTATGAAGATTTAGTCAATTCGGTTTTCGCTCAGGTTTCAGGTAACGAAGACTCGAGCTCCAACATCGTACGATCGAAAATAAAGTAGAAATAAAATCTTTTTGGCTTTTATAAAGTTTATATTAAAACACACCTAAAATCTTTTTGGTATTTTTGAATAAATTAAAAGACAAAAATTTTAATATCCTTTGAGTGTTATCAAACGACATCACCGCTAATGTCGTGCTGATATGCACCAAACGACGAAATTGTTTAAAATAAAACAATAAAAGTTAAGCAGTAAATAAATATATACAGACATTCTTTTTGTGAGTTTCGAGGGTAAGAGAATCATATCAGTGTACGGTCATGTCAAAACACTCTTGTTGTTCAGTTAGTTAACATTAAGATAAGCATCCTATAACAATTATCGATATTGTTGTCCACTTAAGCTCAACTTATCAGATGTAATCATGGCGAGGGGATACGTTAAGGTATGATTTATACTTACCGACCGGTGTTCATCCACATCACGACACATTCCCGTATCAAGGTATGCACGAGAATTCATCTTACCGGTGAGTATACTGATTATCATCTGTTTGACCGTATAAGATGTGAGATACTCACTTATTTTGATTTGAAAACAAGCCCTATGTGATATAATCACTTATTGATGAGGAACTTGATTTTCATATGCATGAGGGCACAGGAGCAAGTCCGTGAACAGGTCAGTACTTCCGTACAGCAGAGAGACGAACTTGACTCCCGGATAAATGTGATATTTTATCACTTATTTGATATGGACATGTGATTGTTTATCACTTATTGAGGTCGAATGCAGTATGTACACGTATGTATAGTATCATGGAAGATCTAGACTTGCGTCCCCGTTATTTTTCGGTATAAGATACAACCATGATACCCAGATGATAAGCAGCATAAAGACCGAATATCTCAGAACCTCGGCAATCTATCAAACGAAATTTCGGTACTAAGACCATATGCCAATGAATGGTTCCCACCTAGTCTTCAGTCGATTTAAGTTTATATCACCCTGCACACTTTAAAATGATTGTGAGCCTACCGATACATCTTATATAGAGCTGCTTATCGTTTTAGGTTTAAAGAGGTTTGAATAGACCACTGATGTACTATCATTTTCTCTTTTGCTCGCCAGGAAACTCATTTTTGTTTTTCTATTGTTTTTGTGTTTTTGAAATTTTTCGATGTTTTTGGATTTTCCGATTTTTGGATTTACTCCCCCTAAAATCAATAAACTAAGACAAATTTAAAACACAAAGGTATTTACAAAAATGATTTTCCGATGTTGGTTTACTCTTGCTTGACCTTAATGCCGTTTACCAATAATAAAAAGTCAAATCTTGATTTGTCAAATGCTTTGGTAAAAAGGTCGGCACGTTGGTCATCGGTGTGGACCTTAACAACATCGATTAGCCTTTTCTCAAAGCAATCACGTATGAAGTGATATTTGATTTCGATGTGTTTGGTCTTTGAGTGCTGCACAGGATTTCTAGTGATCTGTAATGCAGCAGAATTATCAACGTAAATAGGAGTAGTTAGGAATTCAAAACCGTAGTCACGTAATTGTTGTTGGATCCAAAGAACTAGGGAGCAACAACTTGAGGCAGCAATGTATTCAGCTTCGCATGTTGATGTAGCGACGCACGTCTGCTTCTTGCACTGCCATGTGACTAGGCGATTTCCTAAAAACTGACATCCAGCCGTTGTGGATTTGCCGTCGATTTTGCATCCGCCATAATCAGAATCACTGAATGCGATCAAGTCAAAGTCATTATCCCTAGGGTACCATAGACCGGTGTCAGGGTAACCCTTCAAATAACGAAAAATCCTTTTTACAGCTGCAAGATGTGAGGCCTTCGGGTTGACTTGATATCTGGCAAGCAGGCACGTTGGGTACATTATGTCTGGCCTTGATGCTGTGAGGTACATAAGAGATCCGATCATTACGCGGTAGTATGAGGGGCTAACAGCTTCACCCTTCAAGTCTGGAGTAATTCCGTGATTTTGTGGCAGTGGGGTACCAATGGGCGTTGCATCAGACATCTGGAACCGGCTCAAGATGTCACCAACATATTTAGTCTGATGGATGAATATCCCAGACTCAGTTTGTTGCACTTGTAGGCCCAAGAAAAAGGTCATATCTCCCATAGCACTCATCTCGAATTTATCCTGCATAATGCGCTCGAAATTCCTACACAAGACATCATTAGTAGAACCAAAAATAATATCATCAACGTATACCTGTACCAGAAGAAGATCTCCATCTTGTTCTTTGATGAAAAGAGTACAGTCGATAAGACCTCTTCGAAAACCGTTCTCCAGCAGATAGGTAGATAAGGTTGCATACCAAGCTCGCGGTGCTTGATGTAGACCATAGAGAGCTTTGTTGAGCAACCAAACCCGATCGGGATGGATAGGATCTTCAAAACCTGGGGGCTGTTCGACGTACACCTCTTCTTCAACCACACCATGTAAGAATGCACTTTTCACGTCCATCTGATAAACCTTGAATCCTTTGAATGAGGCATAAGCCAGAAAGATCCGAATTGCTTCCAGACGTGCAACAGGTGCATAGACTTCGTTGTAGTCGATCCCTTCTATCTGTCGAAAACCTTGAACGACTAAACGTGCTTTGTTCCGAATAACCACTCCAAGGTCGTCCTTCTTGCATTTGAAAACCCATCGAGTGCCAATTTTCTTGTAGTTCTCAGGTCTTTCAACAAGCTTCCAAACACCAAGCTTTTAAAATTGCTGCAATTCTTCCTGCATGGCTTCAACCCAAGCATTGTCTTTCAACGCTTCTTTCCATGATTTTGGTTCTTCTTGTGACACGTAACACGCGAAGGACCAGTCATTCTGAAGACCAGATTCTCTTATAGCTGCATACAAACCAGCATTCCGATTGTTTCTCAGCTGATTACGCGTCTGCACACCGCGATGGACATCTCCTATAATATTCTGCTGGGGTGGGTATCATGAATCCTCATTTCAGGATTTTCTGACACACGTGCATTGATACCCAAATTGTTAAGATTAAGATCAACAACCAACTCCACACCAGGAATGTGTGTAGAGGTGGATGCATTCCCTTCAGCAGTGTCTACATTCTGCACATGAGGTGTATCAACAGAGGCACCTTGAACAGGAGCAACTGGAGCCGAAGATCCTTCAGCTGCATCATGATATTCATCATCTTCAGAAGATTCATTATAATCAGCAGCATCTTCATAAACCTCATTTTGAACCATATTGTTGACAGACGAAGAAGCTTGTGGGTCAACAACAATAGGTCTAACCAAAGGCGAGTCAGCAGCGTTGTCACTTTCCAACAACATCCTAGCCGCTGCTGACTCTTCATCAAAGGTTGGCAGATTGAAGGAGTCAAATAGTCCATCATAATCGAACATCCACGGATCACCCGGAGCCCTAACAGGACTCGTGTACCTTTGAACCCTCACTTCACTCCGTAGCTCAATCTTTTTGGTAGCCAGATTCCAAACACGAAAATTCGGAGTAGCATATCCAAGGAAGAAACCCTCGATAGCTTTCACTCCAAACTTTCCATCCGGCTCAATCATAGTACATGGAGCACCAAACGGTTCTAGGTAAGAAAGATCCGGTTTCCTTTTCTGAAGGAGTTCGAAGCAAGTTTTGCCATGTCTCTTTACTGTAAGAACTCTGTTTAACGTGTAGCATGCAGCCGGAACAGCCTCCCCCCCCAGAATTGAATAGGGAGTTCCGACTCTACTAACATTGTTCTTGCAGTTTCTATAATCGTTCGATTCTTCCTCTCCGCGACACCATTTTGTTGTGGAGTATAACAAGAACTGTACTCATGAAGAATGCCTTTAGAAGTACAAAACTCATCCATAACTTGATTCTTGAATTCGGTTCCATTGTCGCTTCGGATCCTCTTCACTTTCAACGAATAGAGATTCTCCAACATTGTAAGAAGATCCTTGAGGATGCCAGGAGTTTCACTCTTGTGTGCCATGAAGGATACCCAAGAAAATCTAGAATAATCATCAGTAACAACTAGACAATAAGCATCTCCGAATGTTGTCTTGTGCTTCATAGGTCCAAAAAGATCCATATGAAGACGTTCGAGAGGTACGCTGACAGTGTTGATTTTCTTCAAAGGGTGAGACTTCTTTGTTTGCTTCCCCTTTTGGCACGAGACACAGATATCTTGTAAATGAAAACTTCTCACAGGCACACCATTCACAAGATTATTTTTCACCAAATGGTTCATCTTTCTCAAGTGAATGTGTCCCATTCTTCTGTGCCAGGATATAGACTCCTTTTCCGTGGCTTTCGAGACAAAGCAAGTGACTTGTGCAGATGTTGTAATCGCTTGGCTCATGTCGAGAATATAAAGATCATTAACTCTCGGAGCCGATAAGAGAATCCATTCTTGTGGAATTTTGAATCCAGGTTTCAGCACATAGCAGCCGGCATCATCAAAGTGCACGGAGAATTTTTTTATCGCAGATTTGCGACACACTGAGAAGATTATGATCAATTTGCTTAACATAATTGATCTTATCGAAGCACACAAAACCATTGGAGATACTTCCCTCTCCAGTGATGAATCCGCCTTTGTCTCCCGCAAATGCGACATACCCTCCTCTAATATTTCTCACGTCATATAAGAGCCGTAAGTCACCAGTCATGTGCCTGGATGCTCCACTATCAACAATCCAATGACTATTAATAGTTTCTCCTAGAACACCCTGCACATGTCATTTAAAAACATCAGTTGAGGATGGGGACCCAAGCCTTAGTGGTCTTGGGTCGTCCCTGAGCATCACGAAACGTGATATCAATCTCTTGATGGTTTTCAAGAACAACTGCTCCCCCTGAATTGTCACCCGCCTTAGGTAACCAAGTTTGTTTTTGCCTACCAGTTTGAGTGTTGTAAACAGTTTATGAAGCTTCTGGTTTTACAGGTTGTGACACACTTGGTTCCCTTTTAACTGTTTTAACTTCAGATTTCAAAGCTTTTTCAACAGTTTTCATGTTCTTACGTCGTTGTTTAGTTTCTTGTTCTTTTACTGTTCGTTTATCATGTTTAGGTGAAACTGACCGACGTTGGGGATGAGCTGTTTCAGGTGGAGCTTTCTCAACAAACTTATTCTTTGGAGCATTTGGGCAGTTTTTGATGATGTGCCCAAATTCTCCACATTTAAAACATGTTCTCCTTTCAACAAACTTAGGAGAACTTGATTGACCACAAGATGTCGAACCCGTGGAACCTGAGGTACTAGCCTTTTCATCACACCCATTTGTGCGTTGAGTGTAATTGTTATCAATGTTACGTTTTAAGATCGTGACCTGTTGTACAAAATCTGTGTTTGACTTATTCTCAAAAGTCTCAATCTTATCAGTACCTGTGGATGCCACGAATTTGACACTTTTTGCTTTCTTTTGAGATCGAGCTCCTTTTGTTTCAGATTTCATCTGAGAGCCTTTATGCTTTTGAGCTCGTTTGACTGGTTGTTTACCATTAGAAGCACTAGGTTGTTGAGTGGTTGAAGATTTTTGATTACCAAACTGTTTTCTAATCTCAGCCTTAGGAATTGGATCACATTGTGTTACAACAATTCCCGGAAGTGTTTTTCCGAAAAATTTGTTTGTGTTGTCTTCAAAGACTTTATCAATCAGAGATTGATTTACATTTTTAATTGGGAAATCGTGATCTGAGTAGATTTTGTCATCTCCAACCAATGTATACAACACATTACTGCTTTTAACAGCAGACACACATGTCTTATCAACTTTGACAGGATCAATCACTTGCTTCTTAACAGATGGGACATCAGGAGTATCAGGATCACAAAGAATGTGATTCTCTCGTGGAATAACTACGCCTTTCATCTTGTTAAGTGATTTATCCTGATCACCTACATCCAATTCTGATTCATCATCCGATGTCTCATAGTCCTCGATAATTGGAGGACTTTGCTTCATGGATGATGAAGTTTCTTGTTGCTTAGAGGATGTGTTTGAAGAATTGTCCGGTTTGAACCCTAGGCCAGTAGCAAATTCCTCAACATCAAGAGGCACACTGGGTGCATACCGAGGCATTTCCTCCTCATCAGGCATCTTGGTATAATTATTCATCAAAGGGGGCGGACATTTCTTATACCCTATGCCTTTCTGATTTCCCTTCGGTTGTTGAACATCGATGATGTGATCAAGCACAAATTGGGAGTTAGAATAACTCTCCAATTTTTGTTTGATCGCATCATGCTCGCATTGGGCAATGGCTAATTGCTTCTTAGTTTCTTCCACAATGTTAATGTATTCATTTATACTTACTTGCTTGTGGTAAACTACTTTGTTCACTTCGGACACATTTTTCTTTAATGTTTCAATTACTGATTTAAAATCTTTTTCGTTCCGAGTTAAAGCCATATTTGCCTCTTTGCATTTGGAAAGTTCAATAACCAAATTTTGATTATGACTATGAAGCTTTTCTAGTTCAAGCTTCATTTCAGCACATGATTCACAAACACTAGGAGCAGGAGGTTCAGAATTTACCTGACTCGAAGAGGCTGACACATTTGTCATAAAAGCAGTTTGAAAAGAAAAAGATCCGTCTTCAGAAAAGAACTTTTCCATTTCCCTGGATGTAGTAGCAGCCTTCTTGATCAAAATTGATTTCTGACATATGAGATCATCAGCTTCATTCAATAAATCCTCAACACCAGAACCTGCTTCCTCCTTCACATCAGACTCTGATTGATTATCCCCAGAAACAGAGCCTTCTTCATCAGAACTTCCAGAATAACCAGAACTGTCATCACTTTCAGAGGACTCTTCTTTATGATCATGCTTGATGTGATTGATGATCTTTGCATAACAAGCTGTTCCACTTCCTTGATCACCTTCACCAAACTGCACAGACCAGTCACATCCCTCATCAGCTTGAACAGTCAAAGCCCGATTGGGATTTGAAGTTCCAGGCTGGCCCTGATTGTTATTAACTGCCACAATCCTCCTTTCACGGTTTTCTTGCTGGGCATTCACATTTGTATTACTCGTCTGGTTTCTGAAAGGGTTGTGATTGCCTTGTTTTGTTGGTCGAGTGCACTCTCGTTTGAAGTGCCCTTTATTACCACAATTGAAGCATGTAACGGCGTTAATATCAAACCCATACTTTGTATCTTTCTTTCCTTCCAACGAAGTTCTTCCAGTTCGAGCCATGAAATCTTTTGCCCTTCTCACTTCACTAGCAAAAGCCCATTTGATATCCATCAACTCCATTTCTTCCTTGTCGATCTGTTGATAATCTTCATTGGTCATGTTGATGTTTCCAAACTGACCTGCAACCAAACCACAGTAAGCACTGACCACTGTATTGATAATTTCCATATGCTCCTTAGCAACTTCAATGATGATGTATGAGAGGTTTGAATTATCGACTCGGATTGTGTTAGGGTTTTGAGGTTGAGGATTGTTTGTATAATGAGCCTGCTGTTGTTGTTGTGGTGGTTGGACTTGTGGCTGTGTTGGGACGGGAATGTAAAACCTCGGATCAAAAGCCAGAGCCGGAGCAGCAGTTGATTGAGGAAACGGAAAAGAACTTGTGTTGGACACAAATGCAGTTTGCAGTTTAGGTTGCTGAGCTGCAGCGGATCTTGCCAAAGCATCGAAGCCTGGAAGGTACATTTCTGTATTCTGAGGAGCGGGAGCTCGCTTTGCTTTCCTGATTTCTTCATCATTTTTATGTTCCAGTTTCTGAATGAACTCATAGATGTTAACCGTGTCTAGAGTTCCAGTATGCTTCAACAACTCAATAAAAGAACTCCATTTTGGAGGTAAGGCGTCAGCAAACCTATTCACCATGTCTTGTTGAGTAGATACAACCCCATAAGCACACATTTCACTAATCAGATGATAGAACCGTGTTGTCATATCATTTAGAGTTCCGTTTTCCAAAAACTGAAACGATTCAAACTCTTTCTTCAACAAATCATGACGAGACTTTCGAGTAGCTGCATTGCCTTCTCCTCTAGCAACTAAGGCATCCCACAATGTTTTCGTGTTTTTGCAGTAGGAGAACTGATGATAGATATCTTTGTTGAGAGCTTGTGTAAGTGTAGCAAAGGCCTTTTTCTCCAATTCATAAGCCTTCTTGTCATTTTCGAGCATGTTAGCATAACCTTCTGAAGTGGACGCTGCAACCTCAAGATTATCATTGAATGCATTGATGAAACATGTCCAAAGATCGGTGCTTTGCCCTTGAACATACGTGTGAAAGCGGTTTTTCCATGATGGAAAGTCGTTCGTATGGTTCAACTTTGGTGGACGATTGTTGCTGCCCATTTCGCTCTCACTAATCAAAAGATTTTGAATGCTTTGACTTTGATTGGATACCAATGCCCATTGACTTGGACTGATTGATGGCGGTGGAAACATACTTTTCGCCCAAGCTGCAGCAGAGGTTAGCTCTTGACTAGATTGTGAGTCAATACTCCAGTCCCAAGGACTTGTACAACTCATTTTGATGAAATACTAATAGAAGACCTAAACAAACACAAACTGTTAAATTCAAACAGACTAAGATCGAAGGATCAACACTTGTTCGAAGGATCAACAGTGTTCGAAAGATCACTGTTGAATTTCGAACAATTGATTTCGAAAGATTCACAATTTCGAAAGATTCACAATTGAAAGATCCTTATCTTTCGAACAGTGATTTCGAAAGATTCACAATTTAATGATCCTTATCTTTCGAATATATATCCTTCGAAAAGATTCCCTTGGCTCGAAAGATAAATCACAAACTTCAAAAGATGTTCGAAGGATGGTTATCTGTCGAACCTCCTTTGATCGAAAGATAATCTTTCGACTTCGAAGGATATCTTTCGAATGGATCTGACATAACAGACAAAAGGTTGACAGGTTGGTGAAAAAGGTGATTGGTTGGTGGACAACTTTCGGCAGAAGGTATGTTCAGACCTCACCTTTTCACCAACTCAGATTTGACTTTTAAAATATTGCCCAAAAAGGAAGCTTTTTATCCAGAATCCGGTCACCGGAGTAAGCCGGGATATTGGCCGGAAATTATCAAACCTTTTAAAAACAAGATTTTTAAGTTACCCAACCCGTCTTTGAACACACCTGGTTAGTTTAGAACACGTTTTTATGTTTATAAGTGCAAGAAAACCACCAAAAACGGGTGCTAAACCAAGTGTCCAAACACACCAAGACCTTGTACAAACTCGGTTTTAACAAGGAAAAGAGCCTTAGCTCTGATACCACTTGTAGGTCCCTCGGAGGTTGAGGTTAAACCTAATCCTTGTTATGTTTAACACACTAGCGAGTGCGGAATCCAAGCTAGAGTGCAAACCGAGATTAAACAAGCACAAACACAAAACACACTAGATTCACCGATTAACACCACTTGTATTAATACGTATGAAAGGTTCGTTTACATGTGTGTTCTTGACAGAATGCTCTCACTATCTCTCGAGTCTATCTTTCTGTCTTGAGTGTCTCTTCAATGAAATGAACACACTACATGGGTATTTATACCCGTCACAGATTGTCTGTCCGAAGGATCCGATAGATGTATCGAAGGATCATCTATCGATGTGAAAGCTGTCGAAGGATCCATGTAAACCTCGAAGGATGATCTATCGAGGTCCATCAATCATCCATCGAAGGTTTATCTTTCGAGCTCATTGAAGGATCTAAACTATCCTTCGATGAGACATCCTTCGGCACAGACATGTTACATTCATGATCTAACTGTTTGGCCAAGTCAAACCAGGAGGATGGTTGACTTGGTCAAACTTACAAAGACTAACGAAGGACATCGTTTTATATCGACAAGATACAGACAAAGTACAGACACAAGTGCACCAACAAAAATTGAAAAAAAAAAAAAAATTTGTGTGTTTTTTAGGCTTTTTTTAGTTAGTTTTCGAGTTTTCACAATAAAAGTGGTTTTCATTTGAACCATCCCCTTGTAGAATAACTTAACCATATATGTTATATATATAATTTTAATGAAAGTTTGTAGACGTAGAAAGGCCCGTGTTAGGAATCTAACGTGACGCTAAGGTAGAAGTTTGTTAAAAATCAGAGTTAAACTACTAAAATAAAATGCCGGTTTGAAATGAGCCTATTTATATTGCTATAATCGAAATTTAGACCCTTTGTGTTGCATCACTGATTTTGACCCCTCCCACTTTCTTCCCCAATCGCCATTGTTGTCTGCTGTTGATCCAATGCAAATGTGAGACAGTGCTTCTACTTTTTAACTGAAACCTGTAACTTTCTCTCTCTTAAATTATGTATAAATAAGATAGAGTTAAATATCATTTTAGTCCCTGTGGTTTGGTATATTTTGCCAGTTTAGTATAAAGATTTTATTTTTCGTTTATGTGTCTAAAAAAGTTTTACCATTGCCATTTTAATCCACTTAGTTAACTCATCTATTTTTTCTGTTGCGGGCAATTCGGTCATTTTATATGTAATTCTATTAACTAGAAAGACAATTCGGCCATATGAAATGACCGAATTGCCCTTCTCGTAAACAGAAAAAATAGACGAAGTTAAACTAGTGAACTAAAATGGCAACAGTGATATCTTTTTAAATACACATGTGAAAAATTAAACCTTTGAATTAAACTGTTAAAATAACCCAAACCAACTCAATAAGATATATAAAATATTCCTAGTTTAGACTTTAGACATCATTCCAATTTTTTTGTTTACTTTATTTTGTTTTGTACGGAGTATGTATTTATTTAAATTAATTTTGGGAGCAAGTGCACAATATTTATATCAATAAATTGTCGTCTCTTGCATATGCATATGATCATTTTATTGATTTCTAAGTCAACCCTAAATTATTGGACAACAAAGTATTACGAGTATATTCCTTCGTTTTTTTTAAGATTTAATTTTTTATTAAATTCATTCAACCCATGTAATAAAAGAGGTTTTTTAAAGATATAATATTTTTATTATTTACTATACAAAATTGCATTTATGCAACTCATGTAATACACTGAGTTTTTAAAAATATAACTTTTTTATTATGTGGTATATAAAATTAGATTTATTCAAGAGTTAAATGCCATTTTAGCCCCTGTGGTTTGGGCCATTTTGCCAGTTTAGTCCAAATGTTTTATTTTTAACCTGTGGGTCCAAAAAAGTTTCACAGTTGCCATTTTAGTTCACTTGGTTAACTTCATCCAATTTTTCTATTAACGAGAAGACCAATTTGGTCATTTTGTATGTAATTCTGTTAACTAAAAGAGCAATTCAGCCATATAAAATGACTGAATTGGCCTTCTCGTTAACAAAAAAAAATGAATGAAGTTAACCCAGTGGACTAAAATGGCAACTGTGAAACCTTTTTGGACCCATAGGTTAAAAATGAAACATTTGGACTAAATTGGCAAAATGGCCCAAACCATAGGGACTAAAATGGCATTTAACTCTTTATTCGATCCGTATAATATAAAAGGTTTATAAAGATATAAAAAGATATAACTTTTTATTGATTGATATATAAAATTACATGTGCTCAACCATACAATACATGAGTTTCTTAAAAATGTAATTTTTTTCATTATTTAATATATAAAATTAAATTTACTCAACCCGTACAATACACATGGTTCTTAAAGGTATAACTTTTTTATCCTATTCTAAAAAATGAAAATCTTTTTTGTACACGTGTCACTTTGTGGTGCTTTCTCACATTATTTTTCTATTTATTTCTTATATTAAATAATAATAATAATAATAATAATAATAATAATAATAATAATAATAATTTTAAACAAAAACAATAGATAAGAATAAATATATTTTTTCTATAAATAATTTAAACACAAATTTAGATGGAAAGCGTTAACTATGTTTCCGCTAATATTGATTTTAAAAATAATCATCATCTATTTCTTTTGTAGATTCTACAAAAAAAAAAAAAATAACTATTATTCTTTTAATCAGTATGTTTTAATATTTTGAACCTTTATATATTTTTTCATTTGGACACGTATCACTCGGTAGTGCTATTTATTCAACACTATAACATACGGCATACATTATTCCATATATAAGTTTGCAAGATTTTTGTGCATAACAACTTATACATTGTGCTTTGTGAGTTTTTCAAAAAAAAGTTGATTTTTTTACTTTTAACCAAAAGATTTTTACCTTTTTCAATTTTAACCCTACATAATTTATTTTTTTAACTTTAACCCAAAACTTTTTATTATTTGCAATTTAAATTCGCAACTTTTGTCACTTATACTTTTCATCTTTCGCAAATTTTCGTTTTACGTATAGTTCTAAATTTTTCGAGTTAATATGACGCAACGTGCATGTGTGGTCCAACGTTTTTACCTCTATTTTTCTATGTTTGACAGGTTCGTCGCAACACGCGTATCCTAGGTCGAGTCAGTGTTGGTGGTCGATGACGGTTGTGTGGTATTAGTACTATTTGACACACCGTTTTACGCATCACCGCAACGCGGTGTGCTTTGGGGGGTTTTCAAAGAAAAAATGGTTATGCATATGGTTGTCGTAACGTTGGCTTTTTGGGGTTTTCCAAAAAAAATTTTGATTTTTTTACTTTTCACCAAAAAGTATTTCATAAATTACTTTTAACCCAAAACTATTTGTTTTTTTACTTTTAACCCAAAACTTTTTATTTTTTGTAATCTATTCTCATAACTTTTTTTACTTTCAACTTTGATCCTTTATAATTTTCATTTTTCGCAAATTTTTCGCTTTATGTTTGGTTCTAAATTTTGTGACTTAACACATCGCAACGTGCGTCTTTGATTTAACGTTTTTACGTTTCGTTCTAAATTTTGCGAGTTAACACGACGCAACGTGCGTGTGTGGGTGAACGTTTTTACATCGTCTATTTTTCCCCGTTTGACAGGTTTAACATAACGTGCGAGTCCTAAATTGACTTGGTAATAATTAAAGAATCCCCGCCGCATTGCGGCGGGTCGCAATCCTAGTTTTATTTTAAAAAGATATTTTTTTATTATTTATTATATAAAATTACATTTATACAACCCGTGTAATACACGGGGTTCTAATCTAGTTATATAATAAAGTAAATATATACGAGACACGTGTTGTATTATTATGCATCCTCATAATTGTTTTCTCGCCCTTTTTTATCACTAATTTAGTTAATTTTTTTAGATTTAAATATTATTTATATATTTCATACCTGATAAGTGATAAACCATAATATAGATGAGTTTTTTTTTTTTTAAGTATTCTTTATGTTTAAATATTATTTATATATTTCCTAATTGATAAATGATAAGTATTTTTTATGTATTCTTTGGGTTCAAATATTATTTATATTTCTAAGTAAATTCATTTGATTACTTTACAATGTTCATAATATTATTAAGGTTATGTTTTTCTTTTGTATTCCAACTAAAGAAAATTCAATTCATTCATGATTTTATTATTATTGTTACCAGGGAGAAAGCCCGTGTGATGCACGGCATGCATAATAGTTATTGTTTGTTCGTGGTAAGACGTTTGACACGGCCGGTGCATAACATATAAGACAATACGCCTACAAAGGGGCGTGCTTAAACTTTATTAAACCATGGACCATAAGTTGTTTCCTTGGCAAAACTTGCCGGCCAAAAAGAAGTGAAAAAAAATGTCTTCCAAGAAAATAAAACATGAAACAGAAAAAGGAAAAACGCATAAACTCTCGCACGCCTTCCTATCTTATTGGATAACACATAATCCAAACTTTAGCTAACGCATGCCACCGTCATCCCCAATCTCATCACCAGCCAACTGACTGCAATGAAATAACGAAAAGAAAACTATTAAAAATGGTATACTATGTTTACGTATATATGCATCGAAAAGTAGTACGGGTTTTCATTACTAACACTAAGTGCAGACGGTATACCTTTCATGTGGGTCACTGTCAACTTTTGTTTCTTCTAAATCCGAATCTGCATAAGCAGGCCTGAGAAGGAAAAGCACGAAACATTTATGTAGACAGTTATCCAAAAATAAATATGCACAATTACATTGTTTATGGAAATCAATCAATTATAGTTGAAAGTTTTTTTGTTGCCTTTCCATTTATAACGACACCAAGTTTATTTTTTTCAAAAGCCAACTTCTTCCCTTATATGTCTTTACACATTCGAAGTGATGCGTTACCAAGTTTTTTTATTCCTATTTTTTTTAATGTAGAACAATGCACTTTTATATTTACGAACTCAAGTTTCCGACTGTTGTAGCCTCCTAATTTTAAAATAGAGTAAACATATACCAGGTATGTAAATAACATTTTAGATCGAGTAGAAAGGTAAATAGCACATCTTTAATTAAAATGGTTTATTAAACAGGGCACGAATAAAGTGTAAGCCGATATATACCTTACGATCGCTTCAACGCGCTGAACTGGTGTCGGTATGGGTAGCACCCCCTTGTCTTTAGCGGGGATCGATAGAGGTGTGGAATAACCAAAGGGCTTACATCCATCCCCATCTAGCAGGACATTCTTGCAGTTGAAGGATTCAAAGTGGCCATGATCATAATACGTACACGAATCAAGCTGGAGGGTCTGAGTGTTGCCCACAAGAGAGTGCAAACAATTCGGCAGTGTTGAAATGCTTCCATCAGCATTCCTTACCATCACCGGAGTGAACTTATCCTGCTCCAATCCCATCGTCTCAGTTTCGAACCACCATTCGCCGCCGTCACATGAGCCTGGACCATTAACCCAACCGATAAGAGAAAGAGATTGATGAGAGTGGTTGTTTTGAGCTTTTGCGGTTGCACCTATTTTAACTTTGTATGAGATATTACGGAATTTAAACATGTTACACCTATTTTAACTTTGCACACACCATCCCCCGACCTGCTTTAAGGTTAAAACTTTAACCAGAATGGATTTCGTTTTATGCTTCCCATGTGGAGACCACATTGAATGTGCAGCCAACACTCGGTCCAGTAGATCTTGTGGTGCTCACCTCTTCTTTGTTGAGGGGAGATCCTTGAGTTGTGAACCAATGTTTTCATTATATAGTAAAATATATATATAATATGAAATAAAACTAATGATCGACAATCTAAAATAAAAATATACTTTTGATTAAATGCTTTCAGATCCACTTAAGATCGATGGCCTTCAGTATTATTGAAAACTGTGAGATTTAAGAAAAGGCGGGTCAGCCTAGCCCAGCCAAACCCGTCAAAGAAATTATACATTTTGACCATTTACGCAATCCACCTGACCGCCAATATATCCAACACTAAGCCCATATCCAGAAGTTTAAAAAAACAATATATCACTTAATAAACATGTTTGTAGAAATGTAGAGAACCTGTTCGTCAGTAGTGATTCCAACAATATCCATAGCCCTTCTTGTCTTCATGCATTCCTCTACAATACTCACACCTTCTAACTCATACATACATCATGATTTATCATAGTTCAGACCCACTTGAACTACCTCATGAACCTTCTTCCCTCCCTAACAACCAGACTAAATGTTTAAGATAAATGCAAAGATACCAAAACATCCCTAAGTATAAGCAAATTACCTTATTCTTAAAGCCATAGAAATATAATTGTAATTAGTATGAAAAAGAAAAGCAAGATTGAAACTCAAGAAGGCATAAAATATAAAACGAACACAATTTTCCCATTCTTGTCAATTCAGGAATTAATAGTCCCCGACATTATCGAAAAGTTACTTATTTACAACCATTGAATAAGTTAATTGAGTACGAAAGTTTGTATCACAAACCGTTTCAAAATTTGTATATCTTTCCTTCTTGATCTCTGAAGCTACATGAAAAATAACAGATAAAAAAATCAAAGCCATTATCAAGGACAAAAAATGAAACAGAACCCACATAGCATATCAAGTAAAATAACCGGAATCAAACCATGTTACCATGTATCTACTTATAATTCCATAAATATCAACTAATACTTGTACATCAACATTGGAAGAGCATCAATCGCATACAGAAGAAGAAGAATCGCACCTGGTAATGCCGATACGCAGACCCAACTGCTTTCCATGGGGTAGTTCTTAAGGGGGTGGGGTGGAACCGGATGGGGGATTGAAGAGACGATTCCGGTGAGTTGAAATGTGAACCGACGCCGGTTAAGATGTGGAAGCGTGTGTACTGGAAGAGAATGAGAGGGGTCACGATTGTCCCTCTACCATGAGATGGAAAGGATTTAACTGGTAGGGAAGATGAAGTGGGGTGTCTTTAGTTAGGTAGCGATTAGGTTTCTTCAAGAGCAGGGATGGAAAAGATTTTAATTTTGTTTATTTCTGGCCCCTTGTTAATAGACAATTACAACTTGAAAGACACAAATGTATTTAAGATGCTCATAATGAAGGTTGTAAAAAAGTTGATATAACTAAATTTTTATGTATATATAGATTATCAGGATGTTATACAAATAAAACTACATAAAAGATAACCGGCTTATAGAGTTATAGTCTAGCGCTATCATTACGTGTAATAAAGGTGTTCCTACAAATTATCTACCGAACAACATAAAATACTTTTATTATTATTATTATTATTGTTGTTGTTGTTGTTGTTGTTGTTGTTGTTGTTGTTGTTGTTGTTGTTGTTGTTGTTGTTGTTGTTGTTGTTGTTGTTGTTGTTGTTATCATTTTGCGTCATATATTATAATTTAGTGAGCCGAATATTTATTTCCCCTCTTATTTCACTGTTTTTCGGATTCTATAACTATGAGGACACGTAGTTGGATCAATGAAATATTAAATAGTTATTAACAAGAAGAAAAAAATAAAAGAAATAGTTAAGAAATGAAATATTAAGTATATACAGTATATTCGCTCCCTTTAAATACTGATTTAACCAGATTTATAACCCAAGTTCAAACTCTACATATATAATAAAACTAATTAAGTTATATCTTCATCAAATAAAAAAAATATATATATTTCAAACTTTGTGGTTTTACATTATTTTCAAAAGTTATTTTACTAACGTATTATAAAAAAAACACAAATTAACCTTATTAATTATTACTAAGGGTGTTCACAATTCGATTTAAAACCGTGATACCGATCAAAATGGTCATCGATTTGATTTCACGGTTAAGGTTGTTATTAACTTTCGGTTTATGTATTAAGTTTACTTCTATATTACTTTCGGATTCAAATTTAAAATTTTAATTAAAAAATCAATATCTTATCACAAAAAACCATTTTATAATTATTAAGTATATTTATTGTATTCAACTCGTGTAATACACGGGGTTCAAACCTATTATTATATTAAAGAAATAAATGAGGGACACTTGTCACTCCCTGGTTTCACCCAAAATGTCTTTTCCCGCCTAAACTTACATCGAATACGGATAACCCGATTTGCAATTGGATCGACCTGGATTTTATTAATTAAGTTACCTAAAATACAAAACTTCTAACCTAAACTTCATTCTTATCACTTTAACCCTAATCTTATCATCTTCTCTCTGAAGATCATCGGCAACAAAATCATAGTTGGCTTCAATCTTCATTTAGCGGATTTCAACACTTTCTAATCGAAGGTAATCTCTTACTTGTGGTTCGATTCATATATTTTATTGTTCGGTTCATCTGATTTAGGGTTCGATTTCGCATCAGACAGCAATGATAGAAGGTACGAGGATGGCGATTTTGAGTCAGATCTGATTCAAGGGTAAACCTCAAATCGTTTACGGTCTTGGATGATTTGTTATGAACTAATAGTTCATCTCTCCACAACTTCATCACGTACAATCATTTTTCTACAGGTAATCAACAGATGAAAAATTGTTTTGTTTAATTATATTGTTTTTTTTATGTTAAATTTTTTTTAATTAAAAATTGTTGTGTATAAGCTACCCTATTTCAGATTCACATTACTAAGAATGATAAACAATGGTTGTTGATTTATATTTGTTTGGTAAGCCTCAAAATGGTTCTAATTCAGAATCTCCTAAGTCGAATCTCACAATCATTTTTTTAACTTTTAAAGTTAGTTACGAGATTTAAAAAAATGAATACAAAGGAGATAGATTGCACCTTGAAATGTTGAAGATAAGAAGAAACTGATTTTTTTATTGAAACTTTGTTTATAATCCATTTTGCTATTAGGAGTTTGACTTTGGGGGATGTTTGGATCTCATATTTTTTTGCTTATATGTATGGGTTCTTAATAGATATTCTTATTCAAAAGTATTTATTTCATTAAATATAATTGTCATTCAATGATTACATATATGTTTATCTAAGTTTATCATAGTTGATAATTTAGATTGAGAGTTTTGCTATTTATAAAATGACTCCAACTTAAAAATTGTTTAAAAACATTTTTCTACATCTTGTACTTTCAACTACTTCTCTTATTTGCAGAGGTTAAGAGTGTGCTTAAACCAGGTGGTATTTACATATTTGTGGAGTATGTGGCTGCCAAAGGTACTACCCAAAGTCTTAAACTCAATCTACTGATTAAATTACGATTTAAAAATAGCAAAAGTAATTGTTTTTATTTTGTTGTAGCAGATGTCACATTTCTTAAAGTTTTACAACGCGTTTTAGATCCACTGTAGCAGGTCTTTGCGAATGGATGCCATTTTGCAAGGGAAACCAGAGACAATATATTTGCAACAGGGTTCTTGTGTTTCATATAGTGATATACGGTTTAGGTGTTCGGTATTATCGGCACTACAAGAAATAAATGTGGGATTTAGTATTGATAGGAGGTGGTAAGGTTATGGTTATATAACATAATTTATGGGGATTGTGGGTAGTGCTTTGGTGGTGTATAGTAACGGTTAAGGTTATGATGGGATTCACAGTGGATGTATCACCATGTTTGTATGATGTGACGGATGGGCTCAGAAGCATCGGGTCGTATGAGACTGCTTTGATGTTCGACTCAACTCGGTCAAGGTACTGGATTTTTTGGTGTCTTTGTTGTTGCTAAGGTGAGCTGAAGTTCATTAACATATTAATTAGTTTGCTAATATATTTTTGTGGGTGCAAAATAGTGCTTTCTTACGACTTATTAAGATTGAATTTTTTATTAATAAGCTTAATGCTTTTTGTTCATTATGCAGCCTGATTAGAGAAACAAAATTCTCTTCGTCGTGGAACGTGCTCTCAACCCATGTTTTAACATGTGAGTTCTAAATTCGCCTCGATGTTGATTATTTTGTTGCTTATTCATTTCTTAAGGTTATTTTTTCGGATGTACTATATAACTGATTTGAGTCAGATTGCGTGTTGAATACTTGATTGTTTTATAGGGGTGAGTTCAAATTAAATAATTTTAAGGATGGTATTTTGTGTTATGTTTTTATGGTTGGACTTCCTTTGGACAGGTAAGACACTATTGGCAATGGTTGTAGCTGGGGAAGTTGAAGTACCACTCATTAGTTATTCTGCAACTGAGTTTGTAGAACTTTACTTATGGATGGGTGCATCACGTGTTCAAGAACTCTTTGCAAGGGCAACTAAGGAGGCACAATCAATCATATTTATAGATGAGGTTGGAATTTTATCTGTGTGAATATATACAATGCTCGGTTTTATTGCTCTAATTTATTTTCTTTTTTCCATATTGATGCTTTAGCGAAGAGCCATGATGGAAGGTTTCGCATTGCCAGTAACGATGACCAAGAACAAACTTTGATTCAGGTGCATACGATATTATGTTAAGGCAACTTCTTTTGTATTTGGTGGTTTCATTCTTATAAGTTTTCAGTTGGGATTTTGTTAGTTCAGTTATCTAACTTCCTTTTGCAGTTAATTTGATCATTATAGGGGAATATTGAGGCCACAGGTGGTTTCATTCTTATAAGTTTTAAGTTGGGATTTTGTTCAGTTCTACAACTTCCTATACAATGTAACAACTTGCACGAAACCGATAATTTACGTACTATTTTAATAATTATTTATTTCCTGCATTTATGTGTCTGAACGTCAATATTATATGCTTACATGTTTTAGATATGAATTCATGCATGTTTCATACTTCATTTATCGCATTGTGTAATACATTAAGCGTTGCGTCGAAACGATTAGTAAACTCACCGTTTAGACAAGCTGTGTCAGCACAGTTTCAGTATGCAATTAAACGATAGATTTAGGACTTAGATATATGTCCAACATCAAAAATACATTAAAACCCAAGTGTGTGAACAAGTGGGGGGGGGGGGAACAAGGGTTTACATTAACACTTTTCGGAAGCTAATATAAGCACTAAAAGTTATCTGAAATGCACTTTAAATGCAGAATTCTGCATAATTCAACAAAAATCAGCAATTAAACATCAGAATAACATGCAGAAAGTGGTATAAAACATCCAGAATAACTTGCAAAGTGTCAGGAATGAAACATGTCACAAAAGGTACTTCATACCTTGTAAAACTCACTACTTAGCATTTAACGAACCGACAACCGAACGATTAACTAGACACTACCCAAAACACCAAAAATAGACTACAAATATAGTTTTTATATTTTAAAGCTAGTTATGGTGATAGAACACATCAAAATCATAACAACACTTAAACACACATAACTTCACATTAAACCTCTTAACTTACCTCTTTAACCCCCTACTTCCAAAACTTACATTTACCCCCCCCCCCTCTGGTTAAGGCCGGCCCCAAAGTGGCCCACCAACACCCCCATTTGACCAACACATTGGTTAGTCAAAGATGCCAAAATCATGAAGACCTTTGGTTAATGTAATGTTGGGAGAATTATAAGATGAACCAAAGGGTGATGAAACCTTATAATTCTCACTTCAAAATTTGAACCATCTTCCTCCTCTCCCTCTCCCTTGCTCTCAGCCTCAATCCCACACACATACATCCATATTTTTCAATCAATTTCAAGCAAATCCAACGTTATACAAAGGTGGTAGAAGATGATCTAAGAAGGTGCTAAGCATTGGAAGTTGAAGGACCACCATAAGGAGCTTTTAACCATCACTTTCTCAACAATCTTCTTCTTCTTGAGTTCTTTGCCTCTTCCCTAGCCACAAGAGCTAGTGGTAAGCTCCATACACTCATCTTTACTTCATGTTAATGTTATGTACAAGTTACACCATCAAAGAACATAAACTTTAAAAGATGAAGACATGAAAATCAAACATAATCTAAGTGAAAACAAGTAATTTTATTGTTGTTTGATGTATGTTATGAAGTTTTTGATGTTGATCTTGTGATTTTAGTTAGATACATCATGTGTAAGCTTGTTAGAAGCTTGGATCTAACAAGTTTAAGCATGGATCTTGAAAGATCCATGATGAAACTTGAATATGAACTTGAAAGATCTTTAAAGTGAGTATGAAAATAGTTTTAAAGTATGTTTTTCATGTTATTGAAGCCCTTAAACTTGTCAATGGTTAATATTGTGAAATAAAGTTTCAAAAAAGTTTGTTAAAGTTTAATATGAATGCTTGTTTTTGAAAGATCTAAGTATGTAAAGTGTAGATTTGAAAGACTCCATATTTTTAACAATATTCAACTTTATCATAAGGTTAAACATGATGATTTTTGTGATTGTTACTTGTGAAATTCTTGAAGCTTGAATTTTGATGATTTAAAGAAAATAAACACATGTTTTAAAAACATGGGAAACCTCCATTTTTAAGGGAAACTATGTCAAAATTTTTATAGAATTTTGACACTTAGAAAAATATTTAGTTTGGTGAAACTTTCCTACAAAAATTTGTTCAAAAATAATTTAAAAAGGTTTCCCTAGTTTTTACACCAAATTTCAAGTTAAGAAAACAAAGTTTTCTTCAAAAAATAAAAACAATTATAAGTATGAATATTTTTAGGAAAATATATATATTCAGTGGTCGTAAAAATTATGTGCTAAGTGTATATTATGTGTAATATATGTATTTGTGTATGTTAGGAACTTGAAAATACACTAAATACTCCAAAGGAGTATAAATACCAAAATACACATAAAAATACACAAGGAAATATTTATAAACAATATATACAAAATTCCCCATAAATGGGTATTTGGACAAGATACAAAATATATATTAATATAAATATATTCCTCACAAATACAAGGACTTGGACAATATTTGGACATTATTGGACATATATAATTACCACCATCTAATGGAAATTATACAAAATCGGATAAATGACAAATATATATATACACACACACTTGATGAGTATGACTATATATATATATATATATATATAAATATTGTAAACAAACCTTAAAAATATATTATTTTTAAGAAATATAACTCCGGAAAGTATTAAAAATCAAAGAATTGATTTTTGGCAAATAATGAAAATACACAAGTATTGACACCTAATACAAGTATACTTTCCTAAGTATACTTATACTAAAATAATTTTGAAAATATTATTTAACAAATTACTTATATTTATTTTGGAAGATAACATAAGTATCATATATTGGATGAGTTAAAAATATATATATATATATATATATATTATTTTTAACATATATTGTTTTCAAATACTACATATACAAATATATATTTTTGGGAATAAAATATACATATATATATTCACAAGTGAACGCTACAATTTAGATAAACAATAATGCGACGAACGAGCCAGACCCGGCCATCATGGGCACGACCCACACATATGACGAACTTATACGATTAAAACAAAAGAAATACATAACTCAAGATGGTAACTTCTACTTAGTGAGTGACAAGTTTAGGTGATTAACGTACGTAGAACATTTATAGGTTACGACATCTACGAGACAAACACCGGTGGAGTTTCGACGCAGAAGACGCAAATCTGTGAGTTCATGTCCCCGCTTTTAAACATTTTCTTGTTTTCTAAACTTTGGGGAAAATACATGTACTATGGTATGTTGGAACAAAACTAAGGAATGATGCATAGATCATGTTACGAGTAGGGTGAGACTTAAGCACCATTAATCAGCTATATACCTTAGATCGGGGAGCGAAGGTTAGATCTAATGGGTTTCAGGCAGCCACACTCTTGGCCACTTTTTACTTAGAGTGCTTTTGTGTAACACCCCGTGTTTCGAAGTCAAAGTCAAAGTCAAGATTGAAGTCAAAGGAAGAAAAGGTTGCTAATTGCAATCTGTCTCTCCTTGCTCAATTCCTGTTTTGACTTCTTTGACTCGTAGATTAGTCTATTTTATTTTCGCTTTAGTTGTATTATGTGGAGTAATTGTTAAGAACGGCAGTAATCGATGTATACTTATCGCAACGAATCGCCTCACGACTGTGAACAATAGGAAGTAACAATGCGATAAAGTCAACTAAACGATAATCAATCTAATTTCATCGAATCGCAATCGCACTCGCAGCTCGAAATACGCAATTTTGGTTAAATATATATGTGTATGTTCCTGATATGTGTTACTTGTGCATGTTTAATTTATGTTATGTGTGGTAATCAATCGAAACGCAATCGAACTCAATCGCAATCGAAACGGAATGATAGTTAGTGGAGAAGAGATAGCGCGAGATATGAGTAGTTGGGATTAAAAGTAATTTGAATAGGAAACCCTATCGCATTCGCATCGCTCGCAATCGCAATCGAAACAGCAAAACTCGTCACACCAAACACCCGAATCAGAAGGCCGATCGACCAGGAGACCGGCCGATCGAACAGTCGTTCGGTCGAACGACCAGCTGTCCGATCGGACGGGCTAACCAATCGACCAGCCCTTTCCACTTTGGGAACTCTATAAATACCTCCTGTCACTCTCATTGTTACCACTTTTGGCAACTGACGTCCGACCAGCTCGTGCTCCCCACCTTTTCTTCGATTTCTCTCAATTCCGGTAAGATCTCGTCCTAAATCTTGTACTTCCTTAATCTACACGCACTCCTACACCTTTCTATCTTTTGAATCTTAACTTTTAACCGTGAAATCATCAAGATCCAAGGTGTTCTAGGATGATGATGTGCACAAAATGCAACATATAAATTACATCAATTGTGGCATAAAACTAACCCTTTTTAGTACTAATGTTGGAAAAACTGTGTTTTTTGTCTTCCTTTTGTATTTTCAGGATTAAATGAGCTCAAATAAACAAAAGAAGCAAAAAGACAGCTAAATCTAACATAAATACAAGAAAAGGAACAAACATGGCATGCCCAGCCTCCCCGACAGCATCTTCCCAAGCAAAACAAGAGAACAGAAGGCTGAACACGCCCCGTGCTCAGTGAGCACGGGGGCGTGCCAAAGTGTCAGCAGAAAAGACAAAGCTATAGAAGCTTCTATCACCCACCACGGGGGCATGCCCAGCGGACACCGTGCCGTGGTCATCTCTAAGATTCGCAGGATCTAGGGAAATCTTGATAGTACAGATACGCTTCTGCACACGGGGTCGTGCCCAGTGGACACAGGGGCGTGGTCAACTAATGCAGATAAACTGCAATTAATGAAGAAAGAGAAGGAGGATAGACACGGGGCCGTGCCCGAGCTTCTATTTAGCCTATAAATAGGAGTGCTTGGATCACTTGCAACTTATCCCTTGGCACACCACCTCTCTCACACTTCACCCACCACCCACCACCATCACAACACCATCATCCACCACCATCATCCACCACCATCATCCGCCACCATCATCCATTGTCCATCATAGAGTGTGTGAGTCGTCTCGGGATCCAAGATTGATCATAAGAGTTCTTGACAATCAAAGGCCATGTTTGCCTAAGTCTCTTACATTACTTGGTGAAAACAAGTGTTTAGTGTAATACTTTTTATTTTTAATATTTTTGCACTTTTTACTTGGTTATGTATTAATGACTTTAATAACTAGTTTCTTATGTTGAAGTGATTCTTCCTTATCGTTTGTCCGTGGTGTCTTGGCATTATTTTACTGTCTATATAAAATAAAAGATTTTCACCATTCATATCTCCACGGTCTATATGGAGATATGTTGGCTACCTGGTCGGGGGTTAAGGGAACGGTTTGGTAAGAATCTTGCCATTGTTCAGTGTCTAGATCCTGCAAAGGATCTGGGTCAAATTTAGTAGGACCTCCTTCAATACCCACCGGTATTGGATGGCGGGGGTCCAAACTCTTTGATCCCCTCATAAGTTAAACTACTATTAAAACTTTAACTCGGCTACTTAGGACTGTATCCCTGCTGATTCAGACTACTTAGCCGAGGGTAACGTCACCTTCAAAAGAGGGGCCTACCACATTATGCATTAATAACTTAATTAATTATCTTTCAATAATCCGACCCTTTAGGATTGTATCCTTGCTGACTCAAACTACTGGGTTGAGGGTAACGTCACCTTCAAAAGAGGGGCCTACTACAATAACTAAGATAATCTCTTAAAAAGTGAAAAAGTGCGGAAATAATCAAAGTTTACACTATACACGAGTCGGATCCAAGTGATTCATCTTGTCTATCTGTTTTTACTTTTATTTTACTTTTCAACATTTTAGTTAGTTTTATTTTTCTAGTTTAAAACATTTTTCTAACTTTTTGATTTGATTAGACGTTGAGGATAAACCGGTACTAAAAGCGCTTGTGTCCTTGGACGACCTCGGTATCTTACCAACACTATACTACGTCCACGATGGGTGCACTTGCCCATATGTGTGTTTAGTGTTAGTAAATATCGTGTTTTATAAATTTAAAACTTAGCTAAAAAGTGTAAAAGGGCTTAAAATATACACCTAAAATATATAGCACCACGCACACAATCAAGTTTTTGGCGCCATTGCCGGGGACACAAGGATTTTAAGAATGCTTAAAATCGACGGCCTAATCAGTTTTTCAAAACTTTTTCAAAACGCGCGCACATTTTTCTGCATTTTAGTTTAGTTTGTATTTACAGTAGCCTGAACACGGGGCCGTGTTTACTGAACACGGGGCCGTGCTGCATATTTTTCATAAAACATCCAGATACAGAGTCTGAACACGGGGTCGTGCTCACTGAACACGCCCCCGTGTTGCACAAAACCAGTAACTTTTAATTAAAACGCCCAGATACATACCCTAAACACGGGTCGTGTCCACTGAACACGGGGCCGTGTCCAGCTTCTGTTTCCGTTTTTATTTTTGTTTTCTGGTCCCGAGACTCTGTTGTGGTCTATTGAGTGATTCTCATGGATCAATACTCAGAATGCTACAACTACACTTATGATGGGGATGATTATAGGGAAGACTATTGCACTAATTGTGGTAACCCGCACTCGGTACAATATTGCAACTTATTTCAACTATCCACTTCATACACCTACTATGAGGAGCCCAGGTACGAGCCATCGACTTCATACACATCCTATGAAGACCAAAGGTATGAACCTTCTCCCTCATACTCATATTTTGATGAACCAAGGTATGAGCCTTCATACTCATACTTTGAGGAAACAAGATATGAGCCACAACCTTCATATTCTTATTATGAGGAACCATGGCGTGAACAACCCACCTCGTATGAGTATTATGAAGAACAAAATTACGACCCTTATCCATCATGTACTTACAATGAAGAACAATGGTATGAACCATCTACTTCATATGAGTACTATGAGGAACCAAGGATCGAACAACCGGATTCAAGTGTAACACCCCGTGTTTTCGAATGTCAAAGTCAAAGTCAAAGTCCAAGTCAACTTGACTTCTTTGACTGTAAATAGTCTATTTTATGTTTTATTTGTAGTATGTGGAGTAAGTATTGTTAATCAGAATGAATCAGGCTAATCGAATGTTTTATCGACGCAAACCGATTTACGGCTGTGAATAGTAGGAAGTAACAATGCGATAAAGTTAACTAATCAGAAATCAAACCGATCTAACCATCATCGAACTCGAATCTCGAATTATGCTAACTTTGGTTGTTGTTATACGTGTGTGTGCCTTATGTGTTACCTGTGCATGCTTACTTTATGTTTTGTGTGGTGATCAATCGAATCAATCAAAACTCGAATCGAAACTCAAATCGAATGCAATCGAAATCGAATTATGACGAATGGTAACGTAAGGATAGTGTGAAATATAGATGATTGTATGTTAGATATAGTGATTGGGACTGAAAGTAATTTGAATAGGAAACTCTATCGTACTCGTATCGTCTTCAATCGAAATCGAAATATCGAAAAATCGTCGCACCGAACACTCGAACCAGGCTGTTGATCGATCAGGCTGTCAGCCGATCGAACAGCCCAGCCGATCGGACGGACTGTCCGATCGAGCAGGTTGTCCGATCGGGATGCCTGGACGATCGGCCAGCCCTTTCCTCTTTTGGAGCCTATAAATAGGGCTGTCATTGTCATTCTTTCCACTTTTAGAAACTCTCTGACCGACCAGCTCGTGCTCCTCATCTTTTCTCAGATTTCTTCCGATTTCGATAAGTTTTCATCCTAAATCTTGATCAATGCACACTCCTACACCTTTCTATCTTTCAAATCTTGATTTCTAACCGTGAAATCATCAAGATCTAAGCATTCTAGGATGATGTCATCATGGTGTTCTTCAAGAACATCATGCTTTGGCCTCATTCCACTATGAATAGCTTGGATCTGACCGATTTCCACATAAATAAGCTAAGATCTATCACAGATCTAAACATTTACATGATGTAGAGGATTGAAAGAAGGAATCCCAACTTTCTTTCAACTCTTTTACACTCAATGCCTTCAAACCGGTAGAAACGGAGCTTGAGTCAACTCACTGATCATTCTAATGGGTGAGTGGTTCAAGATTCGGATTCTATCTACGAGGTTCACCGACTTCGGGTTAAACATCAAACTACCGTTCCGAGCAGTTTACCGGCCGGACTTGGGTGATTCATGTCCGAGCAGGGGAAACTAGTAAGAACGAAAGCTCCATGGTTCAGCTCGTTGTCAAACGACCTCGAAATAACGTCAAATAACCAAAACAGCCAAGTGTTAGACGAACAGGCCGACCAGGTCAGGATGCTGACCGAACGGTTAGGTTGTCCGAACGAACAGCCCAACCGATCGGACATGTCAGCCGATCGGCTAGCAAGTGGCCCCACACTTTGACAATTTCATGAAGTATAGTATTGAACGAGGTAATGATCGATCGAACGAGCTGTTTGATAACATTACTCATCGGATCATGAGATACTATGCTTCAACCCTCAATCGATTTACAACTCGTAGTAGTATGGAGTGCCACCCGATCGAACAGGCTGTTCGATCGAACATGTGACCTCCAGCTGAGGACTCACTTTGACGTTCCTAACCGATCGGTTAAGCCGGCCGATCGAACAGGCCGTTCGATCGATCGACCTGAAAGGTAAGGACACTTCAGTGTTCTCAAATACTACAACGAAAACTTCAAAAGGTCAAACCATCATACACAAACACATCCTACTCAAAGGAAGAAACAATCCACTCGAACAGCCCAGCCGATCGAGCCTACGGCTGATCGAACAGACTGTCCGAATGGACTGTCCAACCGAACGAACAACCCGTCGATCGAACCTACCGTTCGATCGACCAGGCTGTTCGACCCATCATCACTGGTTTCCATTTTATGCGTTACTCATCGTTATGCTATTGACTATTCAGGCTAACCCTACTCTCAAGCGCTCCCTTTAATCCATTAATCAATCGCTGTGAATATACTCGATCCCTTTTTTGCTATTAGCACCTTTGGGTGTTACATACGTTACTTATATCAAAACACAATCGATCACACTACTCAAACTCTTTGAACGCTAACCAATTCGCATGTATTACGTGACTAAATGAATGCTTGTTGTTATGTTTACACATGGAATGCTGTCTACCTGCCTTAACGACGTAGTACTATAGTTTGGACTCAGCACTCGTTCACACGGGGGTTGTTAAGGACAATTACTTGCATGGATTACGGTGGTAATCATGTATTGCGAACTGTCTTGGACAGTCAACCCGCAGTCATTGGTATTGATAGATCCATGTCGATAATTAACATGCTTCGTTTTCCTCTGTGTACGTGCTGGTTATGCGTAAACTATTCGAACTCTATATGCTATTATCAAACGTGTATGCTCAGCTTTACATTATATGTATTGACTTTATTTTAACGTATGTGACAGGTGTTTAAGATGTTTGCTTGCTAGGAAAGCGAGGCTAGAATAAAGCTCTAGAGGCCCCCAACAAATAGTTGTCTGTCAGGAACAAGCGTCTAGAGCATAGTTGTCTGTAGATCTTGTCCGACCGGGTCTTTAGAAGCATTTGAACAATATTTATTCGTTTTTAATTAAATCTGAGTTGTCGGAACAGAATTACTTGACTAGTGGTTATCTGTAATAATGTATTGTATTATTTGGGATACGGTATGGGACGTATCATTTAACTGAATAGTATTAATAGTTGTTGTGGAAACTTCTGGACAATCTGTTTCGCTCAGTGCCATGCCCCGATGATTCCGCCATCGGTTGGGGTGTGACAGATTGGTATCAGAGCCATAACTATAGGGAATTAGGCAAGACACTACCTAGTCCGGGTCGCTGTCTTAGAGGCCTAGACTATAGTTAGGAACCAACAGACCAAGCTTATGTGCTATATCCTAATATTCTTCGCTATCACTGCACTCGAATTTTCAAATAGAGTCAAGCGATTTAGTCGAGATTAGGTGTGAAAGCCGCAAACTCTCGACTAAATTGTTTGGTCAATGCTGATTTTATCAATTTATCAATGATTTCCTCATTATTTTCGGTAACGAACGAGGAGAATTATACCAAATCAGGAGTGAAATCCACATTTTGATGAATAATCTCCTCAAATTTTACTAAAACAAGGAAGAAGTTGCTAAGCTAGGGGTGAAACCCTAACCTTGACAACTTGTTCCGGATTTTATTTATCCCACCAAAGCCTCGACGGACCCCAACGACCTGAACTCACAAGTATGACCTAGGGAATGCGCGTTGAATGTCCACGAATCGAGGCAGAAACACGATCCTGAAAGTCGAAATGTGACGACAAGTCTAAAGTGAATAGTCGAATCGCTTTGGGTAGTCGATGTCTAGTAGCCGCAGACAATCCAGTTCCCGATTTTTGTGTTTTTGAGTCAGCAGTTGCCACTCTGATAATTCGTCGATTTTATGTGTTATATGTGTTTAATTGTTTATGTGTTTAAAATTTTGAGGTTTATTCGATTTTGCTATCACTTCGATCAACACACACGATTCGCATTGCTCTTCTACCTCAAAACGGTAACAAGTCGTTACAAATCTAGACGATACTATGCTACGATATACGCTTATACTATACTCAACATGCTATACGATTATACGACACTATTCGATACACTATACGCGATCGCTATATACGAACGACTCGCGAGCTTTGAATGATAGGTTTCTGTATCCTGACTGCATCTGTGATTAAATGTGTATGTGCTTCTGTGCTTAGGTGTCTTTGTGCTCTACGTGCCTACGTGCTTATGTGCTTCTGTGATTATGTGAATCTGTGACTTTGTGCTTATGTGATGCATGCTTCGACGTATTTCTAAGCTTTAGTAAGTAGTAGACGTGTGAGGTGAGATTCGATTGTTGTGTCTGAGACCTACGACGATGTCTGTTGCAGACCATGTCGTCATCCGGACGCCGAACCCCACTCACTCGCCAAGAAAAGAGAGACAAGCGTCTCGCTGCTATCATTGCCAAGAGTGTGGCACAAGCTGTAAGCGAGGTGTATGAGAACGTCAGTAAATCATCCGTGGAGTCGCGAACTGAAGCTCCTAAGGATGCCAACAAGACTGGTTTAAGCTTCAAACAGTTTAAAGCACGCGGACCCAAAGAATTCATCGGAGAAGATGGCCCTACCGCCATGTTTCAATGGTTCGATTCAGTTGAAGTCACTCTGCGCCAAAGCGGTTGTCCTGAAAATCTCCGCACCCTCAATGCTACAGGCGTCTTCCAGTCCCGAGCTCTAGACTGGTGGACGGCCGAACGAAACAAGCGCGGAAATGATGCAGCTTATGAGCTGACTTGGGAGGAGTTGAAGGCCATCATGATGGACGAATTCTGCCATCCCCATGAACGCCAAAAGCTGGAGGACGAGTTTTGGAACATCAAGCAGAAGGATGGAGACAACGCTGCTTTAACTGCTCGCTTCAAGCAGCTTAGCATCATCTGTCCCGACCAAGTCAAGACGTCGGACATGGCCATCAAGAAGTATATTCGAGCTCTACCCGACTGTGTTACCGATTTCGTTCATGCTGCCAAGACATCATCGATTGAAGAGACCTACCTGCTTGCCGCTGAGATCAATGACAAGCAGGTAAAGTTTGGTTTTTGGGATAAGCATACCAAGTCTCTGCATCAAGCCACCACCGCATCGACCGTCGACACCACCACTACTCAACCCTCCAAGTCATCAAGAAGAAAGAAGAAGCACAACAACAACAGCTCCAGCAACAAGAACTGTGCTGTGACAACGACTGCTGCTCCTCTGCAAGCCGTACAGGCTCAGCAACAGTCTCACCATCGACAAGCTCCAATGGTCAATGCACCGCCAGCCAAGCGCGCTTACACAGGTCCCCACCCGCTCTGCCCGACATGCTCATACCATCATCCGGTGGGAATCGCCTGTCGTTTCTGCGCCCACTGCAACCTCTACGGGCATTTCACTGCGAATTGTCGCTATGGTCCCCGCCAAGCCCCAGTTCAAGCCGCCGCTCATCAAGCTCTACTCCCAGCCCCTCAAGGCCAACCTGCAGCTCAAGCACCGGTATTCAATGCTCGATTCTGTTTTGCGTGTGGTGATCCTAACCACTTTGCAAACATGTGCCCAAACCGGGTTGTGAAACAAGAACCCCAGCAGCAGCCTCAGCAGCAACAGCAAGCAGCCCGTGCCAGAACCTTTAACATCAACGCCCGTCAAGCCCAGGCTGACAACAACGTGGTTAATTGTACGTTCCTTGTGAATGGTATTTATGCCTCATGTTTGTTTGATACTAGAGCCGATAACTGCTTTGTGTCGTTTGAATTCGAGAAGCTCCTTAGTCGTAAGCGCTCTTATCTCCCCTCGTCATTCGAAGTTAAAGTTGCTACTGGAAGAACCGTCGCCGTTAACTCTATTCTTCGTGATTGTACCCTCGAGCTCAACAATCATATCTTCCCTTTCGACCTTATTCCCATGCAACTCGCAAGTTTTGACGTCATAGTAGGCATGGACTTTCTACGCGAAAACCATGCTGAAGTTGTGTGCTTTGAAAAGATGATTCGATTCTCGCTCGCAAATGGTGATCTCTTATGTGTATACGGTGAAACATCTTCAAAAGGTCTCAAACTCATGTCATGCGTCCAAGCTAGCAAGTATCTCCGCAAGGAATACAGCGCTTTCTTGGCCAACATTGTAGTTGCGGAGAAGGAAAAGAAAAAGAAGGCCAAAGTCAAAGACGTTCCAGTGGTTCGTGAATTTCCTCAGGTGTTCCCTGATGATCTTCCCGGACTACCGCCAAGTCGTGATATCGACTTTCGTATCGACCTTATTCCTGGAGCTAACCCTGTTGCCAAAGCCCCTTTATCGACTCGCGCCATCCGAAATGAGGGAACTCTCAAACCAACTCCAGGAGTTACTCGAAAAAGGCTTTATTTGCCCGAGCACCTCTCCTTGGGGCGCACCAGTCCTTTTCGTCAAAAAGAAGGATGGGTCGTTCAGGATGTGCATCGACTATCGGGAATTGAATAAGCTGACCATCAAGAACCGTTATCCCCTACCCCGAATCGACGATTTGTTTGATCAGCTACAAGGTATCGTGTTTCTCGAAGATCGATTTACGCTCAGGTTATCATCAGTTACGCATACAAGAGGAAGATATACCCAAAACCGCCTTTCGCACTCGATACGGCCACTATGAGTTCGTTGTTATGCCTTTCGGTCTAACCAACGCGCCCACGGTTTTTTATGGATCTGATGAATTGCGTGTGTAAACCTTATCTTGACCGTTTCGTCATCGTGTTCATCGACGATGTCTTGATTTATTCCAAGTCGAAAGCCGAACACGCGCAACATCTACGTTTGGTTCTCGAGTTGCTCCAGGGGAACCAACTCTACGCCAAGTTCTCCAAGTGCGAATTCTAGTTGGAGGAGGTTCAGTTTCTGGGTCACATCGTGAATAGTCAGGGTATTCATGTCGATCCCGCGAAGATTGAAGCAGTTAAAAGCTGGATTACGCCAAAGAACCCGTCTGAAGTCCGATCTTTTCTTGGATTAGCGGGCTATTATCAACGATTTATCGAAGGATTCTCTAAGATCGTTGTGCTGCTTACCGCTCTTACTCATAAAGACAGGTCCTTTGTTTGGGGAACTGAACAAGAATCTGCTTTTCAAACCCTTAAGCACAAGCTCTGCAATGCTCCTGTTCATTGTCTATTGTGATGCTTCCAACCTTGGTCTTGGTTGTGTTCTCATGCAACGGGACAAGGTTATAGCTTACGCATCTCGTCAGCTTAAAATCCACGAGAAGAACTACACGATCTCGAGCTAGGCGCAGTTGTTTTTGCATTGAAGATTTGGCGACACTACATGTATGGTACCAAGTGTACGATCTTCACCGATCACAGGAGTTTACAACAAATCTTTAATCAGAAAGAACTTAACATGCGTCAACGCCGATGGGTAGAACTTCTTAGCGATTACGACTGTGAGATTCGTTATCACCCAGGCAAGGCAAATATTGTTGCCGACGCACTCAGCAGACGGAGTTATTTGCTCGGTATTCGCAATACCCAAGCCCAACATAATCTCGGAACTCTCATCCGCGAAGCCCAACATGCCTGTTTTAACGAACGCACCTTGAAGAAGGAGAGAATCTACCACTATGTAGCTCAACTGGTAAGCAAGGCAGATGGGATTTTCTATTGTCTGGACCGAATTTGGATCCCTAAGCGGACCGATTTGCGAAAGATTACAATGAACGAAGCCCACAAATCCCGATACTCTATTCATCCCGGTGCCGATAAAATGTACCAGGACCTTCGTTACAAGTACTGGTGGCCGGGTATGAAACGGCATATTGCTCTCTATGTTGGAAGTTGCCTGACTTGTGCGAGAGTAAAGGCTGAACATCAACGACCTTCTGGCTTACTCGAACAACCTCCAATCCCCATATGGAAGTGGGAGAGTATAGCTATGGATTTCATAACCAAACTTCCGCCGACGCCATCAGGTCACGACAGCATTTGGGTTATAGTTGATCGTCTGACCAAATCAGCCCACTTTTTGCCAATACGAGAAGACTACAAGGTAGAACGACTAGCCCGAATCTACACCGACGAGATCATTTGTAATCATGGTACGCCTCGTGACATCATTTCAGACCGTGATACTCGGTTTACTTCGCGATTATGGGAAACGTTTCAAGCGGCCCTTGGTACGTCGCTTAACCTGAGTATTGCATTCCATCCTCAAACTGACGAACAGACTGAAAGAGCGATCCGTACTCTTGAAGACATGCTCTGCGCGTGTGTCATAGATTTCGGTGGTAGTTGGAACAAATACCTACCGTTAGTCGAATTCTTGTACAACAACAGCTATCATGCCAGCATACAAATGGCACCATTCGAGGCTCTATATGGAAGAAGATGTCGATCGCCTATTGTATGGCACGAGATTGGTCACTCACAATTAACCGGTCCCGAGTTACTGCAAGAAACGACTGACAAAATCCTCCAGATTCGAGACAACTTGTCGAAAGCCAGGGATAGACAGAAAAGTTATGCCGATAGAAGACGCAAGCCCCTTGAATTTGACGTTGGCGACTACGTAATCCTAAAGGTATCACCTTGGAAGGGTGTGGTCAGATTCGGCAAGAAAGAGAAACTAGCGCCTTGATTTGTTGGACCTTTTAAGATTCTGGAAAGGATCAGAAAAGTCTCCTACAGACTCGAACTACCAGAGGAACTTAGCAACGTCCACCCAACTTTCCATGTGTCGAACCTCCGAAAGTGTCTAGCTGATCATGATCTGATTGTACCGCTCGACGATCTTCAGGTAAACGAAACGCTACACTTCGTGGAAAAGCCTTTCGAGATCATGGATCGCCAAACCAAGCAACTCAGGCGCTCACGCATCCCTATCGTGAAAGTCCGATGGGAAGGCAAACGGGGCGCTGAGTTCACTTGGGAACTCGATAGCGACATGAAGGCTAAGTACCCGTAGTTGTTCAAATGAAGATCTGAAGCGAGAAATTGGTAATATCATCCACGGTGCTGTGCAGCTTCGAGCCTAATTTCGGGACGAAATTCCCTAAACAAGGGGAGGCTGTAACACCCCGTGTTTTCGAATGTCAAAGTCAAAGTCCAAGTCAACTTGACTTCTTTGACTGTAAATAGTCTATTTTATGTTTTATTTGTAGTATGTGGAGTAAGTATTGTTAATCAGAATGAATCAGGCTAATCGAATGTTTTATCGACGCAAACCGATTTACGACTGTGAATAGTAGGAAGTAACAATGCGATAAACTTAACTAATCAGAAATCAAACCGATCTACCCATCATCGAACTCGAATCTCGAATTAGGCGAACTTTGGTTGTTGTTATACGTGTGTGTGTGCCTTATGTGTTACCTGTGCGTGCTTACTTTATGTTTTATGTGGTGATCAATCGAATCAATCGAAACTCGAATCGAAACTCGAAACTCAAATCGAATGCAATCGAAATTGAATTATGATGAATGGTAACGTAAGGATAGTGTGAAATATATATGATTGTCTGTTAGATATAGTGATTGGGACTGAAAGTAATTTGAATAGGAAACTCTATCGTACTCGTATCGTCTTCAATCGAAATCGAAATATCGAAAAATCATCGCACCGAACACTCGAACCAGGCTGTTGATCGATCAGGCTATCAGCCGATCGAACAGCCCAGCCGATCGGACGGACTGTCCGATCGAGCAGGCTGTCCTATCGGGATGCCTGGCCGATCGGCCAGCCCTTTCCTCTTTTGGAGCCTATAAATAGGGCTGTCATTGTCATTCTTTCCACTTTTAGAAACTCTTTGACCGACCAGCTCGTGCTCCTCATCTTTTCTCAGATTTCTTCTTATTTCGGTAAGTTTTCATCCTAAATATTGTACTTTCTTGATCAATGCACACTCATATACCTTTCTATCTTTCAAATCTTGATTTCTAACCGTGAAATCATCAAGATCTAAGCATTCTAGGATGATGTCATCATGGTGTTCTTCAAGAACATCATGCTTTGGCCTCATTCCACTATGAATAGCTTGGATCTAACCGATTTCCACATAAATAAGCTAAGATCTATCACAGACCTAAACATTTACATGATGTAGAGGATTGAAAGAAGGAATCCCAACTTTCTTTCAACTCTTTTACACTCAATGCCTTCAAACCGGTAGAAACGGAGCATGAGTCAACTCACTGATCATTCTAATGGGTGAGTGGTTCAAGATTCGGATTCTATCTACGAGGTTCACCGACTTCGGGTTAAACATCAAACTACCGTTCCGAGCAGTTTACCGGCCGGACTTGGGTGATTCCTGTCCGAGCAAGGGAAACAAGTAAGAACGAAAGCTCTATGGTTCAGCTCGTTGTCAAACTACCTCGAAATAACGTCAAATGACCAAAACAACCAAGTGTTAGACGAACAGGCCGACCAGGTCAGGATGCTGACCGAACGGTTAGGCTGTCCGAACGAACAGCCCAATCGATCGGACATGTCAGCCGATCGACCAGGCCAGCCGATCGGCTAGTAAGTGGCCCCACACTTTGACAATTTCATGAAGTATAGTATTGAACGAGGTGATGATCGATCGAACGAGCTGTTTGATAACATTACTCATCGGATCATGAGATACTATGCTTCAACCCACAATCGATTTACAACTCGTAGTAGTACGGAGTGCCACCCGATCGAACAGACTGTTCGATCGAACAGGTGACCTCCAGCTGAGGACTCACTTTGAGGTTCCTAACCGATCGGTTAAGCCGGCCGATCGAACAGGCCGTTCGATCGATCGACCTGAAAGGTAAGGACACTTCAGTGTTCTCAAATACTACAACGAAAACTTCAAAAGGTCAAACCATCATACACAAACACATCCTACTCAAAGGAAGAAACAATCCACTCGAACAGCCCAGCCGATCGAGCCTACCGGCCGATCGAACAGACTGTCCGAACGGACTGTCCAACCGAACGAACAACCCGTTCGATCGAACCTACCGTTCGATCGACCAGGCTGTTCGACCCATCATCACTGGTTTCCATTTTACGCGTTACTCATCGTTATGCTATCGACTATTCAGGCTAACCCTACTCTCAAGCGCTCCCTTCAATCCATCAATCAATCGCTGTGAGTATACTCGATCCCTTTTTTTGCTTTTAGCACCTTTGGGTGTTACATACGTTACTTATATCAGAACACAATCGATCACACTACTCAAACTATTTGAACGCTAACCGATTCGCATGTATTACGTGACTAAATGAATGCTTGTTGTTATGTTTACACGTGGAATGCTGTCTACCTGCCTTAACGACGTAGTACTATAGTTTGGACTCAGCACCCGTTCACACGGGGGTTGTTAAGGACAATTACTTGCATGGATTACGGTGGTAATCATGTATTGCGAACTGTCTCAGACAGTCAACCCGCAGTCATTGGTATCGATAGATCCATGTCGATAATTAACATGCTTCGTTTTCCTCTTTGTACTTGCTGGTTATGAGTAAACTATTCGAAGTCTATATGCTATTATCAAACTTGTATGCTCAGCTTTACATTATATGTATTGACTTTATTTTAACGTATGTGACAGGTGTTTAAGATGTTTGCTTGCTAGGAAAGCAAGGCTAGAATAAAGCTCTAGAGGCCCCCAACAAATAGTTGTCTGTCAGGAACAAGCGTCTAGAGCATAGTTGTCTGTAGTTCTTGTCCAACCGGGTCTTTAGAAGCATTTGAACAATATTTATTCGTTTTTAATTAAATCTGAGTTGTCGGAACAGAATTACTTGACTAGTGGTTATCTGTAATAATGTATTGTATTATTTGGGATACGGTATGGGACGTATCATTTAACTGAATAGTATTAATAGTTATTGTGGAAACTTCTGGACAATCTGTTTCGCTCAGTGCCATGCCCCGATGATTCCGCCATCGGTTGGGGTGTGACATCAAGCTTTGAAAATCCCGATCCTTACTCTATTACCGAAGTGACCGATAGGATGTTAGAACACCTTAAACCTATCGAGCGATACATAAAAGAATCTTGCACAAGGGAAGAGGAGTCCCGCGCAAGAGAAGAGTTAAATAAAAAAGAGATAGTGGAAGAGGTAAAAATGGAAGAACAAATAAGTGAAAAACCGACACATGAGTTAAACAGCGGAAAAGGTGAGTCCGTCAATGTTAAAATCCAAGAAGAGCCTAATTTTGAAGAAATTAATCTCTTTTCACCTTCTTTTGAACATCATTGTTGTGACAACCCTCACTAAACCAGGTATCGGTACGATTTAATTAATTAATAATTACTGCCTGATTACTGTGCTTAACTGAAATTGCTGATGAACTGCTACTTGACTTTATTACTTGAACATATCTGCATCATACTTTACATACCGTCACTACATTATTTTACATGCTGAACCTTAGTGACAAACATGATGCACAAAAGCACAGTAGCATTAGAACGGATAACCTATTGAACATGCTGATAAAGCCAGCATCAGGCAGACACTGCCTCTAAGGCCTGTATGAGCCAGAAATATTTTACTACACCCATAGTGAGTGTAGGGATACAAGGGTTATAGAACTGCGTCTCTAAGAATAAGATATAATGACTGGATGTGCCTAAAACGTACTCTAAGCACAAGACGCAGCACTTTAATTAACATACCAGCTTCTGGCTAACTGATAAAGTGCCAAAACATGAGGAAAATATTCCTGACACTTTGAGAAATAAGTTGTGTCAATAAAAAATGTTATTTACGACACTTAAAAGCTTATTTAAGCACTTTAACGGATTACTATCCAACCGAACAACCGGACTTTACCCGGAACATAAAAAAATATTGACAGTAACAATATTGGTCTTTTTCTGAGCCAGTTAGGGTCCCTGAATACCCTAACACCCGCATTAGAACACATCACACCACTAACCAAGTTAATCACTTAACTACCTTATCTAACCAAACTAAACCCTAACTATCTAGTTGAGATCGAACCAAGACCCCCCCCTTGTAATCGGCCCCATAACTAGGGGGACACACATGTCCTATTGTTGATTATTTAATTAAACATGTCTAGTATCAACTAGACACAAAATCCAAGGGTTAATCACTTTCATTTTGTCTATAAGTAACTTGTCTAAACACATGAAATTATCACAACACACATCACAACCAAACTACTCTCTCTTGCTCTCCCTCAAGCTACGGCCGAACCCCCCTCACCCCCACTCATCCATTTTCGATTTTGTTCTTCACATTCCAATCATCTACAAGCTTCAAGGGTCACGCATAAGGAGTCTTGGAGCTAACGGAAGGCGAAGGACCTCGTTATCTTGCTTTTATCCACCACTTCTTCGCATAGATTCTTCCCTAGCCTCGAGCTAGAGGTATAATGCTTAAAACTCATACTCGAACTAATCTAAGGTGGTTAATAAGATTTGTAACGGTTAAAACTCGGAAACTTGCATTTTGAAGCTTTAAAGTCTACTAAAAACATGAATATTGATGGTTAAAGGCATAATAGTTGTGTAAAAGTTGTAGTACTTGAAAGTTGTGATTATTTAGGCCCGATCTACGTTGTGGTAGCTCGGATCACCATTTAACCCGGTTTGGTTAAGATCATGGATCTTGACATAAGCTTGTTTCGGACGGTACAAGGGTTAAAAGGTGAAACTCTACCACACGAGAAACATGAACTTGTGTAAAAGTATTTTTACTTGTAAAATAGTGTTTAAAACTAGCGGATCTACGTATCTGCAAGTGGTATTTTCAAAGGACCAAGTGTCGAGAAAATCATGTTTTCTAAAAGTCGGATAGTACACTAACAAGTATGATTTTTACAAACCACAAGTGTATAAACACTTGTGAAATGAAAAGTTTCGACAAAATAACGATCTTTGTAAAAGATGACGGGAAGTTGTAAGGATGGATTTATTCTAAAAACGAGGTTTTTACGAGATTAAACTATTTTATACAAAGATCCACAAAATATAACGGGATCTACACTATAGTTTTCGGAAAAAACTACAAGTTCATGCGATTATGCAATTTACATACTTGTCGACTAGTTTGATGTGTCAGAAATTGTTTGATCGAATCAAGAAGTTGTTGAAATGCTTTTTGTAAAAGAAAATGATACGCTTGAAAGCGTGGCCACCTCCAGTTACAGGGGAAACTCTGGCGAAATTTTTCTAAAAACATAACACTTAGAATTATTTACAAGTGTTAGAATTATTTTTGATATGTTTTCAAAATATATTTCGCCATGACTTTATTTACAAATATTCGGAGGTGTGATTTTCACAAAACTAAACGTGATAAATATATATTCGGTAAATATATTTTCACAACACTGTTTTTGATTATTTTGTGAAAAATACACAAATATTATTTTTAGAGTAAAAATAATATTTGCGAACGTTGACGAATCCAAAATAATACGAACGCTTTCACGATAAACATATAAGTTACAACGGTAATTATTATTACCACACGATTACTAAAACGTAACTTACGCATTATACGGAAATGATTATGAACGTATATTTTATCAACGTATTATTTTTTGGGAAAAATTATGTGAAATGGAAATATAATATTTTTGAGAAAAATATTTATATTTGGAATTAGAAATGAAAATATATTAAGTGAGACTTAATATTATAAATTGAACGCACATGTATTAAATCCCCCATCCTTGGGAAGGAGATTAACTACCAAGTACATGCAAAATATAAACACGAAATAGTTGTCTAACTATTTCCCAAAAACCTAAACTATAAAGCTAAGGCACGGCCATCCGTCTAATAGAATTAGTACATGTAGGTCGTCGCACAGCTGACATTCGGAGTACTTGGTAGAGACGCACTGACTGTGAGTTCATGTCCCCCTTTTCTCTTAACTGTTTTCAGTTTTCTAAACTGCGGGGGTGAAATACATGTTACTATGATTACGAGTACTTTTACACATGGTATGGTTAGCATAAGGAGGGTTACTACTTAGATCATGTGAGTGGGTAGGCGCAACTTGAGGCCATTAATCCTCATTGTAGGACCGAGGGACAGTAGCGGTAGATCTATCTGGGTGTAGCGAGCCCAGCCCCAGGCCCAGCATAACGGACCTCGGGGTGACTTTGTGCCCAACGCAAAATCCGCTAGGTTTGAGTCTTCCTACTTGCACTTCACACATATCAATGGCCTTGCAAACCATTGGTGATCTCTTTTTCCTTATTTGCTACATACCAGGATTTTTGATAAATACAAAGGTTTATTTACTCACTTACACATGAACTCGCTCAACATTATTGTTGATTTTTCAACTTACATGTATTTAAGGGAATTAAAAGATCTGGCACGGTATGGCACGTTTTCCCGCTGCACTAGTTTCCAAGGTCATCCGGGGTTTAGGGAATGTGACTCTTTCCTGGACAAGTCACAGTCCTTAAACTGTGTTTATGTTATGTTTAAGTTGTAATGTTTGTTGAACAATGTTATGGTTGTTAGGGTGTGATCCCGTTTTAAACAATGATACTGTATTTGGTTTTTAAAACTTAATGGATGATTCTTGCATGTTTTAATTCATATAGCTTTGTTATGATTAAGCTATGGTATTAAGAAGTCACACCAAATTAACCACGCTTCCGCAAAGCCAGGGTGTGACAGCTTGGTATCAGAGCTCTGATCATAGCGAACTAGGATTCCTTCTCGAGTCTAGACTATGATCACTAGGGCTCTCAAAAACATTTTTACTGCATACCACTTAAGTCCAGATCCAAAACCTTTTTATAAACAAATGTTGAGCGTATTTTATTTATTATTTTTAGGCTCAGTCTGGGAGGCTGAGGCTCGGTCTGGGAGGCCGAGGCTTGATCCAATGGATCGAGGTAGTTGTCTAGTGGGACTAGGGAGTCAGTCTGGGAGGCTGGGAGAATTGACTAGTGGGACTAGGGAGTCAGTCTAGGAGGCTGGGAGAATTGGCTAGTGGGACTAGGAATGTCAGTCTGAGAGACTGGGAGGCTAGTGGGACTAGGAAGAGCAGTCTGAAAGGCTGGGAGGCTAGTGGGACTAGGAGAATTATGTGATATCTTACTTGGTGACTTATGTGATTATTTGATTGTATGACTGATTATTTGTGCATACTTGTGTCTATGTTACAGACTCATGGACTCAGCCGGTACTGGTGATTCGGACACCACTGGACCCAGACCTATCGTATCTGATGACCTCACGTCCTCCGAGCACGAGGTGCACACTTCTGATTCTACCAGCACGGACGAGGATGATTTCCAGCCCTTCGCACTACCCGAGGGTGCTGATGAGCCTGCAGATGGCCCTCCTGCTGAGCACCTACCTCTAGTAGTGATTCCGGCTCCTATACCTTTAGCCGTTTATCCAGCATATGAGTTACTTCTTGACGCCGAGGCTGACGACGATATCGATCTGTTTGAGGATGAGCCTATCGAGGATGAGATCCCGGACGCAGCCCTACTTCCTGCTGGCGATCTTCTGATGATCGCTGATGCTCCTGCCGAGGACTCACCCGCACATTCACCGGTCCCAGACTCCTTTGAGTCTGTGACATCCGCGCCTTCTCACGAGGTGAGCGCACAACACTTTGCACACGATTCGGATCCTGACCAGGCATCCTCTGCCACACCTATTCCTAGCTTTACATTTGACCATGATGACATAGAGGATTCTGATCCCATCTTTCCTCCGGGATTCGACCCGGATCATGATATTGAGTTTATCCCGATGGACCAGCCCATGGAGGATCCCGCTGATCCAGTTGATCCTATTGATCCCGAGTTCGATTTCGAGATGGCTTTTGATGACCATGAGCCTGCTTTGGCTCCTGAGCAGGCAGCTGCTCTAGACCCTATGCCTGAGCATGACCCCGTACATGCCGGCATCCCTGTTGAGCCTGTTCTAGCTGACCCACCTGTTGGTGATCTTCCTGTGGATGTTCCTTTGTTAGAGGGTGATCAGGTCATTGCTGCCGATCATGTTGATCCACCTTTGGTTGCTGATATACCGGTTGACCATCCTGTTGATCACATTGTCCAGTTGATCCTGTTGTTGCTCCCCCATTTGATCCCGTTCCACTTGAGCCTGAGCACGCACTGTTTGCAGACCACATGGATCCACCGGATGAGCATGCACAGCACGGTTGGATACCTGCTGATGAGGATGTTCCACCTTTGCCCCCTCAGATCCCTGTTTCACGACATGTTGATTTTTCTTTTCAGATTCCTCAGTTTGTACCTCCAGCGAGGCCTGGAGAGGGTTCTTCAGCCCATCCTTTTGGGCACGTACCGATGTCTATCCCCTTCATGCCCCAGATGTCATCTGTTCCACCCTCTACTTCACCATTTCATGTGGCACCGTTTGACCCCACCAGTGAGCCTTTGCTTTGGTCGACACCACCAGTCATGCCACCTACTGATCCTTACCATCCATTTCATGTGGGACACACTATAGAGGATGTTTTGATGTCCTTCGTTTTTCGGCACGAGTCACACACGCAGCGTCTCCAGGAGCTTGAGAGAGCTCAGCTGCCACCATGTTCATGCCATGGTCAGACACACTCTCCTCTTCAGCCATGTCGATCATTACCCCCAGATTATGTTGCTCGCCTCTTTACACTAGAGCAGCAGGTTGCTTCTGTTATCCGTACTCAGCGAGCTATGGAGGAGGACTGGCTCCAGTTACGTCGCTTGCTTTACACTTACCTTCCCCCTCCTCCACCGCCATCTGTATAGAGCTCATCAGTACTATTAGGGTAGACGTTGGTGAGAGGACCGCGATTGCTTTTGATTGCACAGCATTTTGGAGACTACATGATGATTCTGACTTTTGACATATACTTGATGTATTTGATGTATTTGACACTGACTTGATATAGCTTTTGGACAGGGGTGATGTAGCCCCTAGTTGATTGATGATTGTATGACACAATGATGTACTGATACACTTACGTTGTGGTCTCGATATATATGGCAATCGCAGTATTCTCATCATATTTGATTCGCTTGATTACTTATTTATATATTTTTATGACATGGGATGTTGTGTGTATAATATTTATGACATGGGATGTTGTGTGTATAATATTTATGACATGGGATGTTGTGTGTATAATATTTGTGACATGGGATGTTGTGTGATTAGTATTTGTGAAGTATTGATAACATGAGATGTTATGTGCTACTACTATTACTATATACGTACGCTTTACTATGGCCTGACCGACGTAAACACATCTTTAGAAGATGCCGCCAAGACGTCAACAACAGCAATTGCCTACGACCCAGGCCGAACTACAGCAAGTCATTGCTGCTGCTATTGCTCAATATGCTGCCTCTCAAGGAGGAATGAGTGGAAGCAACTCTGGCAACACTGGCAACAATAACAATCCACCTCATGGTAACCCTAAGTCATTAAGACATACCATGACCTAAATGGATTTCCTTAGCAAGAGTGCTAATGCCAATCATATGTTATAATGTACGTGCAGGGTGCACCTACAAACAGTTCTTGGACTGCAAGCCCGTAAACTTTGATGGCACAGGAGGTGCTGTCGCCTTTGTCCGCTGGGCTGAGAAAACAGAATCCGTTCTTCGCATGAGCAAATGCGCATTGGATCAGCAAGTCACTTATATCTCTGGGCTATTTTTGGATGGAGCCCTATCCTGGTGGAACTTGCAAGTACAAACACTTGGCGAAGCTGCTGCTTACGCGCTGACCTGGACCGAACTAAAGGAACTCATGCGCAAAAAGTACTGTTCCCGCGCTGAAATCCAGAGATTGGAGACCGAGTTCTGGCATCTGAAAATGGAAGGTCCTAAGATAGCAGAGTATGTTCAGAGATTCCACGACTTGTCGCATGTGGTACCTTACATGGTCACTCCTGAGTTCAAGAGAATTGAACGCTTCATTTGGGGATTAGCTCCTCAAATCATAAGCATGGTGACCTCCTCCAAACCTGCGACTATCACTGAAGCCATTGATTTGAGCGTGGCTCTCACCGAGGAGGCAATTCGTTTGAACAAGTTTGATGAAGTTGAGCCAAAGAAGAAGGAGACTCATGTGGAGTCATCTGGAGGAACAAGCGGAAGTTTTCAAACTTCAAGCAGGGCACCGGGGTGGTGGTTAAGAAAGGAGAGCAAAACGCACCAGCACAGGATACAGCTGGTAGTAGGAGGAAAGGTAAGGGATATATGGGTACACATCCCAAGTGTAACTCATGCCAAAGACATCACTCTTGTCGTTGCGGGCTGAAAGTATGTGAAGCTTGTGGAAAGACTGGCCATTCAAAGGATTCTTGTTGGGCTAGCGCTGGCCGGGGAGGCCAAGGAGGATTTGGGAATAGAAATAACCGTGGTGGTACTGGGAACCGCCCACAAGGAAACAATGGAGGTGATGGGAATCGGGTCAATAATGCAAACCAAGCGGGCGCCATGAATCGTAATCAGAGATACAATCAAGCTGGAAACAATGGTGGAAACGGGCAGAGGCCCGGATGTTTCAATTGTGGTGATCTTGGGCATTACAAAAGAAATTGCCCGGAGTTGAACCAAGCCCGCGGAAGGGTTTTCAACATAGAAGCAAGGGAAGCGCGCCAGGATCCCAATGTTGTCACTGGTACGTTCCCTGTAAACCAACGTTATGCATCCGTTTTATTTGATACTGGCTCCGATTATAGCTTCGTGTCGTTAGAATTTAAGAATATGCTTGGTTTAGCCGCTAGTAAGTTAGATATTCCGTACTCGATTGAATTGGCGAATGGGAAGTTAGTAGAAGCTAGTGAGGTGATTCGAGGTTGCGTAATCGAATTGGGAGAGCGTGAGTTCGCTCTAGATCTACTACCAGTCCAGTTTGGAAGCTTCGACGTGGTAGTAGGGATGGATTGGTTATCGAGTAACAAGGCCGAGATAGTTTGTCATGAGAAGGTCGTTCGTATTCCGAATGAAGATGGTGAGACCATTGTTGTTCACGGAGAGAAGCGTGAGACGCCGTTGAGGATTATCAGCTGCTTGAAAGCACGAAGGTGTTTGCAGAAAGGATGTGTTGCTTTTCTGGCACACATTGTGGATAAGAAGGCTGCTGAGCCAAAGATCGAAGACATCCCTGTCGTGAGGGAATATCCAGAAGTCTTCCCAGAGGACTTGCCTGGGTTGCCGCCTCAGAGACAAGTGGAATTTCGCATTGACTTAGTTCCAGGCGCCGCGCCTGTGGCTAAGGCACCCTACAGACTTGCTCCGTCTGAGATGCAAGAACTGTCGACACAACTTCAAGAGTTGTTAGACAAGGGATTTATCCGACCAAGCTTCTCGCCTTGGGGAGCTCCAGTTTTGTTCGTCAAGAAGAAGGACGGTAGTTTCCGTATGTGCATTGACTACAGAGAGTTGAATAAGCTGACGATCAAGAATAGGTATCCCCTGCCAAGAATCGATGATCTGTTTGACCAACTACAAGGTTCAAGCTTCTATTCAAAGGTCGATCTTCGATCTGGATACCATCAGCTACAGATACAGGAGGAGAGTATCCCGAAGACAGCCTTCAGAACTCGATATGGGCACTACGAGTTTCTCGTTATGCCGTTTGGTTTGACAAACGCACCTGCAGTGTTCATGGATTTGATGAATCGAGTTTGTAAGCCGTACTTGGATAAGTTCGTAATTGTATTCATCGATGATATTTTGATTTATTCAAAGACGAAGGCTGATCACGAGCAGCATTTAAGAGCCATTCTTGAGCTGCTAAAGAAGGAACAGTTGTACGCCAAGTTCTCTAAGTGCGAGTTTTGGCTAAGAGAAGTGCAATTCCTTGGGCACGTGGTGAATGGAGATGGAATCCACGTGGATCCCACCAAGATCGAGGCGATCAAGGATTGGGAAACGCCAAAGACGCCAACCGAGATTCGGCAATTATTGGGTTTGGCTGGCTATTACCGAAGGTTCATCGAGAACTTTTCAAAGATCGCTCAACCATTGACGCTCCTCACTCAGAAGGACAAAAGCGTTCCAGATATTGAAAAGTAAACTTTGCAACGCGCCAATCTTAGCCCTACCAGAGGGTACAGATGATTTTGTGGTATACTGCGACGCATCGCGTCAAGGATTGGGTTGTGTGTTGATGCAACGCCAAAAGGTTATTGCCTACACGTCACGCCAACTGAAGGTACATGAAAAGAACTATACCACACATGATTTGGAGCTAGGCGCAGTGGTTTTTGCTTTAAAGATCTGGAGGCACTACCTTTATGGTACGAAGTGCACAATCTTCACAGATCACAAGAGCCTCCAACACATATTCAACCAGAAGGAGTTGAATATGAGGCAAAGACGATGGGTAGAACTGTTGAATGACTACGACTGCGAGATTAAGTATCATCCAGGGAAGGCGAATGTGGTCGCCGATGCCCTAAGTTGAAAGGAGAGAATCAAGCCCATAAGGGTTAGGGCTTTGGAGATGATTATTCGAACCGACTTTCCTCTGCGCATTCGTGCCGCGTAGAAGGAAGCTCTCAAAGAAAGAAACCTTGAAGAAGAGTATCTCCGTGGGATGGAGAAGTTATTGGTACCAAACAGGGAAGGAACGTTGTGTTTTGAGAAAAGGATTTGGGTTCCTCTGTTTGGTGGTTTAAGGAAGGTTATTTTCGAGGAAGCTCACAAGTCGCGGTACTCTATCCACCCTGGAGCGGATAAGATGTACCAGGATCTTAAAGATTATTATTGGTGGCCTAGGATGAAAGGCGATGTGGCTGTTTATGTGAGCAAATGTTTAACTTGCGCTAAGGTGAAGGCGGAATACTAGAAGCCTTTGGGACTTCTGCAGCAACCAGAGATTCCCAAGTGGAAATGGGAACAAATCTCTATGGATTTTATTACGAAATTGCCAAGAACGCCAAGAGGCCATGACACTATCTGGGTGATAGTGGATCGATTAACGAAGTCAGCACACTTCTTACCTATCCGCGAGAAGGATAATACGAGCAAACTGGCCGAAATTTACATGAGAGAGATTGTTACACGCCATGGAGTACCTCTCTCAATCATCTCCGATAGAGACGGAAGGTTCGTATCGAGGATATGGCAATCCTTCCAGGAAGCTTTTGGCTCAAAGTTGAATCTGAGCACTGCTTTTCACCCGCAGACTGAGGGCCAAAGTGAGCGGACGATACAGACGCTAGAAGACATGCTGAGAGCATGTGTGATGGATTTGGGCGGTAGCTGGGATAAACATTTGCCTCTGGTTGAGTTTTCATACAACAACAGCTACCACACCAGTATTGGTGCCGCGCCATTCGAAGCTTTATATGGGCGCAAATGCATATCACCGCTCTGTTGGTCTGACGCAGGTGATAGACAGTTGGTTGGTCCTGACATGGTACAGGAAACCACAGATAAGATCGCACAGATACGAGATCGCATCAGTGCGGCTCGTGACCGGCAGAAAGCCTACGCGGATCGAAGCAGGAAACCTCTAGAGTTCGAGGTTGGTGATATGGTTTTGTTGAAGGTATCACCCTGGAAGGGTGTGGCACGCTTTGGGAAGCGTGGGAAGTTGAATCCAAGGTATATTGGACCGTTCAAGATCTTGGAAAGAATCGGGTTAGTAGCATACAAGTTGGATTTACCTGCTGAACTAAATGGTGTTCACGATACATTCCATGTATCCAATCTGAAGAAGAGTCCAACACAAGTTACCGTTGCCATTCCCACCGACGAAATTCATGTTGACGACACGCTCCATTTCGTTGAAGAACCTGTTGAGGACACGGATTGGAAAGTAAACAAGACCCGCCGGAGCAGTGTCAAGCTCGTCAAAGTTCGTTGGAATGCTAGACATGGTCCTGAATTCACCTGGGAGCGTGAGGACCGAATGAAAGAGAAATACCCCCACCTATTTCCTGAGAACCCTGCTTCTACAAGCAGAACTTAAAATTTCGGGACGAAATTTTTCTAACGGGGGGAGAATGTGACAACCCTCACTAAACCAGGTATCCGTACGATTTAGTTAATTAATAATTACTACCTGATTACTGTGCTTAACTGAAATTGCTGATGAACTGCTACTTGACTTTATTACTTGAACATATCTGCATCATACTTTACATACCGTCACTACATTATTTTACATGCTGAACCTTAGTGACAAACATGATGCACAAAAGCACAGTAGCATTAGAACGGATAACCTATTGAACATGCTGATAAAGCCAGCATCAGGCAGACACTGCCTCTAAGGCCTGTATGAGCCAGAAATATTTTACTACACCCATAGTGAGTGTAGGGATACAAGGGTTATAGAACTGCGTCTCTAAGAATAAGATATAATGACTGGATGTGCCTAAAACGTACTCTAAGCACAAGACACGGCACTTTAATTAACATACCAGCTTCTGGCTAACTGATAAAGTGCCAAAACATGAGGAAAATATTCCTGACACTTTGAGAAATAAGTGTTGTCACTAAAAAATGTTATTTACGACACTTAAAAGCTTATTTAAGCACTTTAACGGATTACTATCCAACCGAACAACCGGACTTTACCCGGAACATAAAAAATATTGACAGTAACAATATTGGTCTTTTACTTAGCCAGTTAGGGTCCCTGAATACCCTAACACCCGCATTAGAACACATCACACCACTAACCAAGTTAATCACTTAACTACCTTATCTAACCAAACTAAACCCTAACTATCTAGTTGAGATCGAACCAAGACCCCCCCCCCTGTAACCGGCCCCATAACTAGGGGGACACACATGTCCTATTGTTGATTATTTAATTAAACATGTCTAGTATCAACTAGACACAAAATCCAAGGGTTAATCACTTTCATTTTGTCTATAAGTAACTTGTCTAAACACATGAGATTATCACAACACACATCACAACCAAACTACTCTCTCTTGCTCTCCCTCAAGCTACGGCCGAACCCCCCTCACCCCCACTCATCCATTTTCGATTTTGTTCTTCACATTCCAATCATCTACAAGCTTCAAGGGTCACGCATAAGGAGTCTTGGAGCTAACGGAAGGCGAAGGACCTCGTTATCTTGCTTTTACCCACCACTTCTTCGCATAGATTCTTCCCTAGCCTCGAGCTAGAGGTATAATGCTTAAAACTCATACTCGAACTAATCTAAGGTGGTTAATAAGATTTGTAACGGTTAAAACTCGGAAACTTGCATTTTGAAGCTTTAAAGTCTACTAAAAACATGAATATTGATGGTTAAAGGCATAATAGTTGTGTAAAAGTTGTAGTACTTGAAAGTTGTGATTATTTAGGCCCGATCTACGTTGTGGTAGCTCGGATCATCATTTAACCCGGTTTGGTTAAGATCATGGATCTTGACATAAGCTTGTTTCGGACGGTACAAGGGTTAAAAGGTGAAACTCTACCAGACGAGAAACATGAACTTGTGTAAAAGTATTTTTACTTGTAAAATAGTGTTTAAAACTAGCGGATCTACGTATCTGCAAGTGGTATTTTCAAAGGACCAAGTGTCGAGAAAATCATGTTTTCTAAAAGTCGGATAGTACACTAACAAGTATGATTTTTACACACCACAAGTGTATAAACACTTGTGAAATGAAAAGTTTCGACAAAATAACGATCTTTGTAAAAGATGACGGGAAATTGTAAGGATGGATTTATTCTAAAAACGAGGTTTTTACGAGATTAAACTATTTTATACAAAGATCCACAAAATATAACGGGATCTACACTATAGTTTTCGGAAAAACTACAAGTTCATGCGATTATGCAATTTACATACTTGTCGACTAGTTTGACGTGTCAGAAATTGTTTGATCGAATCAAGAAGTTGTTGAAATGATTTTTGTAAAAGAAAATGATACGCTTGAAAGCGTGGCCACCTCCAGTTACAGGGGAAACTCTGGCGAAATTTTTCTAAAAACATAACACTTAGAATTATTTACAAGTGTTAGAATTATTTTTGATATGTTTTCAAAATATATTTCGCCATGACTTTATTTACAAATATTCGGAGGTGGGATTTTCACAAAACTAAACGTGATAAATATATATTCGGTAAATATATTTTCACCACACTGTTTATGATTATTTTGTGAAAAATACACAAATATTATTTTTAGAGTAAAAATAATATTTGCAAACGTTGACGAATCCAAAATAATACGAACGCTTTCACGATAAACATATAAGTTACAACGGTAATTATTATTACCACACGATTACTAAAACGTAACTTACGCATTATACGGAAATGATTATGAACGTATATTTTATCAACGTATTATTTTTGGGGAAAAATTATGTGAAATGGAAATATAATATTTTTGAGAAAAATATTTATATTTGGAATTAGAAATGAAAATATATTAAGTGAGACTTAATATTATAAATTGAACGCACATGTATTAAATCCCCCATCCTTGGGAAGGAGATTAACTACCAAGTACATGCAATATATAAACAGAAATAGTTGTCTAACTATTTCCCAAAAACCTAAACTATAAAGCTAAGGCACGGCCATCCGTCTAATAGAATTAGTACATGTAGGTCGTCGCACAGCTGACATTCGGAGTACTTGGTAGAGACGCACTGACTGTGAGTTCATGTCCCCCTTTTCTCTTAACTGTTTTCAGTTTTCTAAACTGCGGGGGTGAAATATATGTTACTATGATTACGAGTACTTTTACACATGGTATGGTTAGCATAAGGAGGGTTACTACTTAGATCATGTGAGTGGGTAGGCGCAACTTGAGGCCATTAATCCTCACTGTAGGACCGAGGGACAGTAGCGGTAGATCTATCTGGGTGTAGCGAGCCCAGCCCCAGGCCCAGCATAACGGACCTCGGGGTGACTTTGTGCCCAACGCAAAATCCGCTAGGTTTGAGTCTTCCTACTTGCACTTCACACATATCAATGGCCTTGCAAACCATTGGTGATCTCTTTTTCCTTATTTGCTACATACCAGGATTTTTGATAAATACAAAGGTTTATTTACTCACTTACACATGAACTCGCTCAACATTATTGTTGATTTTTCAACTTACATGTATTTCAGGGAATTAAAAGATCTGGCACGGTATGGCACGTTTTTCCCGCTGCACTAGTTTCCAAGGTCATCCGGGGTTTAGGGAATGTGACTCTTTCCTGGACAAGTCACAGTCCTTAAACTGTGTTTATGTTATGTTTAAGTTGTAATGTTTGTTGAACAAGGTTATGGTTGTTAGGGCGTGATCCCGTTTTAAACAATGATACTGTATTTGGTTTTTAAAACTTAATGGATGATTCTTGCATGTTTTAATTCATATAGCTTTGTTATGATTAAGCTATGGTATTAAGAAGTCACACCAAATTAACCACGCTTCCGCAAAGCCAGGGTGTGACAATTCTGTAGTACCCACTCATGCTAAGTTTTTAAAAGAGTTAAACACTAACACTAAAATTGCTGAAACGGTAAGTATTAAGTTAACTAATGATCAAACTTCACTAATAAAAGAAGACCCATTTGAAATCAACATTACACCGGTTCCATGTTTTTTTCAAAATTCCTTTATTAGTAATGTCACGATTGATAAAGATCTTTTTGTTAACATAATGCCTAATTACATTTTCGAAAAATTAAGTATTAGTGATTTTTCTCCACTTCAAATACCCATTTTTCTATCCAATCGGAAAGTAAAAAAATCAATCGCTGTAGTTGAGGATGTCTTGGTTCAAACAAATCAAATGGTAATCCCAACCGACTTTGTCATCCTTGATGACACTCCTCTAGTGTTGGGACGACCTTTTGTAAAAACTCACGAAGCTTTGAAAAACCGGAAGTACAACAATCTACCTCTTCAATTAGGGGCATTCAAAAGGAGTATAGATCTTGAGTGTTCAATGAAATATCCTTTTGGCAATAATGACCCCATAATAGAAGATGAAGATGAACCACCCGATACAAGTGAAAAGATTGACCACTTTGTTGAAGAAGAGTTCACCATAGAACAAACTTTTAAAGTTCTTGATCAAAATGAGCAACCAAATAAGGAGTCTTCTAAAGACCCACCTCTTGAGCTCAAAGAACTTTTGAAAGGTTTGGAATATGATTTTTTAGACAAAGATGGTAAATCACCTATTATTTCGTCTAAATTAAGTAGTGTAGAAAAAGAAAAATTAATTAAACTTTTAAAAAAACACAAAAATGCGATCGCTTGGAAACTTGTAGATATTAAAGGAACAAGTCCTTCCATGTGCACGCACAAAATTTTAATGAATGAGGACTACAATCGGTAATACAACCACAACGTAGGGTAAATCCAAATGTCCAAGAAGTGGTTAAAAACGAAGTCATCAAATTACTTGACGCCGGACTTATTTATCCTATCTCCGATAGTCCTTGGGTAAGTCCCGTTCAAGTAGTTCCAAAGAAAGGAGGTATGACGGTAATAACTAACGAAAAGAATGAATTAATACCAACGAGAACCGTCACAAGATGGAGAGTATGTATAGACTATAGACGATTAAATGAAGCAACAAGGAAAGATCACTTTCCTTGCCCTTCATTGATCAAATGTTAGAACGATTATCCGGTCATAAATTTTATTGTTTCTTGGATGGTTTTTCAGGTTACTTTCAAATCCCGATAGCACCCGAAGACCAAGAAAAGACAACATTCACATGCCCCTATGGAACTTTTGCTTATCGACGCATGCCATTTGGTCTATGTAATGCCCCCGCAACCTTCCAACGTTGCATGGTGGCCATCTTCCATGACATGATAGAAAAGACAATGGAAGTCTTCATGGACGACTTTTCTATCTTTGGAGATTCATACGACCAATGCCTCGATAACCTTGAACGAATGCTATCCCGATGTGAGGAAACTACCTCGCCCTTAATTGGGAAAAATGCCATTTCATGGTAACGGAGGGAATAGTACTCGGTCACAAAATCTCGAGCGAAGGAATGGAAGTTGATCGAGCCAAAATAGACACTATTTCTCGATTACCTCCACCATCCTGTGTTAGAGCAATCAGAAGTTTCCTAGGGCATGCCGGATTTTATAGGCGATTTATCAAAGACTTTTCAAAAATTTCAAGACCTCTAACAAAATTACTTGAAAAAGATGCCCCTTTCATCTTTGACAAGGATTGCAATCAAGCATTTCTAACCCTCAAGGAAATGCTAGTCAATGCACCTATCATGATAGCACCTGATTGGAAATTACCTTTCGAAATCATGTGTGATGCAAGTGACTTTGCAGTTGGAGCAGTCTTGGGACAAAGAAAAGAAAAGCATTTTCACCCAATTTATTATGCTAGTAAAACACTTAATGATGCACAAGAAAATTACACAACAACTGAAAAAGAGTTACTAGCTGTGGTATTTGCTTTTGATAAATTTCATTCTTATCTTGTTCTTTCTAAAATCATAGTCTATACAGATCATGCAGCCATTCGATACCTTTTCAAGAAACAGGATGCTAAACCCCATTTGATTCGGTGGATTCTACTCCTTCAAGAATTTGATATTGAAATCAAAGACAAAAGAGGAGCAGAAAACACCGCAACAGATCATCTTTCACGCCTAGAAGACCCAGCTTTGGACGCAACCAGGGACGATCAATCAACGAAAAATTCCCAACGGAGTCCCTGGAAATGGTGGAATACAGAGAAGAACCATGGTATGCCGACTATGCTAACTACCTAGCTAGCGGTATAGTCGCCAAAGGATGGCCACATCACCAAAGAAAGAAATTCTTTGCTGATGTAAAGCATTATTTTTGGGAAGATCCTTATCTTTTCAAAATGTGTACCGACCAGCTCATCCGACGGTGCGTACATGGTAGTGAAGCAAGAAGAATTCTCCGCCATTGTCATGAAGGTCCATACGGAGGACATCATGGTGCCGCTAGTACCGCACGAAAGGTATTTGATTCAGGATTTTATTGGCCTACCATTTACAAAGACGCCCAACGTCTTATCAAGACATGTGACGCTTGCCAAAGATCAGGTAATATTTCTTCCAAAAACGAAATGCCATAAAATGGCACTCTTGTTTGTGAAATTTTTGATGTGTGGGGACTCGACTTTATGGGACCTTTCCCACCGTCAAAAGGAAACAAATATATACTTGTGGCGGTCGATTACTTGTCTAAATGGGCCGAGGCCGAGGCACTTCCAACAAATGATGGAAGAGTTGTGGTAAGATTTCTGAAAAAAAATATTCTCTCGTTTTGGCACACCTAAAGCATTAATAAGTGATAGAGGTTCCCATTTTTTGTAATCATCAACTTGAAAAAATTTTAAGATATGGGGTCTATCATCGGGTCTCAACAGCATACCACCCTCAAACAAATGGACAAGCCGAAGTGACTAATAGAGGTTTAAAACGAATACTCGAAAAAACCGTAGGGTTAAATAAAAAGGAATGGGCCGATAAATTAGATGACGCTTTATGGGCTTTTCGAACTGCTTATAAAACAACAATAGGTACAACCCCATATAAGCTCGTCTATGGAAAAAGTTGTCATTTGCCAGTAGAAATAGCTCACAAGGCCTACTGGGCAATTAAAAATGTAAACTTAGATTTAGAATTTGCAGGTAAAAATCGATTTTGTCAATTAAATGAATTAGACGAATTAAGGAATTATGCATACTCTAACTCTGAAATTTATAAGGAAAGAATGAAAAATTTGCATGATAAACACATTAAACCTAATGAATTTCGAGTAGGAGATCAACTTCTTTTGTTTAATTCACGACTTCGATTATTTCCTGGAAAATTAAAGTCTAGGTGGTCAGGACCTTTTTCTATCACCCATATTTTTCCACACGGTGCAGTAGAAATTAAATCTCGGAATGGAATTCCATTCAAAGTCAATGGCCAACGGCTAAAGCTCTACCAAGGATTCATTGAGGATGAAGAGGAAGAAATCTCGCTTCAAACGGTCGAAGAGTAAAAGCACCAACATCATACCTGGTAAGTTACGAACAAGCGGGATGACATCTTAATCGGTAAGTCTTCTAACAAAGTTTTGGGAAAACAGGGCACTCACATGAGCACTTAATAAATATATATATATATATATATATATATATATATATATATATATATATATATATATAAATGCCCGGCACGAGGTCGTGTCTGCTGGACACGGGGCCGTGTCTGCGCGATTGTCGGGATAAAACCCCTTTTTCATAATAGTTACTTCATTCCACACGCCCCGTTTCCCCAAAAACTCTCTGGCTCAGGTGATTTTCCACAGAATTCTGACGTCTCCTCTTGTTTTAACAACATCAAGGTATGATTCTATCACCATTAGTAGTTAGATTAGGTACTTGCATGTAGTTAAAACATCAAAAATTTGGGGAAAAATCTAGGGTTCTTGAACTTCATCCGGATCGAACCTCAAATTTTTGCATAAATCTGTTAGCATTAGTTTAGATTAGTGTTATTAGAAGTAAATCCACTTGTATTGTTCACAGATTTGCCCGATTTCTCACAAAAACCCCAAACCCTTGTTTTTGAACCGAAAAAGATAAAATCGAAGGGGTAAACGGTTTGTTTTGGGAAAAACGGCACTTGGGGTTTCATTTTCGGGGGAAACCGCACCTACTGGACAAAAAATTTTCAAGTTTTCGGGACCGGGTCGAAAAATGAAGTTTTTGAGTAACAGACGCCTGGACACGGGGTCGTGCCCGCTGAGCACGGGGCCGTGTCCAGCTCACTGTTTTCAGTTTTCTCCGAAAATTTCACTGTTTCATGCTAACTTTTGGTGTATTCTTTCAGATGTCGAAGAAATTCACAAGGTTCAACGCAAGTGAGCTTGATGCTAAGGCAAGATATGATACACTTCGAACAAGACCGGAGGAATACCCAAGACAAGTGTGCTCGGATCTTTTGGGATTAGTGAACTAATGGGACCGCTTCAACAACCTAGTCACCGGGCCGCTGAGAGTCGCCCTTACTACTCGCCTTCGCTCGGTCCCCGAATATACTTTGGAGTTCTATAGCACATTTGTGTTCGATTCAAGGTGCGAGCCATTTGATAATAATGGTGTAGAGTTCCGATGTGGGGGAACCAAGTACTCAATTTCAATGGCACAGTTTGGGTCAATGGTGGGGTTGTATGAGGAGGAAGACGCGGGCAATGAAGAAAATACTGGCGGGTTACGTGAACTTGCTGAAGACGAACGCCAAGCTCCATGGGCACAAATCGGAGATGGGCACTACAAACCAAGCAGCACTATGAGCACTAGATTGAGGGACCCTCTATACCGTTACATTCATCGGGTCCTCACCTACTCTCTTAGTTAAAGGCATGATAGCAGTGGCGTTATCGGGCTAAGAGATCTGATAGTTCTTCATTGCATCCATAACCGCAGACACGTCGATGTTCCGTACCTCCTGCTCCGAAACATGCATTGGAACCGGCTTGCTACTCCACCAACCCCTATCTTCTTCGGGGGTTGGATATACCGTCTCTTCAAGCGCTTCGTGAACATGCCTCGGTCTTTTGAAAGGAGTCCATGGTCGGGAAGAGTGGATATACACATCTGCCGCTCCATGAACTTAATCTATGAAGCCAAAGATGGGTCGGTTAGCTTCCAAAGAGTCCAAGGGCATGCTTGGAATCCGCAAGAAGCACTTGTCCTTCACGCTCCACAGTTCCAACCACCTCCTCATTTCCAACACTAGCCCCATGGTGATCCAGGGCAATCCTCCTCACAAGGAGGCGGTTTTCCTAACCTCCAAACTTTACATGATTTGTTGCAGGAAAACCTCATGTGCACCAAGAACACCTATAACTTGGCCAACAACATGTACAACCGGGTCAGAGCGATTGAGAAAAACATCTCCGATATTCAAGATGACATCGGGAACATCCGGGAGTACATGGCGGGGCACGGAGGAGGAGGTGATGACGAGGACGAGGACATGGACTAGACGGGTGGAGCAGGAGCAGGAGCAGCTGGTTGAAGATCCCACAGGTTAACCCCCTTTTATCTTGAACAATTTTCGGCCTGCGTGCCGAGTGTTGAACAATTTACTTTCCCTTTAACTCTTTTTATTTTCTGCATTTGTTTTTATTTTTAACTTTGTGGTTTGGATGTTGAACTTGGTAATTTAGGATGTTTGCTATGGTTTGGTGTAGTGTTTATTGATAAAACAGGTACATACGAGGCTTATAGTACTAAATATTAGTACTACTAAAGCCGGGACAGGAAAACCGAAGCCAGAAACCTGTTCTTCACCTTTGCAGATTGTCTACACGGGGTCGTGTCCGGCCGACATGCCCCCGTGCCCACTTCCCCAGACCTGCTGTTTGTTTAATTCTGCAGATTTTTTGCCAGACACGGGGCCGTGCCCAGCCAACACGCCCACGTGTCCACCTTCTGTAAGTTTTCGTTACTGGCAGTCTGAACATGTGGCCCTGTTCATCCGACACGAGGCCGTGTCCAGAAGCCCAGTAACACAAATCTTTGTTTTTCACACCTTTTTACACATTTAATCAACCTAAAAACTTATTTTTGGGACACATTGAGGACAATGTGTAATTTAAGTGTGGGGGGTATGCTAAAATCTTAAATCTTGCAAGTCCTAATTAACAAGCCTTACACGAAACTCTATTGGAACCGCTAATCACCCCAAATTTTTTCAAAAATTTTCATTTTTTTTACCTGTCTAGGTTTAAGTTGGGAAATTCAAGTTCTTAAAAGGTTATATTTACAAATTTACAACTGACAGCGTCGTGATAAAAAGAACCAACATAAGAAAATTATGAAACGGCATGACAAGTTTAGTTAAAATTTGATTATATATACTTGATCACATAAAAACCCATTCCGACAAAAGTGAGTTTTGAGCCTTTATTGAGCATATAAATACATATCTTTAAACTAAATGCTCATTTTTCGTTTCTTGTGTGAATAGCCGCTTGGTTCGTACGACTCTAGAGCTTGCCACGACGATACATTCCCGGTCCTTATCAACTTAAACCCGAGTAAGTAATGATGGAGGCATTAGGACTAACCATTTTTATTTCTACACCATTATTTTTCTTTTTTTTTACCACCTACCCAAAATCCCCCTAGTTAACCCCTTTGAGCCTAAACCTTTCCATTTCTTAACCCAAACCAAAAACCCTTTTTACCCACCTAAACCCTTTTTCATTTTAAACCTTTTATTTTAGTAACAAAGCTCGGTTTTTCTTATGACTTGAAAAAAAATGATGATGATGATGAAGCCTAAAGAAATAAACAAACAAGTTTATCAAAAATAACTTTGTTTGAAAGAAATGCTTCATCAAAATAAAAAGTTATGAAAAATAAAAAGTCTTCCGAAAACAGACGCTTTTTACGCTTTTCGCCCCTTTTACTAACCACTAACCCAACCACCCACCTTTAGCCCAAGCCTAACCCTTCACCCCAAAAGTCCTCTTGATATTTACAAAGGTGTATAGTTAAAAAGGAGAAGGATTGATTGCTTGGCAAGCCTATGGTAGGAGTAAGTTCCATGCCGCTCTCGAGTGATTCACTAAAAATACATCTTCGGCCGAGTGTTGAGTGATCCCCCGTGAGGTATGTGAACTTGTATATAAATGGAATTTTAAAAAGGCATGTTATGCCCTAATAAGTAATTTATCTTATGAAATGTTTTTAATAAATCATGACGAATAGGATTGTAAATAAACAAAAATAAAACTTAATAAAGAATCTTGGAAATCCCGACACTCTATGACAAGCCCAAAACCTTCTCTTCTACCCATTCCATTTGGGAGTGTAAACCACATTACAAAAAGTGTTTTGCTTGAGGACAAGCAAAGATTCAAGTGTGGGGGTATTTGATGTGCACAAAATGCAACATATAAATTACATTAATTGTGGCATAAACTAACCCTTTTAGTACTAATGTTGGAAAAAGTGTGTTTTTGTCTTCCTTTTGTATTTTCAGGATTAAATGAGCTTAAATAAACAAAAGAAGCAAAAAGGCAGCTAAATCTAATATAAATACAAGAAAAGGATCAAACGTGGCATGCCCAGCCTCCCCGACGGTATCTTCCCAAGCAAAACAAGAGAACAGAAGGTTGAACACGCCCCGTGCTCAGTGAGCACGGGGGCGTGCCCAAGTGTCAGCAGAAAAGACAAAGTTGTAGAAGCTTCTATCACCCACCACGGGGGCGTGCCCAGCGGACACGGGGCCGTGGTCAACTCTAAGATTCGCAGGATATAGGGAAATCTTGATAGTACAGATACGCTTCTGCACACAGGGTCGTGCCCAGCGAACACGGGGGCGTGGTCAACTAATGCAGACAAACTGCAGTTAATGAAGAAAGAGAAGGAGGATGAACACGGGGTCGTGCCCAATGGACACGGGGCCGTGCCCAATGGACACGGGGCCGTGCCCGAGCTTCTGTTCAGCCTATAAATAGGAGTGCTTGGATCACTTGCAACTTATCCCTTGGCACACCACCTCTCTCACACTTCACCCACCACCCACCACCATCACAACACCATCATCCACCACCATCATCCATTATCCATCATAGAGTGTGTGAGTCGTCTCGGGATCCAAGATTGATCGTAAGAGTTCTTGACAATCAAAGGCCATGTTTGCCTAAGTCTCTTACATCACTTGGTGAAGACAACTGTTTAGTGTAATACTTTTTATTTTTAATCTTTTCGCACTTTTTACGTGGTTATGTATTAATGACTTTAATAACTAGTTTAATATGTTGAAGGTGATTCTTCCTTATCGTTTGTCCGTGGTGTCTTGGCATTATTTTACTGTCTATATAAAATAAAAGATTTTCACCATTCATATCTCCACGGTCTATATGGAGATATGTTGGCTACCTGGTCGGGGGTTAAGGGAATGGTTTGGTAAGAATCTTGCCATTGTTCAGTGTATAGATCCTGCAAAGGACCTGGGTCAAATTTAGTAGGACCTCCTTCAATACCCACCGGTATTGGATGGCGGGGGTCTAAACTCTTTGATCCCCTCATAAGTTAAACTACTATTAAAACTTTAACCCGGCTACTTAGGACTGTATCCCTGCTGACTCAGACTACTTAGCCGAAGGTAACGTCACCTTCAAAAGAGGGGCCTACCACATTATGCATTAATAACTTAATTAATTATCTTTCAATAATCCGACCCTTTAGGATTGTATCCTTGCTGACTCAAACTACTGGGTTGAGGGTAACGTCACCTTCAAAAGAGGGGCCTACTACAATAACTAAGATAACCTCTTAAAAAGTGCAAAAGTGCGGAAATAATCAAAGGTTACACTATACACGAGTCGGATCCAAGTGATTCATCTTGTCTATCTGTTTTTACTTTTATTTTACTTTTCAGCATTTTAGTTAGTTTTATTTTTCTAGTTTAAAACCTTTTTCTAACTTTTTGATTTGATTAGACGTTGAGGATAAACCGGTACTAAAAGCTCTTGTGTCCTTGGACGACCTCGGTATCTTACCAACACTATACTACGTCCACGATGGGTGCACTTGCCCATATGTGTGTTTAGTGTTAGTAAATATCGTGTTTTATAAATTTAAAACTTGGCTAAAAAGTGTAAAAGGGCTTAAAATATACACCCAAAATATATAGCACCACGCACACAATCAGATGACGTCATCATGAGTTCTTGAGGAACTTCATGTTTTGGCCTCAATCCACCAAGAACAACTTGAATCTAACCGATTTCCATATAAACAAACAAAGATCTTTCATAGATCTAAACATATTCACAAGAAAGGATTGAGAGATGGTTTTCTCACCATCTTTCAACTCTTTTACACTCAATACCTACAAAACCAATAGAAACGGAGCTTGTGCCGACCTACTTCTCATTCTTGTGGTTGTGTGGCTCGAGATCCGGATTCTATCCGGGTTAAACATGGAACTCCGTCACGAACAGTCAACTAATCGGATTTGGGTGATTCCTGTCCGATCAGGAGTACCAAGTATTGACGAGGTTTCTGTTGTTTAGCGTGTTATCACAACACCTCGATAAAGACGACAAACAATCAAAACAACCAAGTGTAAGACGAACAGGTCGACCAGGACAGAGTGACGTCTGATCGGACTGCTGTCCGATCGAATAGCCAAACCGAACGACCGGCCAGTCCAAACAACTTGCGCCTTGGGTCCCACACTTAACTTTTTGCTAATCTTTGAAGTCTGAATGTTGAACGAATTGTTGTCCGATCAGCCTACCATCCGATCGAACTGCCATTCGAACCATGAGACCTTTGAACTTCTACACTTAAACAATTTTCAACATGTTCAATGCACTAGGAATGCCACCCGAACGAACTGACGTCCGATCGAGTGACAACCTGCTGTGAACTTGTTCTCACTGAAGTACCCAATCAAACGGGTTACTGTCCAATCGAACTACCGTTCGATCGACCGACCTGAAAGGTGGAGATGCTTCAATGTTTACAAAATACTACAACAAAAACTCCAAAAGTCAAGCCATCATACACAAACACATCCTTTCCAAAGGAAGAAACAATCCACTCGAAAGGCCACCCGACCGGATGACCATCCGAGCGGACTACCAACCGGACGAACGGCTGTCCGATCGGACCACCGTCCGATCGAACGCTGTCCTACCCACATACACCTTGCATCGTTTTACGCGTCACTTATCGTTATGCTATCCATCTATTCAGGCTAACCCTACTTTCTAGCGCTCCCTTCAATCCATCAATCGTTGTGAGTATACTCGATCCCTTTTTGCTTTACGCACTTTTGGGTGTTGCATACGTTACTTATTTTAAATCCCATCGACACACTACGCAATACTTTAAACGCTAACCGTTACTGCATGTTATACGTGACTAAGTGAATGCTTGTTTGTTATGTTTACACATGGAATGCTATCTACTTGCCTTAACGACGATAGTACTATAGTTTGGACTTAGCACCCGCTCATGCGGGGGTTGTTAAGGACAATTATTTGCATGGATTACAGTGGAGATCATGTATTACGAACTGCCTTGGGCAGTCAACCCGCAGTCATTGGTATCGATAGGTTCATGTCAATAACTAACATGCTTCGTTTTACTCAGTGTACGTGTTGGTTATGTGTAAACTATTTCGAACTCTATATGCTATTATCAAACTTGAATGCTCGCCTTTACACTGTGTGTATTGACTTTTATTTTAACGTATGTGACAGGTGCTTAAGATGCCTATTTGCTTGGAAATCAAGGCTAGGAAAGAGTCCTAGAAACCAACAAATAGTTGTCTGTACTAATGAAACCTGAGTTGTCGGAACAGAATTATTTGACTAGATTTTGTCTGTAATAATTACCTTATCTTTTATGACAAGGTATGGGACGTGTTGTTTTAAATAATTGGTAATTGTAGTTGTTATGGAAACTTCTGGACATTCTGTTTCGCTCAGTGCCACGCCCCGATGTTTCCGCCAGCGGTTGGGGTGTGACAGATTGGTATTAGAGCCATAACTATAGGGAATTAGGCAAGACTCGACCTAGTCCAGGTCGAAGTCTTAGAGACCTAGTCTATAGTTAGGACCCAATAGACCGACTCGTGCATGTCCAGTAGGGATTATGTATGAGTATACTGCTATTCCTCGTTATTCTCACCTACGCTACACTATCACTGCACTCGAATTTTCAAATTGTGAATAAGCAATTAAGTCGAGAGTAGGTGTGAAAACCGCAAACTCTCGATTAAATTGCTTGTTTGATCTGTATTTGTCTATAAAATGCAAGAATTCACGTTGAACCAGGAGTGAAATCCATACTTTAGCGCGGATTTTCATCTCTATTTTATCAAAAGAAGAACGAAGTTGTTAAGCTAAGGGTGAAACCCTAACCTTGACGACTTGTTCCGACTTTTACTTGGTTTTACAAGAACTCTCACCAAAGTCTCGACGGACTCCAATGACCTGAAGTCACGATACGACTAAAGAGATGCGTGCCAAACGCCCAAGAATCGAGGCAGAGGCACAATCCTAAAAGTCGAAATGTGTACGACAAGTCCTTGAGAATAGTCGAATCACTTTGGGTAGTCAATGTCTAATAGCCGTAGACAATCTATTTCCTCGATTTTTATGTGTTTCGATTCTGAGCCCGCAACTGCTGACTCTGATGACTCATCGATTTTATGTGTTTATATATTTACATGCTTATTTGTTTAAATCTTGGAAGAATTATTCGATTTTTGCCTTCATTTCGATCGACACGCACGACTCGCACTGCACTTCTATCTCAAAACGCTGACAAATCGCTAAAATTAAGGACGAACCTTTGATACGCTTATACTATACGCTATGTAAAACGCGATCGCTATACTCGAACGAACGTAGACTTTGAATGATAGGTTTCTGTATTCGGACTGCCTCTGTGATTACATGTGTGTGTGCTTCTGTGCCCTACGTGTTTATGTGTTTATGTGCTTATGTGTCTCTATGTGAATCTGTGATTTCGTGACTATGTGTTGTGTGATTTTACGTGTTCCTGAGCTTTAGTAGTATTAGACGTGTGAGGTGAGATTCGATTCATGACGTGTCTAAGACCTATGACGATGTCTGTTGCAGACAATGTCGACTGGACCTTCATCTGGACCTCGTCACCCACGAATCACTCGCCATGAACAGAGGGACAAACGCATTGCTGCCATCCTCGCTAAGCAAGTGGCCAAGGTTGTGCCTCAGATCATGAGTGAAATTTACGAGAACGTTAGCAAATCATCAGAGGAGTCCAGAACCGAAGCTCCTAAAGTAACTACCAAGACTGCTTTCAGCTTTACGCAGTTCAAGGCTTGCGGCCCGAAGGAATTCACTGGAGAAGATGGTCTGACGGCTATGTTTCAATGGTTTGATTCCATCGAAGTCACTCTCCGCCAGAGCGGATGTCCTGAAAATCTCCGTACCCTAAACGCTACCGGTGTCTTCCAGTCCTGCGCATTAGACTGGTGGACGGCCGAGAGAAACAAATGCGGGAATGATGCAGCTTATGAGCTGACCTGGGAAGAGTTGAAGGCCATCATGATGGATGAGTTCTGCCTTCCCCATGAACGCCAAAAGCTGGAGGACGAGTTCTGGAATATTAAGCAGAAGGATGGTGACAACGCTGCCCTGACTGCTCACTTTAAGCAGCTCAGCATCATCTGTCCCGAAAAAGTGAAGATTTCGCTTTTAGGGACATTGTGTCATATGAGCGAAATCCTATCAAGATGATTTCGCTCATAGTGACATGGTCACATAAGCGAAACCTTCCCCCTATATATAGTAGTGTTGTTTTCTCATTTTGAACGTTCATGTCTCTCGTGTAGCCGAACTGCTGCTCGTGTATTTTGTGAAAGATTAATGAGAAAACTGTTTTAAAGTGATCTCCTTCTGTTTCTACTCCATTTCTGCTTTGATTCATGCCGATTTTGTATTTCCGCTGCATTTTCGGTAGTATCTAGCTCTGATTGACTCACACGACTGTCAATAACGGTCCTACAATTGGTATCAGAGCCAAGTGTGAGCTAGTTTACCCGAATCAAAGCCTTTTTCTAGCACATTTTGAGTTTCTGGACTTTCCGACGGACATAATGGACTGAAATTTGAACACATAGTGTAAAATTGTCTAATAACAAACCCTTGAGATTTTCAGACCTAAAAACGGCTTAAAAGTGATCAAAAATGGCTCGTGAACAGGTTTCGCTCGAAGGGACTTGAGTGATTTCGCTCATACGGTATAAGCGAAATCAGGGGTTTCGTTCTTGGGGTTTCGCTCATAGTGTCATATTTGGTTTCGCTCTTGAGGTTTCGCTCTTGTGGTTTCACTCTTGTGGTTTCGCTCAAGTTGACACCCTGATTTCGCTCATATGGCCATTTCTTGATTTCGCTCTTATGGTCTTTGTCAGATTTCGCTTTTGTGAGCATTAGGTGATTTCGCTCATAGCAACACTTAAAATCTGATTTCGCTTATTAGGACTGTTTTTGTGTAAAAGTCATGGTTTGAGCGTTTAGTCCGTTTCGTACGTGATTGAGTGTTGGAAACTCAGTCTGTGTTAAAAGTTTTTCGATAAAAACAACCTTTTAATCAAAAAGTTAAACATTTTTGAAAATTTGTCACTAAAAATGGAACATCAAGATTTTTATAACTTGTTTGCGGGGAGCGGCATGTCGGTTACGCAAAATCCGGCGAGTATAGTTCAGAATGTTAACATAGAGAATGAATTGGGGACGATGCAAAAGCCTCCAAAACTGATGAGTTTGGACGAATACGCCGGATGGTCAGGCCGTTTCAAAAACTGGGTGCAAGCCAATCACTTCGAATGTTGGATGAAAATAGAGGCGAAGTATGTACCACCAATTAACGGTATGGGATTGGAAAAGGGCATCGGGAGTTTGACGGAAACTGAACAGATTGACTTCAAGGTTGAAAAGAAGATGGTGAGCATTTTGCAACAGGCCATCAAAGAAGATATTCTCGTTTTACTGCAACATGAAGACAATTCTCAGTCGATGTGGCAAGCTTTGAAGCTGAAATTTCAAGGCAGTGTTTCAATGATTAAGAGCAAGAAAGCCTTAATCAAGAAGGAATTGATATTTTTACTGGGATTAAAGGCGAGACAACAAAGCAGTTAATCGAACGATACTGTCATCTTGTGGTTGAAATGAAGCGTTTGGAAATTACAAAGACGAATGAAGAATGGATTGGTAAGCTGTGTGATGCACTTCCGTATGTTGAGTGGGGCACGTATCTAATGATGTTGAAGAATAATTCTGATTTTGTGAATCTCAATCTTGGCTCATTCATCGACAAGATCGAAGCCCACGAGCTAGAATTGCTGAAAATCAAGAAGATGAACTCAGCGAGTATGCAACAAGATGTGTCTCTGTATTATAAAGGCAACCCTTCAGTTTCAACCAATCAAAGCCCAAAAATACAGACAGGGTTCATTGCTGATAACACCTCAAGTGTTTCTTCAAACACTCCGCAATCTGGCAATTCTTCACCATTCGCGAACTTTGAACCGAATGTCAAAGCTCAGGAACAGCCTTCACCTCAAAGCTCAACAGGATCCAACCAACAGGCGTACGTTTCTGGGGTACAGTGCAATATTGCGGTAAACATAAAGAATGGAAATGAGATAGCTGAAACAGCCGCAAAACAGCACATAGCACTGCTTGCTTCCATTCTTGAGGCTTATGAGGGCTTAGTCGCAGAAAGGATCGGTAATCCTGACATGACGAAGAAGGATTACGACCAAATCGATCCCAAAGAGCTTGAATTAATTGACATCAAGTGGTGTATGGTGAGTTTGGTTCGTAGGGCTCAACGTTTCATGGAAATTACAGGCCGGAACAGTCTATCAGGCCCCGATCAAAAGTTAGGGTTTGATAAGTCGAAAGTTACATGCTTTAAATGTAAAGAACGCGGTCACTTCAAACGAGAATGTCCTAACCGTGAAGTAAACAATCATCAAAACCCGTTCACCAACGACTACTACAGGCAAGCGATATATCATCGACCAAATCAACAGCCAACTGTTCAGAGGCCACAGATTGAGAATAAGCCGGAAAAAGCACTGATCGTAAATCAAGACGATGAAAAGGTTGCTGCAGGTTTCAGCTGGGATAAATATATCCCCGGTAGCGATAGACAGGAAATGATGGCTGAAGTTGTTGAGATTTCTGAGATGGTGTTTGAACCAGAAACAGTTACTGAAGATGTTTCTGTAGTTGTTGAAGAGGATTCTGGTGAAAATGCGGTCAATATTGAAGAGATAGCTGCTGAAGTGTATTACTATCAGCCAGAGTAGGAGGTTTTGGGAAGTTTAATGAAATCTGTATTGCCTCCTAACATTTCTGAATCTTTTGCAGGTTACTTTGAAGAACCAAGGACCGGATAATGCCCAAGGTTTGAAGAGAAGAAAGAAGTCATTGAAGAGTTGATGGATGTGTCGAAAGAACTAACCGGAGAAGCTTTGAAAGACATAGCTGACAAAGCTCTAATGGGAAAACTCAAAGAGGTAGACTCAGAATCCGAGGAGTCAAAGTCTGTCAGTAGTGTGTCTGTCAAACGAGAGGAATCTGGAGTTCAGGAGATCAAATCAGTCAAACTGTCTGAGTCTGAGTCAAACAATGTCGGTAAAACTGATTGTGTAGAGCAGGTTGTTGAAAAGGTTGTTTCAATCCCTGAAACACCGTGCAAACAGTGTTTAGAACCATGCACGGAGTGTCTTGAAAAAGACACTAAGTATCAGGAATTGAAACACCACGCTGATATGATTAAGTTTGAGCTTGGCCAAGTTAAAGAGGCGTACGATACTCTCGCCAGGTCAATCAAAATGATACAAAAGGAAAGTGTTGAAAACGATAAAGCTACAAAATTGGCTAAAGCAACACTATTCGATAAACAAAATGAAGTCAATTTTCATTTAGACACAATCGCATCGCTTAAGAAAGAACTCGAATTGATTAAAATTGAAAACGATCGGATTGATAAAAAGTTAATGAGTTATGTGGCTTCATCATACGTTCTTGAACAGATTGTTCCCCAACAGCCACATACGGCACCAGTCTTTAAGAGCGTTCCACCCCCAATGTGGAATCATTACACACAGAAATATCCAGATGGGGTGGAAGCAGCTTTGAATCTCAAATTGAGATCGATAGAAGATGATTTGCCTGAGACCATAGATGTCACATTCTCCCCATCCGATACCGACAACGAATCTTAGGTTATCAAAACTGTTGTCGATCAGGTGTTGGATGAGGAGAGTGAGAATTCTGGAAAGACTCAATCTGAGAAGGTTGTTAGTGATTCTGAAGATGAAGGGAATTTCTTGGATTAATACATACCGAAATCGGAAAAGAGTGCGAATGACGATCCGATTATGGTGGTATACACCATGATTGGAACAGACAAACTTTATTCCGATTTCGAGTATCAACTTCAGAATGTGAAAATCGAGAATGTCGAAAAAGTGTTTAAATTGGTTGAAATGAACATTAACGAGGTTAATAACAATGAATTCTTTTCGAAACCTAAAAAGTCGTTTGTGACATCACGTCCAACAAGTTCGGGAAAGAAATACGGGGATGGTAAAGGTCATAACAAGAAAAACAACTTTAAAAACAAAGGAATCGGATTTGAAAAGAAAACGGCTAAGCAGGTGTTTAAGCCGAAAGAGAAGATGAATGATATTTTTGTCGCTGGTCCAAGTGTTGACGATGAGAAGAATTATATTTTCAGTCAAAAAGCTGTGGACGATTTCAACGCAGCGAAGAAGTTGAAAGAAGAGACAGTCAAATCTACTTTTGTCGAATATGACAAAAGGGTGTGTTACCGCTGCAATGAAATTGGACACATGGCGAAACAGTGTCAGAAAGTCATTGAGAAACCTGTTGTTGTAAAACCGGTTCAAAAACAAACTGTTTCAAAACCAAGTGTTCAAAAATAAACTGTTTCTAAACCAGTTGCTCAAAAGTCAAACATTCAAAAACCTCGACCTAAATCTCCGACTCACACAAAGGGCAAAAAGCCGATGGTTTCTCTGATCCGAATTTTGAAAAGAGGTGAATCTTTGAAGTCGGAGGATAAGCCGAAATCGACTTTCGAGATTGGCAAATCCTCTAAGACTCAAAAGACTTCAAAAATTTACCCTAAGACAAAAAATTTTGAAAATCAATCTTGGGTCGTGAAATCGAAACCGTCTGTTGAGGTTAAAAAGATGGAGAATGCTTTGAAAATTGATTCAAACATTTTTAAAGATGACGTTGTTGAGTTTGAAAATGAAATTGATAAATTTCTTGTTGAATTTCCACCGATAACTGACAAAGTTAAAAAGATTGTGAAAGAAGAGGTTCCAAATGTCACATTTGATTTTCCGAAAACAAATGAGAAGTGTGATGTTGTGTTCGGAAGTGTGTCAGTAGTTAAAAAAATCCTGGGCTTCATTGTTTGAATAAATTTGATTTGATGTTTGCAGGGGCTGCCCAAGTCTATACTATCAAAGTGGATTATGGATAGTGGCGCTTCAAGGCATATGACTGGGACGCTTGCTCTGCTCTATGATGTCAAATCCATAAACGGAAGCTATGTTGGATTTGCCAGGAATCAAGGTGGAAGGATCGTTGGTTAAGGAACGCTGTCAAATGGCGTAATTTCATTCGACAAAGTGAACTGCATAGTAGAGTTAACAAACAATTTACTCAGTATTTCACAAATCTGTGATAAAGCGTTTAGTGTACACTTTACTAAAACTGAATGTGTTGTGTTGAAACCAGGGTTTAAAATCCCTATGAGATGGTGCTGTTGCGCGCTCTGCGGGAGAATGATCTTTATATACTTGATATGAGCATCGCAACGCCAACATCTCATCAAAAACAGTGTTTTGTGTCTAAGACTAAAGCGACAGAAAAAGATTCGATAATGTGGCATCGAAATATGGGCCACATTCATGTGCGCAAAATGAACTTTTTAGTACACAATGATTTAGTTGATGGTGTTAATCTAAAGAATTTTCACTTAAATGATGATTGTGTAGTGTGTAAGAAGGGAAAGCAGACTCGGAAGTCACACCCATTGAAGATCATGAACACAATCAGGTTACCTCTTGAGAGATTGCACATGGATCTCTTCGGGCCTGTCAACGTAAAGAGCATCAGCGGAGACTTATATTGCCTGGTGGTGACTGATGACTTTACGAGATTCTCATGGGTAGTGTGCTTGGAATGAAAAGATCAAACTTTTGAGTCATTGATGGTGCTTTTCAAGAAGATGGAAACCGTGAATAAACTGCCAATCCGGAGGATTCGGAGCGACAACGGAACGGAATTTAAGAACAACAAGATGTATGAGTTCTGCAATGAGAAGGGAATTCTTCATGAATTCAGTGCGCCATACACTCCACAGCAAAACAGCGTAGCTGAACGAAAGAATCAGACCCTGATTGAGATAGCCCGTACAATGTTAGCCGATTCCAAGCTACCAATCTTCTTTTGGAGTGAAGCAGTATCAGCAGCCTGTTACACATTGAACAGAGTTCTCACTGTCAAGAAGTATAAAAAGACTTGCTTTGAGTTGCTGCACCGTTATAAGCCGAATCTTGAGTTTTTGGAGCCATTCGGGTCTCCTTGCACTTTTATTGATGAAAACGGTAAATTTGGTGCTAAATCTAATAAGGGTTTCTTTGTAGGTTACGCAAGCCCGCTGAAGAGGGTGTTCGTACCATGCCTGGGGAAGGTGATTCAAGTCCAACATGTGGATTGTCAGAAGCATACTCCGTCACCACAACTTCCCGGACAAAGATTCCTGTTCGACTACGACAAGCTCTGGGAGTCGTTTCATCTACCGGTTCAGCCGAGTGATGAGGAACTAGCTCTTATGTACCTGTATCAGCAAAATATGTCACAAGAGCCAGTGTCTAGTCCGCTAGAAGTTTCTCAACCCACCGTGGGTACTCACGACAATGAAGCAGGACCGAGTGGAACAGCTCATGAACCACCAGAGGAACCAGCTCCATCTTTTGACGAATCTGACGACTCAGAAGCGGAACCCGCTCCGACTTTTGACGAGGATCCAATGGAAACTGAGGATCAAACCGTTGATCTTGACATATCAAGCTTGGAATCGGAAGTGAATGTGCCTGACAATGCTATGCCACGGACGTTGTCTTATCATCCCTCAGAACAGATTATTGGTGACCTGCAAAGTGGTGTCAAAACCCGACATCAAATAGACCGAGCTCTTACATGTTTCTATTCATCTATTGCTGATATGCAAAAAGAAGTCTCATTAAAATGTTTTATTTCGCAGATAGAACCCAGAACTTACAAAGAAGCATTGACCGAGGATAGCTGGGTGAATGCGATATAGGAGGAGCTGCAACAATTCGAAAAGCTGGGTGTCTGGAGACTTGTCGATTTGCCACAGAACTAGAAGTTAATCAAAACAAAGTGGGTTTTTAAGTGCAAACGTGATGACAGAGGTGTCGTGGTGAGAAACAAAGCGCGACTTGTGGTTCAAGGCTTCAGTCAACAAGAAGGAATAGATTATGATGAAGTTTACGCACCGGTTGCCAGACTTGAGGCAATTCAGATATTTCTAGCCTTCGCGTCTTGGAAAGATTTCAAAGTATACCAACTAGACGTCAAATCTGCCTTCCTTTATGGACAAATCAGAGAAGAAGTGTATGTGGGACAACGGTCGGGGTTCACAGATCCACTACACAAAAACAAGGTGTATCTACTGGACAAATCACTTTACGTACTTCACCAGGCCCCGAGAGCCTGGTACGAGACACTTTCTCAATACTTGTTGGACAACGGGTTCACAAGAGGGACAGTAGACAGCACTTTGTTCACCAAGGAAGAGGCAGGCCACTTGTTGATCGTGCAGATATATGTTGACGATATCATCATCGGTTCCACCAACGACGACCTGTGCAAAGAATTTGAGAAGGTGATGAAGAAAAAGTTTGAGATGAGCTCAATGGGGGAGATGAAGTTCTTCCTCGGGCTGCAGGTAGAGCAAATGACTGATGGAATCTTCATTCACCAAATGAAGTATGTGAAGGACGTGCTTGACAAGTTCGACATGACAGATTGCTGTCCTGCATCAACCCCCCTTGCGCAGAATCATGGAATTTGTCCAGACGAGAATGGAGTGAAGATGGATGAGACATTGTACCGATCTATCATTGGCTCTCTATTGTATCTCATGGCTTCCCGTCCAGACATCATGTACCCTACATGCCTCTGCGCCAGATATCAGTCAAATCCAAAGCAGTCACACCTGACCATAGTGAAACGTATCTTACGGTATTTGAAAGGCTGCCCAAGCATCGGCTTGTGGTATCCTCAATCGGGTGACTTTACTTTATCTGGTTTTGCTGATTCTGATTTTGGGAGCTGCAAGCAAAACGCAAAGTCCACCACTGCTGGGTGTCAGTTCTTCAGAACTCGACTCGTCACCTGGCAGTGTAAGAGACAAACCGCAGTAGCGCTCTCTACATGCGAGGCTGAGTACCTTTCAGCCTCCAGCTGTTGCTCGCAGATCCTTTGGATCCAACAGCAGATGCGAGACTTCGGTTTGCAGTTCTTAGACACGCCGATCTATGTGGACAATGAAGCAGCTATTAACATCACTAAAAATTCGGTTCACCATTCAAAAACAAAACACATTGAAATCCGTCACCACTTTATCCGTGATTGTCACGAGAAAAAGTTAATTCGGATTGAACACTTGCACACCGATGATCAGAAAGCGGATTTTTATACTAAACCATTTGACAAATAGAGATTTTATTATCTTTTGAAATTAAACGGGATGAAAAATCTGCAATCTGGGAGGGTTATTGAATGTGAAGCCGAGTTGGGCGGCGATCTGACGTGAACCTTTGTCGTGTTGTCAATTTTGTTTGTATAGTTCATTTTCTGCTTTTCGATAAAAACAAAAACACAAAAAATATGTTTTAGTTTTAGGGGGAGAAATTCGCAGAAAAATACAAAAACATGATAAAATTCAAAAATCCAAAAACATTAAAAAATTCAAAAAGAGTTGTGTAGAATAGGGGAAATGATAGTACATCAGCTAGACGGACACAGTACGCTAAAGAATTGTAATGTATAAAATGTAATTAAGCAGTCTCGCTAAAGATGTGCCGGTAGGTTTTTGCAAAATCAGTAGATCAGTTTGGGATATAAACATAAAATTCACTTGCGTCTACGTGGGGAACACCTCCAGGATATATAGGTAACCCCTGAAATCCTGTTTGAAGGGTCCCGTATTCTGAGATACTAGGTCTTTATGCTTAGTGATATCTGGGGTATTATCCCGGGACTTCTGCTGTATGGAAATACTGACCTAGTCCCCGGATAATGCTTTACGCATTGCTTTACTTGTAAAGCCTCCCCTCAGCATAAAAAATGATGACACATTGAAAAATGTTAATCATGTGCTGTTGTAATCAAAAGATCCTCTAAAGGGGACCCACCTTTAAGTCGAAGCCGTCATCTCTCTGCGTATACGGAAGTATCGACCTGAGCTCTCACGGCCCTCGCAATTCACCCCATTACAGATATCTTCTAGGTATACTCACCTGTAAGACTGAATACTGGGATCTGGATACGGGAGTATATACTGTGGTGGGACACATGTAGATGTTTAAGTCCAAAAACACTAATTCTGTATCCCGAACATATTGAAAGTTTTGTGAGAATTTAAGAGGATCAGTATATCGGCAATCTACGTGAATTGTTTAATGCTTAAAATGAAATAACAGCTTAACGGTGCTAGTGTCTAGTCGGCAGCTGATATGATCCCCTAACACACTCACAAAAAGATTGTGTGTATAGTTTTCAGTTTATCCAGTTAAAAATCCAAAAAGATTTTAGTTCTCATTTTATTTTCGACAACTGATGTTGGGAATCGGACGATCAAAGCTTAGTGCAGATCATGTCTGTGTTATGATGAGGACTGGGTAAGCAGGAGATGCTAAACAGTGATTGGTACAGTGTTTGTCAAGTTGAAAAGTGTTTGAAAGTCCAAAATGTTCAAAAGTTCATTCATTTGAACTATTTTCAGAATGAAATCACTGCGTACTTCATAATTCAGTCAACCAAGGTCATTAACTTGGACTTGGTAGGCCAAGCAGTTGACCAAGGTCATTGACTTGGACTTGGTTAACTGGGTGTGACAGTGTTTAATCAGAAAAGTGTTAAAATGTTAAATTTTTGAAAACAACATCCTGATTTCGCTTATATGTCACACTTAAACAATGAGTTCGCTCATGTGTCACACTTAAACAATGGTTTCGCTCATAGTGCTTCAATGTGATTTCGCTTGTATATCCCATGTGATTTCGCTCATATGTCTTTGGTCTTAAGAGCGAAATCAGACCAACTATATAAGTGGGATGATTCCGCTCATAAGTCATTTCACACCTTTGGCTCCTAAGAACCTTCCTCTCCGGCGATCATAAGCGAAACCCTAAAACCTCTGTTTACAGTCGAATTGCTGCCCGTTTTTCACCAGATCTTATTATTTTCTTAATATCTAATCATGGGCAAGGTAGTATTAGTTCTAATTTGACCTAAATCATGCTTATTTTGAACTGTCGGCAATAACTGTTGAACAAAGCTTAGATTTAGGATGTTATCATGTTAAATCAGAACTTAAATACAATCATGTGCAGTCGTTTTTGTGTATAGAATCCATATTTGTGGGTTGATTGTTACAAATCTGATGTTTGATGATGTTTATCTATGTCCGGGTGTTTCAGACTTAGATCTAGGGTTCTTGTAAGGTCAAAAATGAAACTACAACATATCATTAGTCTCGGAATCATCAGACGAACAAGATAATGGTTTCAATTTTGTGATTTAACAAGTTTTGAGTGGTTAATTGATGATTTCGCCCCAAACTGTCATAATCCTGTGATTTCACTTATCTGTACATAATGTAATTTCGCTTTTGAAGACATCATGTGATTCCGCTCATAAGTGCATATTGTGTTTTCGCTTATTGTACACATCAGTGATTCCGCTCATTGGTGTTATCCTGTGATTTCGCTCTTAGTGCACTTGTTATTTCGTCCTTAGTATCATGTGATTTCGCTCGTGTGACATATTTCTAATTTCGCTCCTAAGGCACTTGTGATTTCGCTCATTGTGCTTTGTGTGTTTTCACTTGTAAAAATTTTGATGTTCAAAGTGTCTAATTTTCAGTGTATGTGATGATGATATGCAGGGTTCCAGTGTTGTCTTTGATCCTCTTCACAACAGTTGTTGTGATTTGGATATTCAGAAAAACCCAGAGTTGGCAAAATTTAGTGGCATATTGGAGTTCATGGGTCGTATTCCCATCCAGAACGCGCTTACTGATCAAAGACCACTATACAAATCTCACATAGAATGTTTCTGGAAAAATGCAAGTTACGATGATCAGAACAAAGTAATTTCGTCAATTGTCGAAGTGCATGGCAAGGAGGAGAAAATACTAGTCACTGAAGCGCTTATTCGTGAAGTTGTTAACTTTCCAGATGAGGCAGAGTCGCCAACGAGATTTCCAGAAAGAATGGTGAAAGGCTGCATGCTAAGAATGGGTTATCAGGGAGCTTTGAATGCTGGGAACTATTTGAAGTCGAAGTTTCAGAAACCATACAAGTTCCTTATTCACTGTGTGTTGATGTCATTGAGCCATACAAAAGGAGGTTATGATGCGATGCGTGACTATCAAATGAATATGGTTACTGCTCTTGTGCTGAACAAGAAGTATAATTTTTCACACATTGTATTCCACTATATGGCTGAGAATATTAAAATAGAAAGCAAGAGTTGGATGTATCCGAGGTTCGTGCAGATGTTGATTGATTACGCTTATCCAGAAATTGACAGAAACATAAAGAATGACTTGTTGATACAATCACACATGAGCAATGATTCGCTTAAACAGCTTGTGAGATACCACCCGAATCATCCAGAACCGAAAGTTGGTGCTAAATTCTTTGTTTTTATAAAAGATGCTAACTACGTTGATCCAGATCCAGTTGATCATCAGAACTGGAGAAACGAAGCTGAAATGAAAGAAGCTGCCTATGCTGAGGAGTTGAAAATTCTTGAAGATTTCAAAAACACCAAGAATGAATGGTATGTTAAAGAAACAGGGAGAAGACGCAGAAAGGCCACTCCTATCGTTCAAAAGGTTGAGGGATCTTCTTCAAAACCAAAGAAGAAGCAAAAGAAAGCTGCGAAAACGTCTTTGACTGGTGAACCTGAAGAAGATGAAACAGTGGTAGCTGTGGAAGAAGATCCATTTAATGTCGAAGAACATCTGTTGTTTGATACTGAAGTCTTAGAGACAGGGCCAACAGTGGAAGTTGAAGTTGAGCATGTTGTGAATGTTGAAGCTCAGAAAGGGAAAGATAAAGTTATTGATGACATTGAGGGAGATGATGTGGATAAAGATACTACAAGCTCCTCGAGTTCTTCAGAAGAGGAAGTTGATGAAACTGAACGTTTACGAAGAATTCAAGAAGCTACAAAACAAGAAAAATTGTTGAGAAAGAGAAAGAGACAGGAAAAGGACGATGATGATGTTTATGTTCCTTCTCCAGAACATGTCTCCGAGTCACAATCTCCTCCAAGTGGTAGAAAGAAAGCTGGAGCACGAAAGAAAGTTGTATCTCCTAAGATCAGAAAGGTTACGCCAAAGATTAAAATGCCGAAGATTGTGCTAAAGAAGAAGTCAACCAAAGAAACCAGGAAACCACCAACACCACCACATGAACAAACACCACCTCAATCACCAATCCAATCACCACCCCGACAACCTACACCACTACAACAATCTTCACCACCGAAACAACAAACACCACCAAGACAACCATCACCGATACATCATTCACCACTACATCTATCACCACCACCACCACAACAAACCCTTCTTACATCGCAATAAATCTTTCAAACACCTCCATCCACTCAAATGCAACCTGGTTCTTCTGGCAAACGTCTTTACACTCCTCATGATAGTCTTGAAGATATCAGAGACTTCGGTTTTGCTAATGATGAGCAAGTGAAGAAATTGGAGAAAAAGATGGATGAAGTGTTAGTTGAAAACAAGAAGTTAGCCGCTGAAAACAAGAAAGTTACAGATCGTGAAAGAATTCTTGAAATGCGTGTAAAGAGGTTGGAGGGTGATAACAAAGAGCTGTTGAAGAAAATTGATAGTGATCATTCTGAGATGGACATTTTGAAAGTAAGAATTGCTGAGCTTGAAGAAGAAAAGGCTCGACGAGATGAGCAAAATGAATACTTCAAGTTGAAGAACAAAGAGCTTGAAGCAGCTAAAGCGTTCAGAGATCACGAGTTCTATATGTTGAACAAAGTAGTTGAAAGTATGCTCGGAACGTCTGTAGAGCAAAAGTTTGAACAGCTGCAAGTTGAAGAGCTCAGAGCAGAACGTCAAGCTAAAATTGATGAACAAATGAAAGAAAAAGGTAAAGGAGTTGAAGGAAGTTCTGCAGTGACAGAAATATCGATTGTTCCTTCAATGGTTGTTGAAAATCCTGAGCCTATCTCTGCAATATCTGGTCTTTTTGAGGATGATACTCCTCTTGATGAGTTGATTGGTGATAGTGATGAAGAAGATGAAGAAGAGGAAGATGAAGAGGAAGATGACAAAGATGAGAAAGTCTATTCTGCGAGCAGTCATGGTTCTGGTAAAGACGATGATGACGACGATGCTCAGGGTGGTACAGGTGTGAATGTATCTGAAGCTTCTACTGAGAAAAATGTTGATAATTTGATGAACGATTCAGTAAATGAAGAATCAGGGGGAGCAGATGGAAAGGGGGAGTCGAGTGATGCACAAAATGTTCAACAAGCTGAAAAGTTGATCTTGAGGTTGGATACTTATCGTGAAGAAGGAGAACATTTTCATACATATACGCTGGAAACGATCAGAGAAATGATGCGTATGGTGACTCCTGACTTTAAGTTCGACTTTGAAGAAGAATTGAATGCTTTCGACATCAATCAGCAGCGTGATTACGAGTATAAGTATGTTGAAGATGCTGATATGTATGATAGAGTCGAAGTTGAAGACTGGACGGATGACGAAAGTGTTAGTGAAGATACTTCACAGTTGCCTACACTGATGGAGTTCTTTATAGAAGAGAATCGTGATGAGTTGCGAAGAAAGGTAGCTGAAATTTTGAAAGATAAAAACTTTGATGGCACTCCTAAAGATTTGGCAAAGGAAGAACGAAAGAAATGGTTCAAAGTTAGTCACGAGAGGAAGTTTAAAAGGCCTTTGAAGTATTATCAACGTGATAGAAGCGTGTCTCTCGGTGACATAATCAGCTGGGGTTTCTTACCACAAGTGAATGCTTACGCAATCAGGAGAGAATGCGGGGTACAGTATTTTGAGTACTTATATGATGTGATGTCATTACCCTGGTGGGACGTGGAAGAGCTATCTAAAGTCAGATCTTTAGATTATCCTGTGCGGCAGAATGACATTCCAATGTGGGGGTATATCAAGTATGAATCGCTAAAAGAATTTCGTCATTGGAAGCCGCATTACCCTAAAAGAGTGCAAAGGGTAGATCCTAAAACAGGAGTTGTAGAAACGATCCTTAACGTCAAAAAGCCGAAGACGATGAAAACTATCCCAGTGCCTCCTATGGAGCAGGATTTCTACAAAGGATTCATGGGCTGGGTGTATAGTTGCATTTCAACTGAGGCTGTTATTGCTTACAGAGCAGGAGGAGAAATACGAGAGATTCATGTGTATGATCCTATGTGGCTTGTGAATTGCTCTGCAAAGGATATTGAATGTCTTTTCACAAACAAGATTCACTATCAGCCAGAGGACAGAGAGCAGGCCATGCAATTTCAGCGAGTTGCAACCCTTTGCTTTCAGAAGAGTATTAACTCTGAGAGTAAATAGAAGTCATCATGGTGGTCGCTCGATGAGAAGATGAAAAGGAAAGCTGCTCGTGAACGTCAAAAGCTTAAAGAAAAGAAAGGAACATGGATAAATATTCAATCTGAAGAAGATAAAGCGAGAAAGAAAGAGAATGACAGGATAAGGAATGCTCTTAGGAGGAAGCCTAAGCAGCACGAAGAAAAGTTCAAGTCGTTGTGAAGACCCGAAGACCAAGACTGAAGACTGCGGTTGTATCCAAGAGGGAGTTTGTTGGTGCACGAATGTCTAAAGCCTGCGTCTTAGTCTTAGTTGATCAATGTATATGGTCTAGATGTGTTAATTATGAATGTATAGGGGGTTAATATGTAAATTTGGGTTTGAAATGTTATGATTTCGCTTTTAGGGACATTGTGTCATATGAGCGAAATCCTATCAAGATGATTTTGCTCATAGTGACATGGTCACATAAGCGAAACCTTCCCTCCTATATATAGTAGTGTTGTTTTCTCATTTTGAACGTTCATGTCTTCCGTGTAGCCGAACTGCTGCTCGTGTATTTTGTGAGAGATTAATGAGAAAACTGTTTTAAAGTGATCTCCTTCTGTTTCTACTCCATTTCTGCTTTGATTCATGCCGATTTTGTATTCCGCTGCATTTTCGGTAGTATCTAGCTCTGATTGACTCACACGACTGTCAATAACGGTCCTACACAGGCCCCCACCTTGCTTGCCCAACATGCTCCTATCATCACCCGGTGGGTCTCGCCTGTCGTTTCTGCGCCCACTGCAATATGTACGGCCACTTCACTGCCAACTGCTGTACTGGTCCCCGTCAAGCGCCAGCTCAAGCCACTGCTCATCAAGCTCTGCTCCCAGCCCCACAAGGCCAACAAGCGGCTCAGGCACCCGTGATCAACGCCCGAGTCTGCTTCGCATGTGGTGATCCTAACCACTTTGCGAACATTTGCCCGAACAGGGTTGTGAAACAAGAGCCCCAGCAGCAGCAGCCTCAGCCGCAGCAGCAGCAGCAACAAGCCGCACGTGCCAGAACTTTCAACATCAATGTGCGCCAAGCCCAGGCTGACAACAACGTGGTCAATGGTACATGCCTTGTGAATGGTATTTATGCTTCATGTTTGTTTGATACTGGAGCCGATAACTGCTTTGTATCATATGAATTCGAGAAGCTCCTTAGTCGTAAGCGCTCCCATCTCCCCCTCGACGTTCGATGTTGAAGTCGCCACCAGAAGGACTGTCAGCGTTAATACTGTTCTTCGTGATTGTACTCTTGAGCTCAACAATCACATCTTCCCAATCGACCTTATTCCAATGCAACTCGGAAGTTTCGACGTCATATTAGGCATGGACTTTCTTCGCAAAAACCATGCTGAAGTTGTGTGCTTCGATAAGATGATTCGATTTTCGCTCACGAATGGTGATTTATTGTGTGTCTATGGTGAAACCGCTTCAAAAGGTCTCAAACCCATGACATGTGTCCAAGCTAGCAAGTATCTCTGCAAGGAATACAGAGCTTTCTTGGCTAATATTTTAGTAGCGGAGAAGGAAAAGAAAAGGAAGACCGAAGTAAAAGACGTCCCTGTGGTCTGTGAATTTCCTCAGGTGTTCCCTGATGACCTTCCTGGATTACCGCCAAGTCGTGATATCAACTTTCGTATCGACCTCATTCCTGGAGCCAACCCTGTTGCCAAAGCTCCTTACCGACTCGCACCGTCCGAAATGCGTGAACTCTTGAATCAGCTCCAGGAATTACTTGAGAAAGGCTTCATTCGCCCGAGCACCTCTCCTTGGGGCGCGCCAGTCCTTTTCGTCAAAAAGAAGGATGGGTCGTTCAGGATGTGCATCGACTATCGGGAATTGAATAAGCTAACCATCAAGAACCGCTATCCCCTACCCCGAATTGACGATTTGTTTTATCAGCTACAAGGTGCTACGTGTTTCTCGAAGATCGATCTATGCTCAAGCTACCATCAGTTACGCATTCAGGAGGAGGATATACCCAAAACCGCTTTTCGCACTCGTTACGGCCACTATGAGTTCGTTGTTATGCCTTTTGGTTTAACCAACGCACCCGCGGTTTTTATGGATCTGATGAATCGCGTGTGTAAACCATATCTCGACCGTTTCGTCATCGTGTTCATCGATGATGTCTTGATCTATTCCAAATCGAAAGTCGAACACGCGCAACATCTACGTTTGGTTCTCGAGCTACTCCAGGGGAATCAACTCTATGCCAAGTTCTCCAAGTGTGAATTCTGGCTAAAGGAGGTTCAGTTTCTGGGTCACATTGTCAATAGTCAAGGTATTCATGTTGACCCCGTGAAGATTGAAGCAGTCAAGAGTTGGATTACGCCGAAGAACCCGTCTGAAGTCCGTTCTTTTCTAGGACTAGTGGGCTATTATCGACGATTTATCGAAGAATTCTCAAATCTACACCAACGATATCACTTTTTGCCAATACGGGAAGACTACAAGGTAGAACAATTAGCCCGAATCTACACCAACGAGATCATTTGTAATCATGGGACGCCTCGCGACATCATCTCTGACCGTGATACTCGGTTTACCTCGCGACTGTGGGAAACATTTCAAGCGGCTCTTGGTACTACGCTTAATCTGAGTACCACATTCCATCCTCAAACCGACGGCCAGAATGAAAGAACGATCCGTACTCTTGAAGACATGCTCCGTTCGTGTGTCATAGACTTCGGTGGTAATTGGGACACATACCTGCCGTTAGTCAAATTCTCGTATAATAACAGTTATCATTCCAGCATTCAGATGGCACCATTCGAGGCCTTATACGGAAGAAGATGTCGATCGCCTATTGTGTGGCATGAAATCGGTCACTCGCAATTAACCGGTCCTAAGATATTGCAAGAAACGACTGACAAAGTCCTCCAAATTCGAGACAACTTGTTGAAATCTCGAAGCCGACATAAAAGTTACGCCGATAGACGACGCAAGCCCCTTGAATTTGACGTTGGCGACAACGTACTCCTAAAGGTATCACCTTGGAAGGGTGTGGTCCGATTCGACAAGAAAGGGAAACTAGCGCCTCGATATGTTGGACCTTTTAAGATTCTGGAAAGGATCGGAAAAGTCGCCTACAGACTCGAGCTACCGGAGGAACTTAGTAATGTCCACCCGACTTTCCATGTGTCTAACCTCCGAAAGTTGTAACGCCCCAAAAACGACAACACAATAAAATAAGTAAGGATAAATAATAGACTTAACATAATTAAGGGTTTATGGTAGATGGTAGTTAAATGTGGTTTTAAGATCAAGAGTTGTAATTAGCAACTAAGTGTAGGGGGTAAAGTGCAAAATGATTAAACTTAAATTACTAAAAACAAATTAAACCCCAAAAACACAGTGAATGTGTCTGGGGAACGATCGACCAAGAACAGGAAAGAAGGGGGAAACCCTAAACTCAAGAAATCAAGCAATTGAAGCCTAAATCACAAGATAATCCAGTGCATGAGCCCTCTTTTTCGAAAATCTAACCCTAGTTAGTGAAGTGGTGAGTTTAATTTTCTGAAATTATGATTTGTAGAAAGAGGGGTTCAACCCAATCTCGATTTCTTGTATTAAATATGGGAAATCTGAGTTAGAATTGCTTTCTAGAACAAGAATCATGTTGATTTTAGGTTGTATGAAAGGTTGTAGTGAAAACCCACTTTGTGAAATTTTGTTATGATTAGGAAGATCATAATGATTATGATTTCATGTTATCTTGATATATGATCTTGTTTGAAATACTTGAATGTTAGATAAATTGATGTAGAATAAAGAATTGCAAGAACTAGGTTGGTTAGTAATGACATACAAGATGAATTGGTAAAGTATGCTTTGAATATTTGTACATTATGCTTTATTAATGTAACGCACACTAAGTGTTTGATGAAATGCTTGAAAGAACAATTATGTGTAATTTGGAAAAATAATGAAATGAAATTTGGGGTACTAAAGGAATGAATGGATGTATTGATATAGGCGTAAAAGAATAAGGTTCAAGTACTAAGAAACCGGAAGGCTCACAAGATCGAGGTATGTTCCGTTGCATACAAAACCTTATTTAAATTTTGTTTATATTATGAAAAACAACCATTGTTACAATGATTATGGTGATTAGTAAGTAGATAACAAATCCCTTGCGGATTTGGTTATGCTAACGAAGGTTACATTAAGCTATGCAAGTCGACCGGTGGGAGTCGAACCAGGTCGAGTAAGAATATGGTACCATCCGTTTAGAACGGGTGGTCATTATTGCAATAAATAATGTATGAAGTTCAATCCGTTATACGGATAGAACGAAAGATTTATGTTGTAAGCTATTAACCTGATGTTACCGGTTCGTAAGAGGTATGCTTGAATCTCATTATGAGAGTATATGCCATACCCATTTAATTGGGTAACCGAATGCGTAAGAGTAATGAAAGTATATAAAGGAATGAAATTAAAAAGTTGGTGTTGTAAGTGAAATAAGTATTATGACTAACTTTCTAAAGCTTGTTGCTAAATGTAGGTAAATCCTCGACTTAGGCGACTCGGCGAATTGGAGCGAGCACGTGATCAAAATATGTCTTACCAAGCACTTCCGCTAGTTTATGTTAATGTTTTGGGTCAAAATACTTTTGTACAATTTGTTGGTAAACACACCTTTTAGTGTTTGATGTTTTGGATTTAGTAGTATCTTGTAGAATGGTATTGTCTTGATTGTGGTTAAAACAGGTGTATACTCGTTTTACGGACGGGTCATGCCCAAATTTTGTATAAGTATGTATTAAAGTTGTTATTTTGAAGTCTTTAAATTACTCTTGTAAGTTATTTTATAAAGACGGAAAAGAGGTCCTTTCAAGTTGGTATCAGAGCCTAGGTTTGAGAGATTCGAGCAAGAGTAATAGTGCTTGAACTCAAACCAATGGCTCATGCAAAAATGTGCTCGCTCCGAGATCGCCTATGAGGTAAAAATTTTAAATATTCGTTTAATATGAGTATGTATAGCGTGTTACGGTATAAGTTTTAAGAGTCAAGTAGGCTATGGGTGATAAGGAGGGTAAAATAAGAAGTCCCGGAACCCGTGTAGCTGAAAATGGACCCTGGAAATAGTCGGAACACTTCAAAATGGCTTTTCAGCGTTTCAGCAAAGGAAGGGCCGTCGCCGACAGGCAATGATGCCGTCGCCGACGCCCCCATGCTTGCCGACGGCCTATTTTCCTGTCTACGGACTTTTGTGCGCGACGCACGTTTACAGAGCCCGTCGCCGACAGGGTGTGAAGCCGTCGCCGACGGCCAGCAGAAATCAAATCCGCTGAAACTTTTTGTTTTGTCTTGTTTTCATATTTTGAGTTTCTAAATTGTTCAAAGCCTAACGAATGCTCATGTAAGGTCTATTTAGGGGCTAGTACAATATATGTAACCACGATTAAGTGGATAAGATAGACGGAATTATGAAAATTTGAAAGTAACGTGTCGAATGACACGAACGAATGACGAAAGTTTAAAAAGGGGAGTAAAGCTGAAAATGTAAAATATGCGAACGAAGTAAATACGGACTAATGAACCACATTGTATTGAAAGCTTATGATTCGTATTAAACGTAAACATGACAATGTGTAGGTGGCTAATGCAAGAAACATTAATGAGGATGATGACACGGCTCGTCAAGAAGCATTTAACAGTAGGTTCACGGAGGTGGCGGAAGGGGTTATGCAAGCTAATCTTCCACGATTAGCTCAAGAAGTAGAAAGTCGAGTGTTGGGAGTCGTGGATGCCATGATGACTAGCAAAGTTGAAGAGTTGAAAGAACTGATTGAGGTATCTAAAAGTAAAGGCAAAGAACGACGGTGCACGTATAAAGACTTCATGGCGTGCAATCCCGCAACGTATGATGGTAAAACCGACCTGATCACATGCCAAAGATGGATTTCAAATATAGAAGCAGTATTTATACAAAGCCGATGTGATAAGGAAGATCAGGTGATGTTCGCTACTGGCCAACTCACTCTCCAAGCGAAAGATTGGTGGGATGCGCATAGCAAGGAGATAGGGGAGGATAGACTCCAAATGATGACTTGCCAAGAATTTAAGGAGCCCTTTATGAGATACCTTTGCCCTCAATCGGCTATTGACAAGATTCAGGAGGATTTCTTGCGCCTCCGACAGAAAAACGAGTCAATAAATGAAATATCAAATACTTTCATGGATAAGATGAAGTTCTGTGGGGATTTCGTGAAGACTGAAAGAATGAAGATCAATCGTCTTTATGGGGTATTAAAGGCGGAATTTAGGGAGTTCATCACTCCCTCGAAATGTGAGACCCTTGATGAGCTTATCAATCTGGCACGGGATAGAGAAATTGAAATTAAGAGGCAAGAAGAACATGGTGAAAAGAGACCAAGTGAAAAAGGTGCAAGTTCGAGTCCGTCTAAAAAGGGGAAGTATCAAGAGCAAGGAAGGAAAGATAAGTCGAAGGGTGGTATTACGCCTTGCAAGACCTGTGGAAAACTTCATACTGGAGAATGTTTGTTAGGCAAGAAGGGGTGCTACAAATGTGGTAAGGAGTGACATTCGTCTTATCAATGTTCAAATAATCCGAAGACTTGCTTCAACTATTTTGAAAAGGGGCACATCAAATCGGAATGCCCAAAACTTCAGCAAGAGTCGAAAAAGGAAGATAAGAAACAAGAAGGTTCTAAGGCTAAAGAGAGGATGTTCCAAATCACATCCGAAGAAGCCAAGTGCCATCCGAATGTGGTCTCAGGTATTTTTCTATTAAACTCCATACCGGTTTATGTTTTGTTTGATACCAGAGCCACTATGTCGTTTATTTCGAATGAAATCGTACAACATCCTTCATTTAAGATTGAACGAATGCGGATGCCCCTAGAAGTAGAAATAGCTGATAGTAAGATCTATATGTTACACAAGATTTGTAGAAATTGCAAATTCACTATAGAAGATGAGGAATTCGATATTGACCTCATACCTATGGTTTGGGGGGAATTTAAAATGATAGTGGGGATGGATTGGTTGGCACGACACCGTGTAGAAATTAATTGTGAAAATAAGATAATGTTTGTTCAAGCTCCAGGTGGAAGGCATTTGAGTATTCAAGGGGAGAGAAACATGGAAACCAAATTGTGCACCCTTGTTCAAGCCTTTAAATACGTATCTAATGGGAGTAGAGCATACCTAGCTTATGTAGTAGATGCTCGACAAACCCTCCCGAAGCTCGAAGATGTTGAGGTCGTGAATGAATTTCCGGATGTATTTCCGGAGGAATTGCCGGGACTCCCTCCCGAACGGGAAATAGAGTTTCACATTGACTTGAATCCGGGTGCGAAGCCGGTTGCGAAGGCTCCCTACAGACTGGCTCCCACCGAGATGCGGGAGTTAATGACACAACTCCAAGATTTGCTAGATAAGGGCTTTATACGCCCGAGTGTGTCGCCTTGGGGAGCGCCTGTTCTATTCGTTAAGAAGAAAGATGGGTCGATGCGCATGTGTATCGATTATAGAGAATTAAATAAGTTAACCGTGAAGAACCGCTACCCTTTACCTAGAATTGACGATCTTTTTGATCAATTACAAGGGGCGCGTTGGTTCTCTAAGATTGACTTACGTTCGGGATATCATCAAGTCAGAGTGCGAAGGGAAGATGTTGCAAAGACCGCGTTCAGGACCCGATACGGACATTACGAGTTCTTAGTTATGTCCTTTGGGTTAAAAAATGCTCCAGCAGCGTTTATGGATCTTATGAACCAGGTATGCCGACCTATGTCAGATAAGTCTGTGATTGTATTCATAGACGATATCCTAGTTTATTCGCGAAGTAAAGCTGAACATGCGAGGCATTTGCGAGAAGTACTTGAAATTCTCCGTAAAGAAAAATTTTATGCGAAATTCTCAAAGTGTGCCTTTTGGCTCAGAGAGGTGCAGTTTCTGGGTCATGTAATCAATTCGGAAGGTGTTCTGGTAGATCTGTCAAAGATTGATGCTGTAATGAAATGGGTTTCCCAGAAAAATCCAACTGAAATAAGAAGTTTTCTAGGCCTCGCGGGGTATTACAGAAGGTTCATACAGGATTTCTCGAAGATAGCCTTACCCTTAACAAAATTAACGAGAAAGAAAGAAAAGTTTGTGTGGGGTAAAGAACAGGAGGAGGCCTTTCGAATGTTAAAGGAGAAACTGTCGAGTCCTCCGGTCTTGACATTGCCATACGGGACTGAAGATCTGGTTGTTTATTCAGACGCTTCACAGCAGGGTTTAGGTTGCGTTTTGATGCAAAGGGGAAGGGTTATTGTGTATGCTTCCTGACAATTAAAGTCCCATGAGGTAAACTACCCAACACACGATTTGGAGCTAGCAGCAGTAGTGTTCGCCTTAAAGATCTGGAGACACTACCTATATGGTACGAGATGTACAATTTACTCGGATCATAAAAGCCTCAAATATTTCTTTGAACAAAAAGACTTGAATATGAGGCAACGAAGATGGTTAGAACTGATTAAAGATTATGATTGCGACATCCTTTACCACCCGGGAAAAGCGAACGTGGTGGCGGATGCACTAAGCCGAAAGGAGTCTCCACCTTCGATTCGAGTGAGATCCATGAAGATGATAGTTACACCGCTTTTGTTTGATATGATACGAGATTCCCAAATAAAGTCACTTGGAGCGGAAGATTTAAAGAAAGAAAGATTAAAATGTGTGGTCGATAAGCTAGAAGAAAATTCGACCGGACTCAAGACGAGATTCGGCCGAATTTGGATACCTCGTTTCTGTGAAGTCAAGACTGCGTTACTTGAAGAAGCTCACAAGTCACGATATTCGGTCGACCCCGGGGCTACAAAGATGTATCGGGACTTGAAGGCCAATTATTGGTGGCCGGGCATGAAGCGATATTGTTAAGTATGTCGCGAAATGCTTGACATGCTCCCAAGTCAAAGCAGAACATCAAAAGCCATACGGAGAATTACAACCTTTGGAAATACCGATATGGAAATGGGAGGAACTAACAATGGATTTGGTAACCAAGCTTCCTAAAACGAAAAAGGGGCATGATACAATATGGGTAATCGTGGACCGACTCACAAAAAGCATTCATTTTCTACCCATCAAAGAAGCTTACTCTTCCGAGAGAATGGCAGAAGTTTATATGAACGAGATCGTATCTCGACACGGGGTGCGCGTGTCAATAGTCTCGGACCGTGACACTAGATTTACTTCTCGCTACTGGCAAGAGTTTCATGAGAGTGTGGGCACGAAGTTACACATAAGCACTGCCTACCACCCTCAGACTGACGGCCAGTCAGAAAGAACCATTCAAACGCTTGTCGATATGTTAAGAGCGTGTGCCTTTGACTTTGGGGGAAGTTGGGATGACCATTTACCACTAGTGGAATTCTCTTATAATAACAGCTACCATAGTGGTATTCAAATGGCTCCTTATGAATTACTGTACGGGAGGAAATGTAGAACTCCCGTTTGCTGGGGAGAAGTAGGGCAAAGGGAGCTTGCGCCAAGTGATTTAATAGCAGTAACAAATGAAAAGGTTGAATTGATTAGAGCTTGATTGAAAGCAGCCCAGGATCGGCAAAAAGCTTATGCGGACAAGAGAAGGCGTCCTATCGAGTTTCAAGTTGGGGATTATGTTCTATTGAAAGTGTCGCCATGGAAGGGTATAATCCGTTTTCGCAAGCGGGGCAAGCTAGGTCCTCGTTATATTGGACCATTTAAAATCTTGGCTCGAGTTGGAAGGGTTGCATATCGATTAGAGTTATCGTCTACACTAGATGGATACATAATACTTTCCACGTATCACAATTAAGAAAGTGTCTTGCAAATGAAACAGCATTAGTACCTCTCGATGATATCGAGTTGGACGAGGGGTTAAACTATGTCGAAAAGCCAATAGACATTAAAGACGTTAAGGTGAAGAATCTTCGCAATAAATCTGTGAGACAAGTATTGGTTCACTGGCAACACCGAAAGGGGTCAGAACTTACATGGGAAGCAGAAGATGAAATGAGGAAACACTATCCTTTCCTTTTCGGTATGTAAATCTTGAATTTGTTATGTGTCTGGGTTTCGGGGACGAAACCTCTTTTAAGGGGGGTAGACTTGTAACGCCCCAAAAACGATAACACAATAAAATAAGTAAGGATAAATAATAGACTTAACATAATTAAGAGTTTATGGTAAGATGGTAGTTAAATGTGGTTTTAAGATTAAGAGTTGTAATTAGCAACTAAGTGTAGGGGGTAAAGTGCAAAATGATTAAACTTAAATTACTAAAAACAAATTAAACCCCAAAAACACAGTGAATGTGTCTGGGGAACGATCGACCAAGAACAGGCAAGAAGGGGGAAACCCTAAACTCAAGAAATCAAGCAATTGAAGCCTAAATCACGAGATAATCCAGTGCATGAGCCCTCTTTTTCGAAAATCTAACCCTAGTTAGTGAAGTGGTGAGTTTAATTTTCTGATATTATGATTTGTAGAAAGAGGGGTTCAACCCAATCTCGATTTCTTGTATCAAATATGGGAAATCTGAGTTAGAATTGCTTTCTAGAACAAGAATCATGTTGATTTTAGGTTGTATGAAAGGTTGTAGTGAAAACCCACTTTGTGAAATTTTGTTATGATTAGGAAGATCATAATGATTATGATTTCATGTTATCTTGATATATGATCTTGTTTGAAATACTTGAATGTTAGATAAATTGATGTAGAATAAAGAATTGCAAGAACTAGGTTGGTTAGTAATGACATACAAGATGAATTGGTAAAGTATGCTTTGAATATTTGTACATTATGCTTTATTAATGTAACGCACACTAAGTGTTTGATGAAATGCTTGAAAGAACAATTATGTGTAATTTGGAAAAATAATGAAATGAAATTTGGGGTACTAAAGGAATGAATGGATGTATTGATATAGGCGTAAAAGAAGAAGGTTCAAGTACTAAGAAACCGGAAGGCTCACAAGATCGAGGTATGTTCCGTTGCATACAAAACCTTATTTAAATTTTTTTTATATTATGAAAAACAACCCTTGTTACAATGATTATGGTGATTAGTAAGTAGATAACAAATCCTTTGCGGATTTGGTTATGCTAACGAAGGTTACATTAAGCTATGCAAGTCGACTGGTTCGAGTCGAACCAGGTCGAGTAAGAATATGGTACCATCCGTTTAGAACGGGTGGTCATGAATGCAATAAAGAATGTATGAAGTTCAATCCGTTATACGGATAGAACGAAAGATTTATATTGTAAGCTATTAACCCGATGTTACCGGGTCGTAAGAGGTATGCTTGAATCTCATTATGAGAGTATATGCCATACCCATTTAATTGGGTAACCGAATGCGTAAGAGTAATGAAAGTATATAAAGGAATGAAATTAAAAAGTTGGTGTTGTAAGTGAAATAAGTATTATGACTAACTTTCTAAAGCTTGTTGCTAAATGTAGGTAAATCCTCGACTTAGGCGACTCGGCGAATTGGAGCGAGCACGTGATCAAAATATGTCTTACCAAGCGCTTCCGCTAGTTTATGTTAATGTTTTGGGTCAAAATACTTTTGTACAATTTGTTGGTAAACACACCTTTTAGTGTTTGATGTTTTGGTTTTAGTAGTATCTTATAGAATGGCATTGTCTTGATTGTGGTTAAAACAGGGGTATACTCGTTTTACGGACGGGTCATGCCCAAATTTTGTAAAAGTATGTATTAAAGTTGTTATTTTGAAGTCTTTAAATTACTCTTGTAAGTTATTTTATAAAGACGGAAAAGCGGTCCTTTCAAAAGTGCCTGGCTGAGCATGATTTAATTGTACCTCTCGATGACCTCCAAATAAACGAAACACTACACTTCGTGGAGAAGCCTGTCAAAATCATGGATCACCAAACCAAGCAACTCAGGCGCTCGCGCATTCCTATTGTGAAAGTCCGATGGGAAGGCAAACGAGGCGCAGAGTTCACTTGGGAACTCGAAAGCGACATGATGGCGAAGTACCCGCAGTTGTTTGTTACGGCTTCGGCCTAATTTCGGGACCAAATTCCCTCAACTAGGGGAGGCTGTAACATCCCGTGTTTCGAAGTCAAAGTCAAAGTCAAGATTGAAGTCAAAGGAAGAAAAGGTTGCTAATTGCGATCTGTCTCTCCTTGCTCAATTCCTGTTTTGACTTCGTTGACTCGTAGATTAGTCTATTTTATTTTCGCTTTAGTTGTATTCTGTGGGGTAATTGTTAAGAATCACAGTAATAGATGTATACTTATCGCTACGAATCGCCTCACGACTGTGAACAATAGGAAGTAACAATGCGATAAAGTCGACTAAACGATAATCAATCTAATTTCATCGAATCGCAATCGCACTCGCAGCTCGAAATACGCAATTTTGGTTAAATATATATGTGTGTGTACCTGATATGTGTTACTTGTGCATGTTTAATTTATATTATGTGTGGTAATCAATCGAAACACAATCGAACTCAATCGCAACCGAAATGGAATGATAGTTAGTGGAGAAGAGATAGCGCGAGATATGAGTAGTTGGGATTAAAAGTAATTTGAATAGGAAACCCTATCGCATTCGCATCGCTTGCAATCGCAATCGAAACAGCAAAACTCGTCACACCGAACACCCGAATCATAAGGCCGATCGACCAGGAGACCGGCCGATCGAACAGCCGTTCGGTCGAACGACCAGCTGTCCGATCGGACGGGCTAACCAATCGACTAGCCCTTTCCACTTTGGGAACTCTATAAATACCTCCTATCACTCTCATTGTTACCTTTTGGCAACTGACGTCCGACCAGCTCGTGCTCCCCACCTTTTCTTCGATTTCTCTCAATTCCGGTAAGATCTCATCCTAAATCTTGTACTTCCTTAATCTACACGCACTCCTACACCTTTCTATCTTTTGAATCTTAACTTTTAACCGTGAAATCATCAAGATCCGAGGTGTTCTAGGATGACGTCATCATGAGTTCTTGAGGAACTTCATGTTTTGGCCTCAATCCACCAAGAACAACTTGAATCTAACCGATTTCCATATAAACAAACAAAGATCTTTCATAGATCTAAACATATTCACAAGAAAGGATTGAGAGATGGTTTTCTCACCTTCTTTCAACTCTTTTACACTCAATACCTACAAAACCGATAGAAACGGAGCTTGTGCCGACCTACTACTCATTCTTGTGGTTGTGTGGCTCCAGATCCGGATTCTATCCACGAGGTTCACCAATTTCGGGTTAAACATGGAACTCCGTCACGAACAGTCAACTAATCGGATTTGGGTGATTCCTGCCTGATCAGGAGTACCAAGTATTGACGAGGTTTCTGTTGTTTAGGGCGTTATCACAACACCTCGATAAAGAGGACAAACAATCAAAACAACCAAGTGTAAGACGAACAGGTCGACCAGGATGGAGTGCCATCCGATCGGACTGCTGTCCGATCGAACAGCCAAACCGAACGACCGGCCAGTCCAAACGACTTGTGCCTTGGGTCCCAAACTTAACTTTTTGCTAATCTTTGAAGTCTGAATGTTGAACGAATTGTTGTCCGATCGGCCTTCCATCCGATCGAACTGCCATTCGAACCATGAGACCTTTGAACTTCTACACTTAAACAATTTTCAACATGTTCAATGCACTAGGAATGCCACCCGATCGAACTGATGTCCGATCGAGTGACAACCTGCTGTGAACTAGTTCTCACTGAAATACCCAATCAAACGGGTTACTGTCCGATCGAACGACCATTCAATCGACCGACCTGAAAGGTGGAGATACTTCAACGTTTACAAAATACTACAACAAAAACTTCAAAAGTCAAGCCATCATACACAAACACATCCTTCCCAAAGGAAGAAACAATCCACTCGAAAGGCCACCCGACCGGATGACCATCCGAGCGGACTACCAACCGAACGAACGGCTGTCCGATCGGACCACCGTCCGATCGAACCGCTATCCTACCCACATACACCTTGCATCGTTTTACGCGTCACTTATCATTATGCTATCCATCTATTCAAGCTAACCCTACTTTCTAGCGCTCCCTTCAATCCATCAATCGCTGTGAGTATACTCGATCCCTTTTTGCTTTACGCACTTTTGGGTGTTACATACTTTACTTATTCTAAATCCCATCGACACACTACACAATACTTTAAACGCTAACCGTTACTGCATGTTATACGTGACTAAGTGATGCTTGTTTGTTATGTTTACACATGGAATGCTGTCTACCTGCCTTAACGACGATAGTACTATAGTTTGGACTCAGCACCCGCTCACGCGGGGGTTGTTAAGGACAATTATTTGCATGGATTACAGTGGTGATCATGTATTACGAACTGCCTTGGGCAGTCAACCCGCAGTCATCGGTATCCATAGGTTCATGTCGATAACTAACATGCTTCGTTTTACTCAGTGTACGTGCTGGTTATGCATAAACTATTTCGAACTCTATATGCTATTATCAAACTTGTATGCTCGCCTTTACACTGTGTGTATTGACTTTTATTTTAACGTATGTGACAGGTGCTTAAGATGCCTATTTACTTGGAAATCAAGGCTAGGAAAGAGTCCTAGAAACCAACAAATAGTTGTCTGTACTAATGAAACCTGAGTTGTCGGAACAGAATTATTTGACTAGATTTTGTCTGTAATAATTACGTTATCTTTTATGACATGGTATGGGACGTGTTGTTTTAAATAATTGGTAATTGTAGTTGTTATGGAAACTTCTGGACACTCTGTTTCGCTCAGTGCCACGCCCTGATGTTTCCGCCATCGGTTGGGGTGTGACATTTTGTGTCTCGAGTCGTAAATCGATGGAAAAATGCCTATGGTTTGGATGCTTCCTATGTCGTCACACATGTTAATGGCCTTGCAAACCATTAGTGATCTTGATTTCCTTACATTTACAGAATACATTTTTCAAGTACATTTCACAATTACATACCATGATTCGTACAACTACTACTCATATGTTTTACACAAACTGCATGAATTCACACCAACTTTTGTTGACGATTTTCAAAACTTACATGTATTTCAGGAAACTAGTGGATGCGCGCTGCCTCTTTTGTTCAAGATGTTAGTTCATGTCAAGATGTTATGTGTCTACGCTCCATTGCCACCTTTTGATGGATTTGTTTGTTATATCCCGCCTCTTTGCGGTGATATAGGAAACAAAACCTTGATCTTTGATTTGAAATGAAGTTGTTAACTTTTCAAACAATTATCTTTTGTTGAGATGTAAACTCTAAGCTTAACTTGTATTTTGAATGTTTAAACTTGAATGGCAAATTTGGAGTTGTTATTATATCATGTAGTATGTTTACTTATCGTATGCAATGAGAACCTTTCACGATCACACCTCGTGCTTCTGCCTCTGAAAGGGGTGTGACATATAGGCAGCAACTACAGCAGCCCATATCAATAACAAACCGCAGAGTACCATTCTTGGTATCTACTTAAAAACCCAAGCCTTTATCGTTCAAACCGTGATTTAAGATTCGATAAAAACGCGGTTTTTTTTTTAATTTTCTGGATCATGTATCTAATAGGAATGTGGGTGGGAAATTTGTTAAGAATTATATTCTTTTCCCGGTTCAACTCATTTCTTATAAAAAGATTGATTTAGGTTATGCCTTGTACATAACGGGTCAAACATGCTAAGCTAGGTCAAATGGTTCAAATGCCTAGATTAGAGATGGTGAAGTTATAAATAAAACATCAAACTTTGTATAAGGAATTGCGCAGTTTTGTGTATTTCTTTTATTTATAGACTTACTTATGTAAATTAAATGGGCAACCTGTTTAGTACACGGGTTATAACCTATCTACAATATATAATAAAGACAAATGATTTGGGACAAGTGTCCATTTTTGTATAAATAATTTATCATAGTACTAATAGTATTGATTGTGTTCATTGTAGTTAAAGTTTGGAAATGGACGGGACTTGCATCATCGTGGAGGTCATTGGAATTTCAACAACAAGGCAATACGTTCTTCATATATATTTAAAGATGTAAATGCTTAAAGTTTCTATAGTTGGTTTTAACAATTAAATATATGGATGTAGACCATTATTGAGTCGGTAGAGAAGATTAAATGTTGGGTAGTTGTGAACTTTTTCTAAACATTGTAACATCGATAGTCTATGCAGAGATCTTACCAAGGTGTTCTAAAGCAAAAGGAATGGTAATATATTATTTTTTATAGTTATTATATGAAATTTTTTATATTTATTTAAGTAATAAATCCATTTATATTCCAATTGTTTAATGTAATTGTTTATTTTTTCCAATTGCAGCGCCTTCCAATCGTACTTGCAAAGATGGCTTCTCTACAAGTTAATTTGAGACCATTGATGGTCAGGAATCTTAAGGGAGAAAAATGATTGTTGGGCCTAAGGTTTGAGAAGTCGGGTAAGGCCAGATGATATGCTTTAACAGAATGTACTGATTTCATGCACTTCAATGTAATTAACCCGATCTCGGGAATAATGTTATAGATATTCTCATCAAACTACTCCCAACAACTATTAGTAACAAAATACATGGTGTGATAATATTTTATTCTCTGATTAGGCCAGAATGCATAATGATCCTACAGATGGGGAACAATTTCATAAAACTCCTACAAAGGTAAATTTTAGTTGTTTTTAATTTTCGATTTCACTTCAGAATTCAGAAGAACATTCAGATAAAATTACTCCAACGAGCAATTGGTAGTCGACCTTGGCAACCCAGTCTTTGCGATTCTTGAACTCTCTAAGGTATGTGTACTTATTCACTTGCGTTGTTCTAGATAGGTGATCCTTTTCTTTAATCTATTTTCATATCAATTTGATGATGGTAGCAAAATTATACGATTTCACAACTTAGGAACATGATTAAATTTGTGAGTTTTGAGGTATGTAACTATTGATTTTTGTCAATACTAACTTCAAAATTTATGATATATGATAACCTCACCTTTATTTTGGAACATAATTGCAAGAAAGCGCATTAACTGTTTTCAACTAAGGTGAATTTATGTATAATTTGTTGAGACTTGAGTGCCATAATGATTTATATGTGACCGTTATTGATTTAAAATTTCAGGTACACAACCCTTTGGATTCTACTAATCATTACAAAGCTGACATTAATTACTATTTATAGGTTTTGCTTGTAGTACTTCAAAAGCCTCGGATGTAACACCTCGAAAATTTATGTCCAATGATATATCGACACGTGTCATGAACTCTAAACGTGTAAAGAATTGCTTTAGAGGGACTAAAGTTGACAAACAAAGAAAGTATGTGAATAAAAGGGTTCAAAGTGTCAACAATGGATAAATATATCTTGCAATAACCCTACACGAGGTTTATACCCTTAAACGAATGAATCATGGATCATACGAAGCTAATTGTGGAAGAAAGTGAGAGATTTCAAATTACAGGGGTTAAATGTGTCAACATGTTTAAAGTATACCTCTGAGTGACCTTTTAGCGAACCCGAAGCTTTGTAATGATAAATTATACTCACTAGAATAAGTGATAAAAATTTCACAAGGTTTCGATAAAGTATGAGAAAGTTATGATAATATTCGTATACGAGGGGTTAAAAGCGTCAACGTTGAAATTAAAGGCTTTACGGGTGATCATAAAGTTAACCGAGGACTTAACGGTGTTTGGTTATGCCTTGGAGCCCTTAAAAGTCAAGTTAGAGGGCCAAAAGTGCAAGAAATAAACTTAAAACCACGTTTAGAAGGACCAGGGACCAAAATTATTGAAAGTTGTTTGCAGGTCAGCAGGGTCCAGGCGGCCCGCGTAAGACTCCTTAAGAGTCTATGCGGCCCGCGTAAGCATGCCAGCGACAGAAAACTCCTGACAGCTACCAGTTCAGTCTGTTAACCGACCTTAGAGCCTTGTTTTATATACCAGGGACTCCTCCACTGGTATTTCATGCAATAGGGACACATGGGACCATCTTATAACATTTGTTGACTTCCTTGGCATCATCTTATGAGATCAAACTCACTATATAAGAACCCACTTGTTGCAACACTTGAGCACATCATTTGAAAACCTTCACAACTTCACTTCTGGAGAATTTTAGAGCTCAAGCACATTTCCTAGGGATTCTTAGTCATGCATAGGACCTTTGTAAATGTCCTTAACTTTCCTTAATTCAGTTTTACTTAGTTAATTAGCTTAAAGTCAAACCGTCGTAATTAAGGTTTGACTTCGTAATTAATCATAATTTGTCCAGTCAAATATCAAATTGAAAGTACCTATGAGTTGGTAATTATGTGGGCAATAAACCCTTAAAAGGGCACCCTCTGATTCCCACTCTAACTAGGTCAATTGTCGGGTCAAAACTAATTTTAAAAAGTCAACAGAAAGCTTATTTTCAAATGAATGCATAATTAACGATGTAGAAGCCACGCAGCCTATTTTATCACTAATATAAATTGGTAATAAATGTAAGAACATGTCTAAACATGTTCAACCCGATAATTTTCAGTTTAAGCTCGGTTCGGAACCGAAAGTCGCAAAAATAGACTTTTGCTTTTACTTTCAGTTCTGACCCATTAGAGCATAGTTTAGAAATTCCTTAGAGCTTTATTAGGACCAGGTTACATGTTAGTATAACCCTCTGTGATTATACAACTTGGTTCATTAGTTATCCGATTCATATGCATGTTTCCGTTAAATGCTTAAATGTTGACTATTATGCCCTTTTGACAATAAAACGTGATTTTTGAAAAAGTAAAAGAATAGAAACCTTAATTACTGATTTATAGACTTTTCCCTAAAATTTGACATCAGTTTGAGGTCTAGTATAGGAGTTACGCTCATTAGCATAAATGAAAAGCTTTTTTTATTAATTAAACGGCATAATTAGCGTATAGCCTATCTAAACCTAATTTTTGATACCAAACTTTGTACCCACTAATGTAAAATAATATTTTGGGATTTTTGAATATTTTTTAATTATTTTTAGGCTGAGCATAACATAGAGTTCTAAGTTTGATTCGGTTATTGTCGGTTTTGCCCTTTTGGCCTATAAAATGAGTTTTACAAATCATTTTGATACCAAACCTTTTTATACTGATTTTATATGATAAATAAATTATTTTAAGCCTTCTGGAATAATAAAAATACCAGCTTTTCTTATAAAACCCGGAAAACGCTTAAAACCGCCTTTTTACGCGTTTTTAACGCATAGTATGTATTAAAAGTATTTTAAACATATAAGGTTTGATGCCTACTGATATTTTCAGTAGATTTTTATATTTTAACAGTAAGCAAAAGTTTTAAACTCATATTTCCAGTTTTGACCTTTTAAGCCTATGTGAAATTACCAAAATGCCCCTAAGGTGCATAGTTTGGTTATAAATGATAAATTTCACATATATGTAATACCCTAATGTTATAATTTATTAAATTAAGTATTTTTACTGATTATATCAAACCTGTAACTCAGATTAATATTTAAACTCTTTTATAACCTTTAAAATGACCAAAATGTCATAGTTTGAGTTTAAATTCGTTTTGGGCATAATAGAAGATATCTTACTGATGTCACAACATATTTAAGGCATATTAACTTAGAAAACCTGTATATGACTCTTATGGTTACCAGTTATGCATCTTTCGCGTTCGGTTCGGTTTATGTAACTAGTTTGCATAAATTGACCGAAACGGGTCAAATCTTATCATTTTTGTCTCAAAATCCAGAATGTGTTTAGTTTACCCATATTACACTAGTCTCCAAACTTGTCGGGACTAAATCACATTCTATTCCAGTCTTCGCTTAATTGTGCGTTTGAACCGTATCTTCATTTAAAACTAACCGGTCTAAGTTTAGGCTTAATTAAGACCCGTTAGGAATCTAATAGGTTGTTAAAAACCTTCGTTCCAGATTAGGAGCCCAGTAAAAGCTACGTGCACTTGCTGTTTGTGAATTATACTTGCAAAGGTAAATACTTTTAACTTATTTTCCCTTATACGGGCTTGGGGTACGGTATATAAAATACCGCTTGGTCGGGCATTGAATTTTTTATCGTATGAAGGTTAATTTATTTATATGACCCGTTTAAATTGTTTTGTTTGCCTAAAGCCTTTGGGGGGGTTAATGACAATGTCCCGGATATCCTTGGCATCATTCATTGAATGGCCACGACCTTAGTACGGGGTGTAGGCGTACACCCGCCTGTGCATATATAAATAATAAGGTATAACCGCCGGTTACGAGAATAACTCGCCGCGGGACTATACCATGTGGTGTGTCTATTAATCTTTAACCCGGTATTCAACCAGGGCTACTGAACGTATAACGAACATGTGATTCTTTTACAAGTTTATATATAAATAATTATCCCAAGTTATAAAAAGTTTTGTGTCATGTGCATTCAAATCAATTTTCTTAAACGTTTTCAAAATGAGTCAGTTAAATTGTGTTTACCAGTGTAAACTGACGTATTTTCCCAAAAAGGCTAAGTGCAGGTACTAATCGGAATAGGCTGGCCTCTCCTAGCATCAAATAAAAGTCTCACAAGCTTAGATGCCTTTAAAGTTTGTTGAACAAAGTTTCTTTTTATCTTTTGATCCGCCTGTGGATCTTTTTCAACTATCTTGTGATACTTAATATTACAATTTATTCGGTTGAAATAAAATCTATCTTTTGCTTCCGCTGTGCATTTAAAATTGTGTTGTTTGACTATGATGATATCAACTACGTCACCATACTCCCCACCGGGCCCACCGGTAATACGTGGAAATATCGGGGTGTGACAGGTTGGTATCAGAGCCAACACGGAGTGAATTAAACACTAGCCTTTTGTGTTTAATCTCAGTTACACAATTGCACATTCCTCGATTTTCGAGTCTAGACAAAGAACATAGGACAAATCCTCATTTGTTTTATTTTTGTCTTTTATATATTCTTGTTGTTATCTTTGTCTTTGTTGACAGGTTTAATTATGCCGCCGAGGTTTAGAAGGGGAAGAGGCAAGGCTCCCGTCATTGGGCATGACCACGAAGCCGGACCGTCACATAGAAGAACACCATCCATCACAATGAGCACAACTCCACAAGAATCTTGGAGGACTTATATAGAACCAGGGAGGCGATTCGTCTCTCTAAGCTCATCACCATCTTATCTCCACTCCTTCGGGCCTCAATCAGAAAATGAGCCCCACAACCCACAGCCTTCTTTTATACCTCTCCAGCGGTCCAATTCGCACCATTCCTTTGGCGACCCCACTCCTGTCTTCCAGAGACGGTTCAACCCGGCAAAGTATATTGAAGAACCAGTGGTTTTAACCCACTAGGACCTGAAGACCACTTTTCGGGCGATAATGACATGGACGAGGACACCGATCCCGCTTAGCCACCGTCCGGAACCCCTAACCACCCCATCGAGATCTCTGATGGGTCATCCTTCCATGGATCACCTTACCGTGGTCCAGATAGCTTCCAGGCGAAATTCGCCCAGTATGAATGGTATTTTACACCTTCCTACCAATCATCGCCTCACCGGCAGCAGCAGGATCCCTCCGAGGATTCTCGTTTTGTCGCGGTCACTCCACCGCCACCACCACCAGTTGAGCAGCCGCCTCCGGAGCCACCAAGGCGAAGAAGATCAAACGCATGGATGTCCGTGCGAGGAGGAGTGCGTATCAGCACCCCTCAACCTTCAAGTGGCAGCCACTACCCGCCACTCCACGAAGACCCACAGATGGGAGGACCTTCAAACCCCGTCTCGGAAGTAGACTCTGCGCCTATCGCGCCACCATTGGGTTTTGGTAACCCAATTCCTGCATACGCCGGTTCAGCGGCGTATAATCCCTTTAAGCAGCCGGCCCACACCAACTACAACTATGCTGACGTTGACCCGTACCAGGCCACATGGGACTACAACGCTCTCCACCCCGAAGGGCCTTATTGAGCTCCTTGGGGAGTTGGATACCCAGCTTATGGGTACCAACAACCGCCACCTCCTCAACCTCTACATCAACAGCCGCCGCAACAGCAATTCATCCCGCCAAAGCGACAACAAGAGGTTCTCGAGAGGTTGAGCCAGGTTGAGCGAGAGGTCCAGCAAGAGCGCAGGAACAACCAAGGCTTCTTCAAAGGTTTGGCAAGCTAAATCAAGGGGAAGACCAAGAGAAGGGATTTTTGAAAATCCTTGTTTATTTTTATTTATGTTGTAATCATGTCCCTGCGTGGACATTTGTTTCTGTATTCTGCCCCTGCGTGGGCATGTCTTTCTGTATTATGCCCCTGCGTGGGCATGTCTTTCTGTTTGACCCCTGCGTGGGTATGTTTGTTTGTTTAGCCCCTGCGTGGGCATGTTATTTCAGTAGAAGTCTCGTTTAGGGCAAACCTGTACTTGTTTCATTTTAATGGAATGGTTTAATTTAAATTTCATTTTTGTTAATTATATGCATAAACATAAAACATGAAATAAATGAAAAAAAATAACCTTCCTTTTATTTAAGATCTATCATTATAATAAAATGACAAAATCTAAAAGGGGCAAGACCTAGCCATGTGTCATCTTAAGACAGGGCCAAGATGGTAGTTCCACAATTAGATTCAGATCCTTATTAACATCTCAATTTAGGAATGTTCTGCGTTAAATATTAAAAAGAATCTTAAAGGTAAAACCTAGTCTATATGTCGTTGCAGACAGGGCCAAGATGGTAAAACCTATTCGAAAGATTCCAATCCTTGTTAACATCTGAAAACATGTTAACACTCTTGACAAAATGTGATTCGATAAAATCACATAAGTCATCCTTATATTGGATTCTTCCAAATCCTTTTAATTAATTAAAACATCCATTAGGGATATAATGCCTACGGGCTATACTCATTGTCATATAAGACAAAAGACAGTCGTGGTCTTCGACCCCCTGTTAAGAAGAGGTAATGAATTAAAATTAAAACCTCAATACCTTGATCCTATAAGATCATGAAAAAAAATTTAAAACTGTCCATATGACTTGGCCTTTTTGCCATTAATATATTTTAATTATAACTAGGGTTTATTATAATGAAAAATCCTGAATATATGTATGCTTAACAAATTAATCAAAATGGTTTCTTAAATACCATGATTAATAAATCACCTAGAATGATAGAACTGTCATAGATATCTGAATAAATTAAAATCATTATTTTATGTAGCAATCAAGCTACATGCTTGGGTCAGACGAAGTCAACAGTCACCCCAGAGATAATCATGACACCTCCAGAGTCAACATAGCAGGAGCGGAATTACAGGCATTGATAGATAATGCTATTACGCGAGCTCTGGATAGACAATTCAAGGAATCCAGTGGTACCCAGGTCAGGACTCAGTCAGTACCACACTCTAAACCACCCTCTAGAACTCATACTTCTCACAAGAGTGATTCTCATCACTCATCAAACCAGAGGAGTGTTCCATCTAAGAGAATTGTGCTTAATCAAGAACCACGTGCTAAAGGTTGCACCTATAAGTATTTTGTCTCCTGTAAACCTAGGGATTTCACTGGGGAGAAAGGAGTTGTCGACTGTATGACATGGTTAGATGAGATGGACACTGTGGTAGATATCAGTGGTTGTGCTGATAAGGATGTGGTAAAGTTTGTATCTCAGTCATTCAAAGGCGAGGCATTAGCTTGGTGGAGATCTTTGATTCAAGCTACCGGAAAAGCCCCATTGTACAATCTGACATGGGATCAATTTGTTGCTCTCATCAAGGAGAACTACTGCCCTCAGCATGAGGTTGAAAAGATTGAGTCTGATTTCTTGTCTTTGGTTATTAAGAACCTGGATTGTCAAGCCTACCTTACAAGCTTTAATACAATGTCAAGGTTGGTTCCCTATCTTGTGACACCGGAACCCAAGAGGATAGCTCGTTTTATTGGGGGTTTAGCCCCAGAAATCAAGGTGAGTGTGAAGGCCTCTCAGCCAGCTACTTTCAGATCTGCAGCTGATATATCTTTGTCCCTCACACTGGACGCGGTCAGGCAGAGATCGCAGAGGAACAATGATGCTGAAAAGAGGAAGCGTGAGGATGACAACTCACGACGTTCAGAAAAGAAGCATAAGGGAAACAATGACCACAAGAAGGGTTCTGGATCTAAGAAAGATGGTCAACAGACGGGTGATAAGCCCCAAGTGTAAAATCTGTAAGAAACACCATTTCGGGAAGTGCAGATATGAATCGAAATCCCAGTCACAGCCGAGGGCTTGTGGGATTTGTAAGTCAAGTGAGCACAAGACCTTAGACTGCAAGAAAATCAAGGACGCAACGTGCTATAATTGCAATGAAAAAGGGCACATTAAGTCCAACTGCCCATAGTTTGCGAAGAATGCTGAGGAAGGGAAAAAGACCAATGCAAGGGTCTTCCGGATGGATGCAAAGGAAGCTGCTCAGGACGATAACGTGATCACAGGTACCTTCCTTGTAAATGATGTCTATGCAAGAGTGCTTTTTGATTCAGGAGCTGATAAGTCATTCGTAGATAATAAGTTTTGTAAGTTGTTGAATTTACCTGTTAAAACCCTAAGCGTGAAATGTGAGGTAGAATTAGCTGACGGTACCCTAGAAACAGCCTCAACTGTGTTAGATGGATGTGTTATATCCATTAGGAACCCCTCTTTTCCATTATCCTTGCTTCCTTTGAAGTTAGCCGGTTTCGATATAGTTTTAGGCATGGACTGGTTATCTAATAACCAAGCCCAAATCGTTTGCAACAAGAAGCAAGTAGTAGTCAAGACTCCGTCTGGTGAGCCACTTACCATTCAGGGAGATACCCAGTATGGACTGCCTGAGCAAGTGTCCATGCTCAAGGCATCCAGATGTTTGAAGAAGGGTTATGTCATTTATATGGCACAGGTGACTATTGATGAGCAGAACCCCAAGATCGAAGACATCCCAGTTATTTCTGAGTACCCTGAAGTTTTCCCTGAAGAACTACCTGGTTTACCACCAGATAGGCAAGTAGAATTCAGAATTGACATCATCCCTGGAACAGCGCCTGTTGCAAGAGCGCCCTATAGGTTGGCACCAACGGAAATGAAAAAGTTGAGGACCCAGCTAGATGATCTATTAGCCAAAGGTTTTATTAGGCCTAGTTAGTCTCCATGGGGAGCGCCAATCCTATTTGTAAAGAAGAAGGATGGATCGATGCGTCTATGCATCGATTATCGTGAGCTTAACAAAGTCACTATCAAGAATATATATCCATTGCCCAGGATCGATGATCTATTCGATCAATTGCAAGGGGCAAGTTACTTCTCTAAGATCGACTTGAGGTCAGGCTATCACCAACTGAAGGTTAAAGATGAAGATGTACACAAGACTGCATTTAGGACTCGTTATGGTCATTACGAGTTCTTAGTGATGCCTTTTGAGCTCACTAATGCACCTGCAGCATTCATGGATCTCATGAATCGCGTCTGCAAGCCTTACTTAGACAAATTCATCATCGTCTTCATCGATGACATACTCATTTACTCGAAGAGCCAAGCTGACCATGAGAAGCATCTCCGTTGCATTCTGAAACTGCTTCATCGGGAAAAGCTCTATGCCAAATTTTCAAAGTGTGAATTATGGCTTCGTGAAGTCCAATTTCTTGGACATGTTGTTAGTGAGCGTGGTATCCAAGTAGATCACGCTAAGATTGAAGCCATTATGAATTGGCAAGAACCAAAGACACCTACGGAGATTCGCAGCTTTCTAGGACTGGCAGGATACTATAGGCGATTTATCGAAAACTTCTCAAGAATTGCAGCACCCCTGACTTTACTCACCCGCAAGAATAGCAAGTTTGACTGGGGGCCTAAGCAGCAAGAATCTTTTGATATTCTAAAGCAGAAGTTGAGCAATGCTCCAGTATTGACGTTGCCTGAAGGAATTGATGAATTTGTGGTATATTGTGATGCATCACACACCGAGATGGGATGTGTGCTTATACAGAAAGGCAAAGTTATTGCCTATGCTTCACGACAATTAAAGGTGCATGAGAAGAACTACACCACCCATGACTTGGAGTTGGGTGTCGTTTTATTTGCACTAAAACTGTGGAGACATTACTTGTATGGAACCAAGTGTGTGATCTATTCCGATCACAAAAGCCTTCAACATCTATTCAATCAGAAGGACTTAAATATGAGGCAGCGACGATGGATGGAAACTTTGAATGATTATGACTGTGAGATACGATACCATCCAGGCAAGGCAAATGTGGTTGCCGACGCCTTAAGTAGAAAGGAAAGGGTGAAGCCCATAAGAATCAATGCCAAGAGCATTGAATTAAAGAATAGTTTGAATGAAAGGTTGTTAGCTGCGCAGAAGGGAGCTGTACTAGAAGCTAACTATCCTGATGAAAAGCTAGGAGTAACTGAAGAGCAGTTATCTTATGGCAAGGACGGAATTCTGAGGTTAAATGGACGAATATGGGTTCCAGTTTATGGAGGACTTCGGGATGTTATCCTCCAGGAAGCCCATAGTTCTAAGTACTCCGTTCATCCTGGAGCTGATAAGATGTACCAGGATCTGAAGGCAAACTATTGGTGGATAGGCTTGAAGAAGTCTATAGCTACCTATGTAGCCAAATGTTTGACGTACGCACAAGTTAAAGCTGAACATCAAAAGCCGTCAGGTTTGTTACAACAGCCTGAACTTCCCACCTGGAAGTGGGAAATGGTGAGAATGGATTTCATCACCAAATTGCCAAAGACAAAGAAAGGAAATGACACTATTTGGGTGATAGTAGATAGACTGACTAAGTCAGCACATTTCCTACCCATCAAGGAGACTCACAGCTTCGACATATTAGCCCAGTTGTACGTAGATAAGATTGTATCCCTGCATGGCGTACCAGTATCTATTATCTCGGACAGAGATACTAGATACACATCTCATTTTTGGAAAAGTTTCCAACAGTCTTTAGGCACAAGCTTGAATTTTAGTACGGCTTACCATCCTCAGACGGACGGACAGAGTGAGCGTACGATCCAAACTTTGGAAGACATGCTTCGTGCATGTGTGATTGACTTAGGTGGTAGTTGGGATAACCACCTGCCATTGATCGAGTTCTCCTATAACAATAGCTACCATACAAGCATTCAGGCTGCGCCTTTTGAGGCATTATATGGTAGGAAATGCAGAAAGCCTATTTGTTGGGCAGAAGTAGGAGAAGCTCAGTTATCAGGACCTGATATAATCCTTGAAACAATGCACAAGATTGTCCAAATTCGTGACCGCCTGAAAGCTGCCAGGGATAGGCAGAAAAGTTATGCTGATAAAAGGCGAAAACCTCTAAAGTTTGAGGTTGGTGATAAGGTTTTGCTAAAAGTATCACCCTGGAAAGGAGTGATGAGATTTGGTAAGAAAGGTAAGTTGAGCCCAAGGTATATAGGACCATTCGAGATCATCGAATGTGTAGGAACAGTGGCTTATAAGTTAAACTTACCCGAAGAGCTCAGTGGTATTCACAATGTATTCCACATCTGCAATCTGAAGAAATGTCTAGCCGATGAATCGCTAGTCATACCACATACGGATGTGCATATAGATGAGAGCTTGAAATTTGTGGAAAAACCTTTGTCGATCAAGGATCGACAGGTTAAGAAGCTTCGAAGGAAGCAAGTACCGATTGTAAAGGTCAAATGGGATGCCCGTAGAGGTCCCGAGTACACGTGGGAGGTAGAGTCCACAATGAAAGAAAAGTACCCTCATTTATTTCAGTAAATCTCGAGGTTGAGATTTCTTTTAAGAGGGTGAGGACGTAACACGTCGAAGATTTATGTCCAATAATATATCGACAAACAAAGAATTGCTTTAGAGGGACTAAAGTTGACAAACAAAGAAAGTATGTGAATAAAAGGGTTCAAAGTGTCAACAATGGATGACTATATCTTGCAATAACCCTACATGATGTTTATACCCTTAAACGAATGAATCATGGATCATACGAAGCTAATTGTGGAAGAAAGTGAGAGATTTCAAACTACAGGGGTTAAATGTGTCAACATGTTTAAAGATACCTCTGAGTGACCTTTTAGCGAACCCGAAGCTTTGTAACGATAAATTATACTCACTAGAATAAGTGATAAAATTTTCACAAGGTTTCGATAAAGTATGAGAAAGTTTTGATAATATTCGTATACGAGGGTTAAAAGCGTCAACGTTGAAATTAAAGGCTTTACGGGTGATCATAAAGTTAACTGAGGACTTAACGGTGTTTGCTTATGCCTTGGAGCCCTTAAAAGTCAAGTTAGAGGGCCAAAAGTGCAAGAAATAAACTTAAAACCACGTTCAGAAGGACCAGGGACCAAAACAGCAATTATTGAAAGTTGTTTGCAGGTCAACAGGGTCCAGGCGGCCCGCGTAAGACTCCTTAAGAGTCTACGCGGCCCGCGTAAGCATGCCAGCGACAGAAAACTCCTGGCAGCTGCCAGTTCAGCCTGTTAACCGACCTTAGAGCCTTGTTTTATATACCAGGGACTCCTCCACTGGTATTTCATGCAATAGGGACACATGGGACCATCTTATAACATTTGTAGACTTCCTTGGCATCATCTTATGAGATCAAACTCACTATATAAGAACCCACTTGTTGCAACACTTGAGCACATCATTTGAAAACCTTCACAACTTCACTTCTGGAGAATTTTGGAGCTCAAGCACACTTCCTAAGGATTCTTAGTCATGCATAGGACCTTTGTAAGTGTCCTTAACTTTCCTTAATTCAGTTTTACTTAGTTAATTAGCTTAAAGTCAAACAGTCGTAATTAAGGTTTGACTTTGTAATTAATTATAATTTGTCCAGTCAAATCTCAAATTGAAAGTACCTATGAGTTGGTAATTATGTGGGCAATAAACCCTTAAAAGGGCACCCTCTGATTCCCACTCTAACTAGGTCAATTGTCGGGTCAAAGCTAATCTTAAAAAGTCAATAGAAAGCTTATTTTCAAATGAATGCGTAATTAACGATGTAGAAGCCATGCAACCTATTTTATCACTAATATAACTTGGTAATAAATGTAAGAACATGTCTAAACATGTTCAACCCGATAATTTTCAGTTTAAGCTCGGTTCGGAACCGAAAGTCGCAAAAATAGACTTTTGCTTTTACTTTCAGTTCTGACCCATTAGAGCATAGTTTAGAAATTCTTTAGAGCTTTATTAGGACCAGGTTACATGTTAGTATAACCCTCTATGATTATACAACTTGGTTCAATAGTTATCCGATTCATATGCATGTTTCCGTTAAATGCTTAAATGTTGACTATTATGCCCTTTTGATAATAAAACGTGATTTTTGAAAAAGTAAAAGAATAGAAACCTTCATTACTGATTTATAGACTTGTCCCTAAAATTTTACATCAGTTTGAGGTCTAGATTAGGAGTTATGCTCATTAGCGTAAATGAAAAGCTTTTTATTAATTAAACGACATAATTAGCGTATAGCCTATCTAAACCCAATTTTTGATACCAAACTTTGTACCAACTGATGTAAAATAATATTTTGGGATTTTTGAAGATTTTTTAATTATTTTTAGGCTGAGCATAACATAGAGTTCTAAGCTTGATTCGGTTATTGTCGGTTTTGCCCTTTTGGCCTAAAAAATGAGTTTTACAAATCATTTTGATACCAAACCTTTTTCTACTGATTTTATATGATAAATAAATTATTTTAAGCCTTCTGGAATGATAAAAATACCAGCTTTTCTTATAAAACCCGGAAATCGCTTAAAACCGCCTTTTTACGCGTTTTTAACACATAGTATGTATTAAAAATATTTTAAACATACAAGGTTTGATGCCTACTGATATTTTCAGTAAATTTTTATATTTTAACAGTAAGTAAAAGTTTTAAACTCAGATTTCCAGTTTTGACCTTTTAAGCCTATGTGAAATTACCAAAATGCCCCTAAGGTGCATAGTTTGGTTATAAATGATAAATTTCACATATAAGTAATACCCTACTGTTATAATTTATTAAATTAAGTATTTTTACTGATTATATCAGACCTGTAACTCAGATTAATATTTAAACTCTTTTATAACCTTTAAAATGACCAAAATGCCCCTACGGGGCATAGTTTGAGTTTAAATTCGTTTTGGGCATAATAGAAGATATATTACTGATGTCACAACATATTTAAGGCATATTAACTTAGGAAACCTGTATATGACTCTTATGGTTACCCGTTATGCATCTTTCGCGTTCGGTTCGGTTTATGTAACTTGTTTGCATAAATTGACCGAAACGGGTCAAACCTTATCATTTTTGTCTCAAAATCTAGAATGTGTTTAGTTTACCCATATTACACAAGTCTCCAAACTTGTCGGGTCTAAATCACATTCTATTCCGGTCTTCGCTTAATTGTGCGTTTGAACCGTATCTTCCTTTAAAACTAACCGGTCTAAGTTTAGGCTTAATTAAGACCCGTTAGGAATCTAATAGGTTATTAAAAACCTCCGTTCCAGATTAGAAGCCTAGTAAAAGCTACGTGCACTTGCTGTTTGTGAATTATACTTGCAAAGGTAAATACTTTTAACTTATTTTCCCTTATACGGGCTTGGGGTACGGTATATAAAATACCACTTGGTCGGGCATTGAATTTTTGATCGTATGAAGGTTAATTTATTGATATGACCCGTTTAAATTGTTTTGTTTGCCTAAAGCCTTTGGGGGGTTAATGACCATGTCCCGGATATCCTTGGCATCATTCATTGAATGGCCACGACCTTAGTACGGGGTGTAGGCGTACACCCGCCTGTGCATATATAAATAATAAGGTATAACCGCCGGTTACGAGAATAACTCGCCGCGGGACTATACCATGTGGTGTGTCTATTAATCTTTTACCCGGTATTCAACCGGGCTACTGAACGTATAACGAACATGTAATTCTTTTACAAGTTTATATATAAATAATTATCCCAAGTTACAAAAAGTTTTGTGCCATGTGCATTCAAATCAATTTTCTTAAACGTTTTCACAATGAGTCAGTTGAATTGTATTTACCAGTGTAAACTGACGTATTTTCCCAAAAAGGCTAAGTGCAGGTACTAATCGGAATAGGCTGGCCTCTCCTAGCATCAAATAAAAGTCTCGCAAGCTTAGATGCCTTTAAAGTCTGTTGAACAAAGTTTCTTTTTATCTTTTGATCCGCCTGTGGATCTTTTTCAACTATCTTGTGATACTTAATATTACAATTTATTCGGTTGAAATAAAATCTATCTTTTGCTTCCGCTGTGCATTTAAAATTGTGTTGTTTGACTATGATGATATCAACTACGTCACGATACTCCCCACCGGGCCCACCGGTAATACGTGGAAATATCGGGGTGTGACATCTGATAGAAGGGTAAATAACTGTTTTTTAACATGTGTAAATATAAGGTTTTAAGTGTTTATCATCATAAAACATGGTTACTTTGAGTGTGTTTCTATTTGTAGGTACCCAGAGCTTAACGGATGGATATTGAAGCTAAACGGGAGGTTTTCGGGAAGATTTATGAAGGTTAGAAGCTTACACACAAGTTGGGAGTTGAAAAATGCAAAAAATGGTGAGAAACCAGTACTTGGCGCAAGAAGAAACCAGTTTGGCGCAACTTGGTGTCAGTTTGGGCGCAATACAGATGCTAATCAGTCAGGGGCGCAACCTTGTGCCAGGGGGGGCGCAACCTTGCGCTGGCAGCAGATAGTCACGCGAAAATTCAGGATTTCACTTTATTTTAAGATATCTTCAACCCCAAAACGAGATATTCACTAACCCTAGCCGTTTTCCACTTCCCAAGGACGAATTTTGGAGTTCCCAACCTCAATTTTCATCAATCTTTCATGCAATCAAACATCCAAGAAAACCAAGAAGATCAAATCATGATTATGAGTGGCTAGATTCTTTTGTGACTACCTCCGGGTGGATGGTTCATGTATGTGAAACTCAAACCTTGTTTATTTAGTTCTTTGGATTGTTTTTCATAACTTGAAGAATACTTGTGGTTTAGTTTTGTTTAAAAGAATTGTGAGTGTTGCAATTATTCATCTTTTACCATTCGCATTCGGTTTTCTTGCATCGTGAGTAGTTTGGTTATTGGGTGGGTTCTTGGCACTTATGATTTGGTAATTAAATTGCATAGGTTATTATTAAAAACTTGTCTTTGATTATCAATCAAACTAAACCGTTAACAAGACCTTTTGGTATCTATCTAATTAAACAAGTTTGGGTGAATCATTGAACCGGAAATCCGGAGGGGGTTGCTTTTCTTTAAAATTGATAACTTTCTTAATTATTCTCGATCAAAAATCTTAAAACGCAATCATAGCAATAGTTTTTCTTAGTTTTAGTTAATCTAGGTTCCTACAATCAACACTAACCACATATTCCCTGTGGAGACGACCCTACTTACCCTTGCTAGTAAAGGTACTTAGGACCAAATTTTAAACTTGTTTTTGACCGACCTTTCGACATCGATCAAAATGGCGCCGTTGCCGGGGAATCGGTGCGCTTAGTGTTAGTAGTTGTTTTTATTAAAAAATTCAAAAAAACTCAAAAAAAAAAATAAAAAAACCAAAAATATTTCTTTTTGTTTGTCTTTTATTTGTTTGTTCCGTATTACGCTTGGTTTCTTGTTTGTCTGTGTGCAGGTGATTCTCGTGTTGCATGCATACCAGGTTTTCAAAGAAATCCTCACCGCTCTTATTTGATCCAGAAATTGAGAAGACTGCTCGACAGAATCTCGTTCTTTTCCGTTCAGCAGTGAAAACTAAAGCTCAGTCATCAACAGTTGCTCAAGATCTTGAACAAGCAGCTCACGAAATGGCTGATCAAGAGCCACAAAACCAAGCCCAAAACGATCCAATCCCTCCCATTCCAGATCCACCCATCCCTCAAAACCAAAATCAAAATCAAAATCAAAACCAAAATCAAAACCAGCCTAATAACCAAAACCAGAATCAACCACCACCACAACCATTTCCACAATTCAACCTAGGCCCACAAAACCAACCTGGAAATCTAAATCTCCAACATGGGGAAATTATTCGTCTTAACCAACCACAACATCAACATGGGTATGATGAGGATCCCAACCACAGAGAAGGCAGTGTTCACACGTGGGAATCCGGTTGGGAAAATGATGATTATCAGAACCAGTATGATGGGAGATATGCTGATTACAGATACGACGAAGGGTATAATGTTAGTCAAGGACACCCGGTACAACAACAAGTCAACCAAAGAAATCACATCCAGCGGCCGATTCCACAAAATCAAGTTCATAATGGAGTCCCGCAGTTTAATGCGGGAAGAGCTAATAATCGGTTTAGGGGCGAGCAAATACAGTTTGTGGATGGTGTCCCACAAGTCGTTCAAGGGGCACCAATTCAAGGCGTTGAAGGTCATTATCGACCCGTTGTAGTACCCAACTCATCAGCTATAGTTACACCGGTGGGGATTAATAATCGACCCTTCGAGGTGAGGCCTCAATACCTAGGCCATTTGCCTGAATTCTATGGAAAAAGAACTGAAGAACCATACTTGCATATTGCAAGCTTCAATTCAATTTGCCAAACTATAGGAGGTTCAGGGTTTACAAAGGATGAGGTTAAGTTGATGTTGTTTCAATTTACCCTGAAAGACAAGGCACGCCAATGGTTCGCAACATTACCTCCTGGGAGTATTTACACTTGGCAAGAGATGCAACAGGTATTTTTGGAGGAGTATTACACAATGAACAGAACCAGTGAAGCTCGGGATGCAATCAGAGCTTTCCAACAGCATTCAGGGGAACCGTTCCATGAGGCGTTCACAAGGTTTAAGGAGTTGCTGAGGAAATGCCCGCATCATGAAATTCAGACATGGGAATTGATCAAGGCATTCTATGATGGGCTACTTCCAGCTGATGTAAGAGATCTTATCGCCATCAGCAATGGTACGTTTCTCACGAACACCGAGGCTGCAGATTGGGCATACTTAGAGAGACAAAGTGCCACTTCGAAAAGACAGGCACAATCTAGCAGGAGGGCAAGATCGAGTTCAGCGAAATCGGTTGATTATGAAGCTGAGGAACGGGTCGAGAAGTTGAGGCATCAAAACTTGTTGCTTGAGCGTCAGGTAGCTCAAATGAACCTTGGAAAAGGTGGTGAAGTTAAAACCGCCAATACGTTTTCGGTGTGCACTGAATGTGGAGAGTTAGGGCATCAAGTTGGAGAGTGCGTTGTGTTGGGTGGTCAGACCGACGAATTGAATCAAATCTATGGTGACCGAAAGCAATATGATATGAAATCGAATACATATCATCCAGGTTTGCGAAACCACCCCAATTTTAGTTATGGCAATTCTGCTAATCAGTTGAACCCCAATTTTCAGGTACCTAACCAAGGAGGTCAACAGTATCAGAATCGGCAAGGAAATTACCAACAAGGAGGTTACCAGAATCGGAGCCAATATAATCAAGGGCCTCAAGCCAACAACCAACAGCAAAATCAAAGCAATTATCAAGGGAGTTGGAGGAATCAAGGCAACCAGCAAGGTAATTCTTCAGGTGGTGGAGGTGACTCGAGTGATTCGAAGCTAGATGCAATCATGTCATTTATGAAGGATATTCAGAAGGATAATGAGGTTAGAGACAAAACTTCGGAAGCAATGCAGAAGCAGTTGGGGCAGCTAGCAGAAGATCTAGCTCAGCTGAAAAGAGATCCAGGTAAGTTGCCAAGCACTACCATAGTTAATCCAGCACATCAGTCATCTAGCTTAAAGAATGGAACAAATGTGCACATCAATGCGGTAAGTGTTCGTCCAACTTTTGACACTGGTAGCGTTGAGGTAGCTCCACCATCACAAGTAGTTGAGGAGGTGATGGAGTATGTTAATACTGAATCAGATTCTCAACATGATCGGGACCCACCAAGGGATGAAAGGTGGGAAAGCTTTAAACAAGCTAAAATTAATCTACCCTTACTTGATGCGATTAAAGAGAGTCCCGATCATGTGGAGTGTTTGAAAGAGTTAAGTACCCAAAAACGACTTCACAAGTTTCCTAAAAACCTTGATTTGACTACAAACGTGAATGCCGTTTTATTGGGTACCCTTCCCCCCAAACTCCAAGATCCAGGAGCACCCATTATTTCCATACAAGTGGGTGAATTTAAAATAAAAAGGGCACTGTTGGATCTTGGAGCATGTGTTAGTATTCTACCAGGGAGTCTGTATGACCAATATGATTTTGGTCCGCTACAAAAAGTCAACACCACCGTGGTGTTGGCTGATCAGACTCCCATGTGTCCGAGGGGGATTATAAGGGATGTAATTATGAAGGTAGAAGAGTGTTACTACCCAGTTGACTTCTTAGTGCTTGATTGTACCACAAGTGCAAAGAACACGCAACCTCCAGTCATTCTGGGTAGACCGTTCTTAGCGACTGCTCATGCAATTATAAACTGTGTTGATGGAATGGTAAGTATGAGGTTTGGTGACCGCGAATTGCGGTTAAATATGTTTTCGGATGCGACTAATCCTCCCATTTCAGGTGAACGCTCAAAAGCTGAAAATGGTGAAGAAAATATCTCTCCTGCAAAGGAGATTCATACCAAACATGAGTGTTTTTTGGTTGACAGGTTTGAAGTGGCAGGGAGCAAAGCAGTAAGGAAAAAGGAAAGTGTGGCGCATGAGGAGTTTAAAACAGACAAAGGGAAACCACGAGGGAAGAAGAAGAAAAAGAAACCGCCAGAATGTGATAATGAAAAACGAAGGTTAAAGTTATTCGGTCCAATGTGGAAGACAGTGGACGACTTACCGGAGCATTGGCGGGGTACCTACGTAGAGGCCATGGGACACAAGCATCCCACTCGACCACCATAAGGGTATATCAGGTACGGTCTGGCTGAAGACCTATAAACTTAGCGCTCTCGGGAGGCAGCCCGAGGATGTAGAGTAGTGTATATTTGTTTTGTTTTTGCATAAGTACTTTTGCAGGTTATCAGGTTATTAATCTCCATGGATGCAATGGTCCAAGTGTGGGGATGTTCGGTGAAGTCCCAATACATTCTAGTTGAAACTACGGAAATTGCACGAATTAGACTTCAGTCAAAACTGTCCATACTCAATCTCCATTTGGACGGGGATGATCTGCACACTAATTGTAGAGATTGACCCGATGACTTGTGGACACGGCCGCAAATGAAACGCTATACGGTCGTGGTGGAACATGACACATGGATTCTACGCTTTAAACCAGGGGAGTCTTTTCCACTTTTATTATTGCATTTTTATTCGTGTTTTTGGTGGTGTTAAACTTTATGTGTTAGGGAATGTGTTAATTTATTTGCGTTAGGCACGGTCGCTCATGAGGTTTGTTAGTTGGTATTCCTGGGTTCTGTTTTTAAAACACTATACATTGGGGACAATGTCGCCCAAGTGTGGGGATATGGCAACCCGGGAAGGCAAAGGCTTGGGATAAAGTTTGAAAGAGGTTGAAAATGATTGAAAACGATGAAAACTGAAAAAATTGAAAATTTTGAAAATTTTAAAGAATTTCATCGCCTTAGGTAAACTAAATGGATATGAAAACCGAATGTTTCAATCACTAATGGGTTCCTTGCCGGTAGTAAACTAACATAGTCCCTTGTCATGGTCGTTCCTTTAAGTTTCATGAGAGTAGGTCCGATAAGTGTTTTTTGGATAAAAGAATTGAAAAGAGATGTCTATTTAAGGGTAACATGTTTTAGATTGCATATGCTACGTGTCGGCAACCTTTTTACCCTTTCTTTGGTGAGAATTTTGAGCCTGTAGACTGATAGAATGATCCATATTATGACTTCATTTGTTGAGAGCAGGCCACATGTTATTCTGTGTTAGAACTTGTATGATTTGATGCATGCTGAGATTGTGGTTTGACATGTGCATGTAAATGATAAAGGCATTAGGATATCCCTTACACCACTTGTTTGTTTGTTTTGTGTTTACCGAATCATCACCCTTAGTAGCCCTGTTGAGCCTATTTACCTTTCGTTTGTCCACCCAATGTGAATGTCTTGATATCGACCGTGAATGACGAGTTTTGAATAATTGAAAAAAAAAGAAAAAAAACAGAGAAAAGAAAAAAATATAGAAAAAGAAAAAGGAAAAAATAGAAGTGTTGTGAATATCGTTTATGTTCTTGGGTAGAAACCAACCCGAATGTGTTAGTCGTTATGTGTTTGCAAATAAAGTTGTCATGGTTTGGTCGTTTGTTTGTTCGCCACATAAAAAAAATATAAGCCAAAAATTTCCTACCCTTAGCCTAAGCCTAAAACCGAAAGTCCTTTTGATATGTGCCGTGTTATACGATACAGTGGAGGAATGATTGTTATACAAGCTTATGATTACAGGATTTCATGTTTGGTTTTGAGTGTTACACACACTAGCACATTACATGCTAGTTCATATTTTTAAACCGAGAGGAGAGTTGATTGTGAGGGGTGTGTAGCATGTGTTCTAATCCTAAGCATGTTAGTTTTGAATAGATAACTCTTAAGTTTTATAAATTGCATCATTTGCTTGTCGGACTGTCAATCTCGATTGTGTTAGTCTATGGGACGGGTATGATTTGGGACTTAAACGATTGCATCGGTATAGGGGTTTAGAGGTATTGTTACGATGGTGAGTAATTCCGTAATGGTTTGCTTGAGGGCAAGCAAAGGTGAAGTGTGGGGATGTGACACAAGGGTAAATAACTGTTTTTTAACATGTGTAAATATAAGGTTTTAAGTGTTTATCATCATAAAACATGGTTACTTTGAGTGTGTTTCTATTTGTAGGTACCCAGAGCTTAACGGATGGATATTGAAGCTAAACGGGAGGTTTTCGGGAAGATTTATGAAGGTTAGAAGCTTACACACAAGTTGGGAGTTGAAAAATGCAAAAAATGGTGAGAAACCAGTACTTGGCGCAAGAAGAAACCAGTTTGGCGCAACTTGGTGTCAGTTTGGGCGCAATACAGATGCTAATCAGTCAGGGGCGCAACCTTGTGCCAGGGGGGGCGCAACCTTGCGCTGGCAGCAGATAGTCACGCGAAAATTCAGGATTTCACTTTATTTTAAGATATCTTCAACCCCAAAACGAGATATTCACTAACCCTAGCCGTTTTCCACTTCCCAAGGACGAATTTTGGAGTTCCCAACCTCAATTTTCATCAATCTTTCATGCAATCAAACATCCAAGAAAACCAAGAAGATCAAATCATGATTATGAGTGGCTAGATTCTTTTGTGACTACCTCCGGGTGGATGGTTCATGTATGTGAAACTCAAACCTTGTTTATTTAGTTCTTTGGATTGTTTTTCATAACTTGAAGAATACTTGTGGTTTAGTTTTGTTTAAAAGAATTGTGAGTGTTGCAATTATTCATCTTTTACCATTCGCATTCGGTTTTCTTGCATCGTGAGTAGTTTGGTTATTGGGTGGGTTCTTGGCACTTATGATTTGGTAATTAAATTGCATAGGTTATTATTAAAAACTTGTCTTTGATTATCAATCAAACTAAACCGTTAACAAGACCTTTTGGTATCTATCTAATTAAATAAGTTTGGGTGAATCATTGAACCGGAAATCCGGAGGGGGTTGCTTTTCTTTAAAATTGATAACTTTCTTAATTATTCTCGATCAAAAATCTTAAAACGCAATCATAGCAATAGTTTTTCTTAGTTTTAGTTAATCTAGGTTCCTACAATCAACACTAACCACATATTCCCTGTGGAGACGACCCTACTTACCCTTGCTAGTAAAGGTACTTAGGACCAAATTTTAAACTTGTTTTTGACCGACCTTTCGACATCGATCAACATCGGAGGACATTGATGCGTAAACTGAAGACGAGTAGCACGGCGGTCGAGTGACTAACGGAAATGACGGCGTACCCAAAACGTTTGCAATCACAGATTTTTTTCTGAATTTGATGAGTAAAACCGACGATAATTATAAAAAGTTGGTTGTAACTGAATTAACTACTTTTAAAGTTGTGCAATAAGTAAATATTTGACTATTAAAGTTGTCCAAAGTCTTACAAGGAATGACTATTGAATTCAATTTATCTAGAAATCCAATTGTACAATGGGTAAGTTTTGTTAAAATACGACTAAAATCTTCATTTTGATACTAATAATATGTTGTGTGGTTACAATTTAGGTCTGGAAACCTCTATACGGACCAGAGCAAAGATGTAGTGTATGGTAGTCTTTGTGTTTGGTAGTCTATGTTTATATTCACTAGATGTGACCATTGTGTTTGGCTCTTTTATGACTTTGTATAGTAGTTACAGATTTATCAATCATATTGTTTTTCAACTCGTGTATTTAAATTGTTATTTAGAGAGTTACGCTGTATAAAATTTCAATTGTTCAAACCGTGTAACACACGACTACTTACGCTATGGTCACCAAAAGACAACAATTATAATGGTTAATGCATTGTTACTAGAGATAGTCAAAGAAAGCAAAAGTTAAAAGTCTTTTTACGAGTAGGTTTACGAGATATCAACTAAAACATGGTGGAATGTTAACAATCTTTATGTAAAAGTCAAATAAAGTCAACACTCTAAAGTATGGAATGAATGTAAAAAGTAAACTTCAATTTTCATCCTTGTAGTTTGGTAGAAAAATCAACATGGATCAGTCTACAAGAGCCAAACAGAGGAGGATTCGTCTACAAATCAACTATAAAAGATGTTTCTTATTCATTATTATTTACAAGATGTTCCTTTGCTAAGCCCGTGTATAAGGAAGTTTTTACTGGAATTTGAATGATTTGTTATGTGTTTCTTCCAATGTATGTGTTTTTACACGATATTAAATTTCAAGAAAAATAATTTGTTTTCTTTTTTAAAACCGCGTTTAACGCAGGCATTAGCCTAGTATTTATATAGTATACACCCTAAAGAGTTGTGGGTATATCCTTTTTTTAACAACAAAGTCATGGACATTCAGGACCACCCATGACAAGTAGATCACCCCTTCATCCGAATAACAGATCATGGTAACCCCACCCACCCATCCAGGAAGAAACCCACATCTAAAAAAACCTGACTTAACCAAGAACATATTGCTTTAGAGGAGACTTCAACCCACAAACACTAAATAGTAAATACATATACATTTTAGATTCATGTATTTATAGGAATAAATGTTCGGTATACTTTTTATTATGTAGAGATCATCTTACTTATTTTTCTCGGAAACATTTTTATTCAAACAAAATTACGAATCACTTTAATTCAACAAAATTATGGGTGAAAAGTATAATGTTAATGATCCAGTTTTAAGGGTTGCCGAGAATCTGTTAAATAAATTAAAATGTGAATGAATTGCAAGTTTTGTCCTTTATCTTTATACCCAATTTTAGGCGATGTCCTTTATCTTTAAAATTGATAAGTTTTGTACTTAATGTTTTAAAATCTTACATGTTATGTCCTTTAGCCCTAACCTAGTTAGATTTTTTTGTTAAATCAAATCACACAAGGGCAATTTAGTCTTTTTACCATATATGTATATATAAATATTTTAAATAACAATAAAACAAAAATAAATTTAACAAATTAATATTATATTACATATATAAATATAAATAATATATGTATATAAATAATATATGTATATGTAGATTACACAGATGATATTGATATAAGAATCTCTCACTTTAGCTCTCTCACTCTCTAGCTCTATCCACCAGACCATCACCACCAACAGACACCAACCACCGCCACCAACCACCACACACTCTCTCACACATAGCGTTCATCCACCGGAGCTCCCAACCCTACCACCGTAGCCGGCAGAGCTGATTCTGTGGTCGTCACGTTGTTGCTGCTACAATCAAGTCACCGGAGCAAAACCACAAGGGAATTCCACGCATCGAAGCCGTCACAGCGCTGTTACTGTTCGAGGGGAGATTTGGGATTTAGGGATTTTGTATGGATTTGGGGTTAAAGGATTTGGGGATTTTGTATGGATTTGGGGTTAAAGGATTTGGGGTAAGTGGTGGTGGCAACAGGTGGATTTGGGGGAAAACTTGTTGGATATGATTTGTTCAGTGCTCACAAAAGACCTCCACGAAGACAGTTGTTGGGGTGGATTGTGGTCGAGTGTTGGAGTGAGGGTTCTGTTTGTGTAGAGTGGTAGAGTTAAGGTTCTGTTTGCGGTAGTGGATAGCAGCAGTGGTACGGTGTTGGTTGTAGTTCTCTGATGGAATGGTGGTCCGATGGTAATGGTGGTGATAAGGTCTACAGTGGTGGAAGGTGGGTGGTTGCAGAAGGTGGTTGGAGATCTAGGGTTTGGGTAGGTATAAAATGGGGGGAAATGGGAAGTGTGGGTGAAATGACTTACTTGCCCTCACATGCAACTCACATAACCAGATTTAACTGAAAATATTAATTAAGTTAGGGTTAAAGGTTATAACATGCAGGATTTTGAAACATTAAGTACAAAACTTATCAATTTCAAAGATAAAGGACACCACCTAAAATTTGATATAAAGATAAATGACAAAATTTGCAATTCACTCTTAAAATGTTAAAAAAAACATTATATATGGATATTAGAAAGTTGTCTTAGCATATGTTGCTATACTTGTCAAATATATAGATAAAATATACTAACAAAACAAACATTCCTAAGAAATTTATCGTCCTTGATATCTTAAGACCATTCGTAATAAGATTTTATAGTTTTAATGGAGATCATTTTTCCATTATTTCTTACTATATACGAGTTAGACCATCAAAAAAATGTTGAAAACTCACGAACATTCAAACCCATGTCACCTCAATTATTCTATCTTTGAGACCCTTCCTTCTTCATTTTTCTCTCTCCTCTATTCTCACAATAGTCATCCGTTGACATCCTTAAAAACATATTTTTACTCCCCGTTTTACCTACCTCCTTCACGTAGGTTTCACACCCTTACCCACAAATATCTCATTAAAGATACTCTTTGAGTAAATATCAACTCATATAACTTATAAACATGAATTAAGATGAAAACCGTGAAACCCCCAAAACTTTCAAAATTATAAACTGGAATAAATAAACATGTCATTAAAACTTAATTTGTTGTTTTCTTTAATTACTTATAAACTAATGTTATTTTAGCATAAACCATTATCTAAGACCATCTAGGGAGGTTTGCTGGTGGTCCAGATCGACATGTACGAAGGAGAACTGGAATTGTTGATGTAGCCCGCGTCTATGCTCTATAGAGGTTGTCCGGAAAAGAAGTTTACAACCTCGGACTTGGAAACAAACCAAGGTCGTCCGTCTCACAAAATATCATTTATATGTTATATATATATATATAGTGGAGAGTTCAAATGAGAAAAAAATTTTTGTAAGAAGAAAAAAGAAGAAATTTTAACCAATAAGAATGCTTTATTTTACTTCATTTAATATAAGTATTTAATGTTACTGTAAGGGTACATTGGTAAATCTACAAAGGTCATTAATTTCTAGTCTTCCTTTTTAATAGCTAACTACATTAAATTTTTTGTAACTTAACTTCAAAATATATATTTTTTTCAAAAAAATAAAATAAAATAATTTAAAGTGTAGGATAAATCAAGAGTTGTGTAGGATAAATTACAAGTTGTGTAGGATAAATTTCAACGTGTATGATGAATTTCGAAATATGTAAGATAACTTTTGATGTGTGTAGGCAAAAAAAGTTAGTGTGGAGGATACTAGTCTTTATGACTAATTAATTAGTTAAAAATGATAATAAATGAGATAAGTGAAAAAACTATTTAATGTTTTACAAAATTACCCTTTGTTCTTTTTCTTCTTAATTAAATTTTCTTCTCAAATGAACTTTCCCCCATATATATATGCTAACCCCCCCCCCCCCCAAGCTAAATGCTAAAAACTAAAACCCCCAAAAAACCTAACCCCCCCCCCTCAAGCTAAAATGCTAAAAACTAAACCCCCAAAAAACCTAAAAAAAATTTAAAAAATCAAAAAAAAAATCTAATTTTTTTTTTAAAATATTTTTTATGCTCAAATCGCTACTTTTAGTGGCCAAAAATTTTTTTTTAATTTAATTTTTTTTTTTGCTTCGAAAAGTAGCGATTTTTATATAAAAAAATATTAAAAAAAATTTGTGTGATTTTTAGCTATTTTTAGGCATTTTTGGTTGTGTTCACATTGGTTCCCGCGGTTCTCGCAATAAGAGGTGGTTATCGCATGATTTTCTCCTATATATATATATATATATATATATATATATATATATATATATATATATATATATAGGGTAGGGATATGGTGAAAAGTGTCTAAAATGTGAGAAGGGTAAGAAGTGTTTTAAACCATTGGATATTTGATCTAATGATTGAGATCAATAGGGTATAAAATGTAAATTGTGTTTTAATTAGAAGGACCTTATGTAAAATTAAAGGGCAATAGTGACTTTTCCAACGTTTCAAATATGGTAACCGTTTCAAAATCCCCATCAATCTCCTATAAATCAGCGAATTTATGGTAACTATTTCAAAACCCCCATCAATCTCCTAAAAATCAGCGAATTTCTCGTACTGAAATAAATTCTCTGATTTCCTTCACAACAACTTTTTATAACACTATAAAGAACAGTATATTACATGATAAAACACTATAGGAAGATATAACACTATATGTTTACTGTAAGACACTATACATAAATAAAACACTGTTGATGGGGGATAAAACACTATGAAAAGGAACAATATATTACATGATAAAACACTATAGGAAGATATAACACTATCTGTTTACTGTAAGACACTATACAGAATAAAACACTATTGATAAGGATAAAACACTATGAAAATGAACAGTATATTACATGATAAAATACTATAGAAAGATATAACACTATCTGTTTACTGTAAGACACTATACAGAATAAAACACTATTGATGGGGATAAAACACTATGAAAAGAAGATTAAAGATACTTGTACATAATATAACACTATTGACTGGGAATATAACACTACAACAAGAACTTACCGTAAACAATTAAATATATAGAACAAATCGAATTCGAATCACATCCCTAATATATCGCCTGATATTTTTGGCAGTTATCTTTGGAAATCAATTAATTGATAAGAAAGGACAATTATTAATATACCCTTTTGAATTAATTAAGATAAGGGACACTTGTCATTCCCAAATTATTTCTCACACTTCTCACAAAAGTTGGACTTTTTACAGGATCCTCTACCTATATATATATATATATATATATAGGGTAGGGCTAGGTAGAAAACCCTAAAAATTTGAGAAAACCCTAGAAAACCCAACCTCCCGACTTTTATTTTTTTTTTTTTTGAAAAAAAATAACACATGTAATATACATGTTTTTAAGAGTTTTGAGCCAAAAAAAATCAAAAAAGAGCCGAGTGTTTTTTTAAAAAAAAAAATAAACAAGTTTCAGCACTTTTTTGTCTAACACATGTTAGTGACGAAAGTTGCTGAAACTTGTTTATTTTTTTTAAAAACATCCACTCGGCGCTTTTTTGATTTTTTTGGCTCAAAACTCTTAAAAACATGTATATTACATGTGTTATTTTTTTCAAAAAAAAAAAGGTCGGGAGGTTGGGTTTTCTAGCGTTTTCTCAAATTTTTAGGGTTTTCTATCTAGCATTGTCATATATATATATATATAGTGAAGGGTTCAAATGAGAAGAAATTTTTTGAAAGAAGAAAAAAGAAGAAGTTTCATCCAATAAAAATGCTTCATTTTACTTCATTTAATATTTGCATTTAATTTTAATATAAGGGTATATTTGTAAACTTACATAGATCATTAATTTGTAGTTTTCCTCTTTAATAGCTAACTACATTAAATTTGTAACTTATTTTCAATATATATATTTTTTCAAAAAATAAAAAAAAATTAATTTAGAGTGTAGAACTAACTACTAGGTGTGTAGGATAAATTACGAGTTGTGTAGGATAAATTTAAATATGTGTAGGATAAATTTCGAAATGTGTAGGGTAACTTTTTATGTGTGTAGGCAAAAAAAAAATTAGTATAGAGAATGATAGTCTTTATGAGTAATTAATTACTTAAAGATAATAATAAATGAGATGAAAAAAACAATTTAACATTTTACAATAGTACCCTTTGTTCTTTTTATTCTCAATTAATTTTTCTTCTCAAATGAACCTTCCCCTATATATATATATATATATATATATATAGAGAGAGAGAGAGAGAGAGAAAGTATAATGTACTTCACGCCTTAACGTACATTAACGTACTTCACGAAATATATAACATGCGTAATTATTTTTTGACCAAAATAACGTGCGTGATTTTGGATCCCATGCGTGATTATATGGTCCATGCGTGATTATACCCCTAATCCAACGGTTACCATTGTCTCCTACGTGAAGTATGTTAACCTTTCTCTCTCTCTCTCTCTCTCTCTCTCTATATATATATATATATATATATATATATATATATATATATATATATATATATATATATATATAGGGATCCTAAGAGAAGTCCGTCCTAGTTGAGAAACATGAGAAACATTCTGGACCACACATTTCCTAAGCTTTTCGTAATATACATATATGTATAGTTTAAAATTGACTATATACATATATGTATATAGTCAATTTTAAACTATACATATATGTAAATGTGTGGTCTATAATGCTTCTCAAGTTTATCAATTAGACTAGTACTTCTCACATGATCCTAACCCTATATATATATATATATATATATATATATATATATATATATATATATATATATAATTTTAGTGAAAGTTTGTAGACGTAAAAAGACCCGTGTTAGGAATCTAACGTGACGCTAAGATAGAAGCTTGTTAAAAATCACAGTTAAACAACTAAAATAAAATAAAATGGCGGTTTAAATGAGCCTATTTATATTGCTATAATCGAAATTCAAACCCTTTGTGTTGCATCACTGATTTTGACCCCTCCCACTTTCTTCCCCAATCGCCATTGTTGTCTGCTGTTGATCCAATGCAAATGTGACACAGTGCTTCTACTTTTTAACTGAAACCTCTAACTTTACTTTCTCTCTCTTAAATTATGTATATTTCCTCTTCTTCAACATCACCAAATGCTTATTTATATCTTCCCTCGTCACTCACCTCACTCACACACCATCTTTCTCTCTCTCATTCACACCAAAAGAACCTTCCCCAAATCATTTCCTACCCCCTTTGTTATCCCCATTTCAATTTCATGTAAAATTGAAGATACCCATTTGCTTAAATTACTCTAATTTCTTCTTTCTCTTTGTTAAATGGGTGCTCGTTAGTTGTTCAATCTCTTTGTTTTTAACTCTAGCTTCTAGCTTTTGTTTGAGTTCTTTGCATAGATCTTGAAGTTTGTTTACGTGTGTAACATGTAATTGTTGTTGTGTTTTAACTGCACACCACCTGTTCGACGAAATTCCTCTAAGAAAAAAACAGGTGATGGATCTGGTTTTTGATCAAGTCAACCGTTAGTTTAAGGATCTTTATAGATGGAGAGTGCTTTGCTATCGCGTTAAGTTATTAAATTGTCGGTTAGCGATGAATTCGTTTCGTTAATTACTTGATTCTTTGATTGTTCTTAACAATATATATTACATATTATATATTATATACTGTGACTATTTACTGATCTCCTGAGATGTAGTGATCAGTAACTGCAGATATTAGCAATTTCATGGATCTTTCTCATGGGAATTGTTATATAACAACTATATATGACTCAACATAACTATTTCAATTCTCACTCTTTTAATGATGTAAACAAAATTCTTTAAATTTCTGCCCATCTGTATGCACGTTTTAAACGTAGTTTTCTCGCCTCTCGAACCTTTTCATCCACTTAAAATTGCCGTCACAATATCCTTCATATATTAAAAGAGACTACATAAAGGGTTATATAACCAAAATATCACATATTTATGGAAGAAACATTCGTACCCTTTCGTGGGATCAACAATGATCTCAAAGGAAGATTATTGTGCTACAAACAAGACTGGACAGGTGGCATCCGGGCCGGTATCAGGTTTGTGGTTCTTTTGATAGTTGGAGAAAATAGTGTTATTATGTTTTTAATTAACAGATTTTGTTTTTATTAGGATTTTGGCTCCAACGACGTATATATTCTTTGCTTCGGCAATACCGGTTATATCATTCGGGGAGCAACTAGAACGTGATACCGGTTAGAGACTTTAAAGTTTTTAAGTTTAATATTCTCACTTATTAATTATTATTATGTGACTTTAGGCTAAAAAGTTGTATTTTGATGTTTATATGATACAGAGGGAAGTCTAACTGCGGTCCAAACTCTAGCCTCAACTGCACTTTGTGGCATTATTCACTCTATACTTGGAGGTCAACCGCTGCTTATATTAGGTGTTGCGGAGCCAACCGTGTTAATGTATACGTTTATGTTCAACTTTGCTAAGGATCAAAAGGACTTAGGAAAACCTCTTTTCTTAGCTTGGACCGCGTGGTATTTTCTCAACACTCTTGGCTAGTTCGGGTAACGGGTCCGGTCGGTTTGGGTCAACCTGAAAATCTTTCTTGTCCATTTTTATAATAATTAGTTTTCTAAATATGATTATAGAAACAGTATTATTCTATTTTTTTAAAGTGCTGTTTGGGTGACTATTGACCCTTTATCCTTAGAAAATAATTATCTTGATATGGGGCGTTTGACCGGTTAGAGATAAAACGTAACTCAACTCAAGCGGGTTAAGTAAATGGGTCAAAATTGCGGCCTCGACTTAAAATAGCTAATTGTTGGAAAATTAGGGATGAGCAGAAAACCGAAACCGAAAAATCGATTTAACTGAACCAAAAAAAAAAAACGAACCGAAATTTACGTTTCGGTTACGGTTTTGCATTTTATGAAAACCGGAAAAAACTGAACCGAACCGAATAACCTAAAAGTCATTTTATTATATACTGATTTAGGAATTATTATTTTTATTCTTGGATGTTAAGTATTTGTAATAAAACCATTAACATGTTTATTTATCTTTGAAAATGATTTATCCATTGCCTACAAGAAATAAAAAAAAAATTAAGATAAAATTAAATGGTTTTTGAACAATAAAAACTTTGGAGAAACACAAATATAGACTATAAGGTTAGGTTTGTGAACAATATTTATTAAAAAGGTTAAATATAATAACTTAAATGTAAACATCTAAGAAAGATTCTTACATCTTGGATTATACTTTTTAGTTTTGAATCTTACGTAATTTTGTTCCAAAAACCGAAAACCCAAAATACGAAACCGAACCGTTGCTAAAACCGAAACCAAACAGTTTTCAAAAGCCGACCAAACCGTGCACACCCCTATGGAAAATTATAGATTTTAAGAAAGTTATTATTGTCTTCTTGAGAACAGGGTTTGTGTGTGGACGGCTTTCCTGCTGGTCCTGCTATCTATATTGGGTGCTTGCTCAATCATCAATAGATTCACACGAGTAGCTGGTGAATTATTCGGTCTTTTAATTGCAATGCTCTTCATGCAGCAAGCTATTAAAGTGAGTTACATTGTCTCTAAATTCAACTTCATTTAAATTCACTAAACTAATATCGATTTATCATTTTAATACAATGTTCACTTCATAGGGAGTTGTGGAGGAATTTGGTATACCAAAAAGTGAAAATCCCAGTCAAGTTTCAATGCAATCTTCGTGGCGTTTTGCAAATGGAATGTTTGCACTGGTCTTATCATTTGGCCTTCTTCTTACTTCTATAAAAAGCCGCAAAGCCAGATCGTGGCGTTACGGAACAGGTTAGTGTCCCACCTTTGGGATTTGTGATTAAGGGGGTGTTTGGATTTGCGTTCTAAAAGTGGTTACGTGACAATATATAACCCGAATCAATAAGCAGTTTTTATAACACAGGTTGTAGTAGTAGTAGTGTTTGGATGTGCTTTTATTGGTTGAAGCTGCAGTAACAATCAAAAAGATATTTAGAAACTTGAGTGTTAGGCAACATCAAAGTATTTAATGAATTAATAAATAAAATATCTAAGAATGAGATATTTTTGTGAACGAACATGCGAGATGTCTTGTAAAATTGGTAATTTTTTATTTTACCTTAGGGTGCTCACTTTAGTGCAGCTGGTATCAAATATGTAACATTAAAAACTAGAGTAAAATACCATTTTCGTCCCTGAGGTTTGGCCATTTTTGCGACTTTCGTTCAAAAGTTTGTTTTTTCCACATCTGGGTCCTCGTGGTTTTAAAATCTTGCCATTTTCGTCCCTCTGAGGTTTGGCAATTTATTGCGACTTTCGTCCCTCGAGGTTTGGCCCTCAAGGAGGGACGAAAATGACAAGATTATGAAACCATGAGGACCCAGATGCGGAAAAACAAACCTTTGGATGTAAGTCACAGAAATGGCCAAACCTCAGGATGATAATGGCATTTTACTCTTAAAATCTAATTATTGCAAGACCAAACACTTCTTAAAATTTACGCAAAACTTTTGTTAGCTGTTGATGTTAATAAAATCAACCCATTTGTTGACTTGTGATTCTTGTTTCAAGGGTGGCTAAGGGGATTTATCGCGGATTATGGGGTCCCCGTTCTGGTGGTCATTTGGACAGGTGTGTCGTACATACCGACTAATAGTGTCCCGGAAGGAATACCCAGGCGGCTTTTTAGTCCAAATCCGTGGTCTCCTGGTGCTTACACAAACTGGACTGTTGCAAAGGTGATCTTTTATACGTATAAGAGTAAAGTACACAGATGGTCCTTGTGGTTTACCAAAATTTTGGATTTGGTCCCCAGCTTTCCTAAAGTACATGGACGGTCCCGGTGGTTTGCACTTTGTAACACATTTAGTCCCTAACTTTACCAAAAGTTACATGGATGGTCCCTATGGTTTTTGCACTTTGTAACGCATTTAGTCCCTAAACCTTAAAATTTGTTAGCTGAGGACTAAATGCGTTACAACGTGCAAACCATAGGGACCATCTATGTACTTTTTGAAAGCTGGGGACCAAATCCAAAGTTTTGGTAAACCACAGGGACCATCCGTGTACTTTACTCTACTTATAATTTGCATGAATAAGGACATGCTTTTTTTTTTCTCTTTATCCATATCATATTTCTTGCAGGATATGTTGAACGTCCCACTTGTGTATATTATCGGAGCTTTTGTTCCCGCCACCATGATTGCTGTTCTTTACTATTTTGATCATAGTGTTGCATCTCAACTTGCACAACAAAAGGAGTTTAATTTAAAGAAGCCGTCTTCGTATCATTATGACCTTCTTCTGTTAGGTTTTTTGGTAAATGATTATTTATTTCTTCATCAGAATTTACTTTTTTTTTAATTTTTTTCTAGTACATTTATTTATTTATATATTTTTGTTAAACAGACTTTACTATGTGGGCTAATTGGCATTCCTCCTGCCAATGGAGTTATTCCGCAATCTCCTATGCACACAAAGAGCTTAGCTACCTTGAAACATCAGGTATTCTTATATATGTCTATATATATATATAAATGTATATGTGTATATATATATATATATAGAGAGAGAGAGAGAGAGAAAGTGTAGAATACAATAGTACCTTATCGTGCGAAGATAAGCGAGCAGGAGATTAATACGCGTGTCATTCTTTTTTGTGCGTAATTATGCATATAACATGCGTGATTAGGGTTTGTCAAGCGTGATTATATGTGTTTGTTCATGCGTGATTATGACCACATGCGTGATTACGTGTTTTTTGTTCATGCATGATTTTGAGTTTACCACTTTACCCTATGCGTGATTAGGGTTATGCATAATTTACTCGCGTACGCTTCGCACGTTAAGGGGCTATTGTACGTTAACCATCCCCTATATATATATATATATATATATATATATAGGGTAGTGGTCCTAAGACAAACAGATACAAATTGAGAACTGTGAGAACAATCACAATTCTGGACCAAACATTTTCTCTAAGCCAAAAAAAAATAATAAAAAATTGTTTTTATATATATACACATAACACATGTGTATGCATATATCCAAAAAAACTTGAAAAGAAAAGGCTGCGATTTTTCCAAAAAATTTGTTTTTTTTTTTTTTTGCATTTTTGCATTTTTTGCACTTTTTTTTGCATTTTTTGTTTAGGAAAAATGTGTGGTCCTAAATTGTTCTGACGGTTCTCAATTACCCTAGTGATTCTCACATGATCCTAACCATATATATTCCCTCTTATTTTATAACAGCAGGATGATGCAGTCCTCTTAAATAATTGCTTAAATTGGTCATGATGTATGATTATTAACGCGCATGCGTGTATATGCAATATAAGTCCTCTTTAATTTTCCTTTTTATATAAATGTCCGCATGACAATTTTTTAAAACAGTTTATAAACAAAAAGCTAGGACCCCCTTTGTCCCCTCCCCCACCCTTACCAATAGTCAACCTTTGATACCAATGATTTAAAATAGCATCTTTTAAAAAACAATAATATCGAATCATTTACTATTATTATGGTCTTTAAACAACTAGTCATCATTTTTCTCACACAGTCCATGTGTGTAATACGAAGTTAAAAGTTTTGTTTTTCCTTGAACAGCTTCTACGCAATAAACTTGTATCTACAGCTCGAAGAAGTATACGCCAAAACTCAAACTTGGGTGATTTATACCGAAACATGCAACAGGCGTACAATGAAATGCAGACTCCACTCGTTTACCAGAATCCATCAACTCTGGTACGTAACTAAGTAACTTCACTCTATTTTTTCTTCATTTTTTATATTTTACTAGGTGACAATCCTGTGTATTACACGGGTTGATAAATGTAATGTTATATAATTAGTAATAAAATCAGTTATGTTTTAAAAAAAAACATATGCGTTGCACAGTTAAATAAACCCGTGTATTATACGAATAGAATAAAATATAATGTAATTTAATAAAAACATATATGTTTAAAAAAAAACATAGCATTGCACGGTTGAATAAACCCGTGTATTGTACTAATAGAATAAAATTAATGTAATTTGTTAACATATACAATCGTCTTCATATGTATTTAAAAAAATGAAGATTGACGTGACAGTTATAAATTTTGTTAAGTTAATTCTTAAAACATTATTTCTTTCAACTGGGTATTAAGTTATTAACTTTGATTTACTTAATACCACCTATATTTTTTATTATTTAACATATTGTATTTTTGCCATTCTTACCATCCAATCACATTAAAAATTTGAAAAAAAAAATTAGAAATTATTCATAAAAACAACAATCATCATTATTCTTCGTTTTAAATATTTTAACCAACATGATATTAAACTTGGTGAATCTTTTAAGTTAAAAAAATAATTATGAAGTTTCATATTAAATTCATTTGGTTAATGATATAATCACTATATTTAATTAAAAAGATATCGATAATTAAGTAGGAGAGAGAGAGACGGGAAAACCAAAAATTAGTTGACTCCAATGGATGACACGTGGACTGTCCCCCATTGGTTTTCTTTTATTGTACAGTATAGATATAGATTTAAATAATCATATTTTAAACAGGGACTAAAAGAGCTGAAAGAATCAACAATACAACAAGCATCTGCCGGTGGTTACATCGACGCGCCCGTTGATGAAACTGTGTTCGATGTTAATAAAGACGTTGATGATTTATTGAACATTGAAGTGAAAGAACAACGGTTGAGCAATCTGTTACAAGCGTTAATGGTTGGTGGTTGTGTTGCTGCTATGCCTCTTCTTAAAAAGATTCCCACTTCGGTTCTTTGGGGATATTTTGCTTTTATGGCGATTGAAAGCTTGCCCGGTAATCAGTTTTGGGAGAGAATATTATTGCTTTTCACCGCTCCAAGTCGAAGATACAAGTAAGTTTTTAGCTCCACTGGTATCTAAAGATTGTAGCAAAGGGCGGGTTGGGTAACAGGTCAAAACAAGATGTGCCAAAACATCCTTTTTGTCCAAAACACTTTTGGTTCGAAATTTTTAAAACAGTTAGTCATGTATGATTAAAAGGAGTAAAATGCCATTTTTGTCCCTGAGGTTTGCCCAGTTTTGCAACTTTGGTTCAAAGGTTATCCAAAAGGTTTGAACTCTTGCCATTTTCATTCGGCTCGTTAACTCCATCAATTCTTCTCCGTTAAGTAAAGGGTATTTTTGTCTTTTTTGTTAACTTAAAGGGCAATTCGGTCCTTTTCACTTTATGTACAAGCATTTAGCATAACGTACAAGTATTCAAAAGACCAAATTGACCTTTTAGTTAACAAAAAAGACGAAAATACCCCTGACTTAATGGAGAAAATTGGATGGAGTTAACGAGCCGGATGAAAACGGCAAGATTTCAAACCTTTTGGATTCAGATACGGAAAAACAAACCTTTGGACGAAAGTCGCAAAACTGGCCAAACCTTGGGAACGAAAATGGCATTTTACTCTTAAAAAGTTATTTTATTTCAATAACAATATGATTCTTTCAATAAAACTATTTAGGAAGTTTAGACGTTCGGCAATTTTTTTTACCATTTGAACCTTTTCTACAACATTTTTTTTTTGGTTTACTCGTTTGACCCGTTAGAGAAAAAAATAACTTGAATTAAAAAGTTGTAACCTTTGCATGTTCGATAATCAAACCTAAGAGTTTTGCGGAATCAATGTAATGTATTATTTGTTACTTATCATAGTACTCGTATATACTTACGTTATAGATTGTTTGTTACTGCCATTTTAATCAGGGTTCTGGAAGAAAATCATGCTACATTTGTCGAAACCGTGCCTTTCAAGACTGTTGCTTTTTTCACGATTTTCCAAACGGTTTACTTGCTTGCTTGTTTTGGGATAACCTGGATCCCGATTGCTAGTGTTCTTTTTCCGCTTTTGATCATGCTTCTGGTTCCTGCAAGACAATATTTGCTTCCGAAATTTTTCAAAGGTGCCCATCTTCAAGATTTGGATGCTGCTGAATATGAAGAAGCACCTTCCACCACCTACAATATGGCATTTGGTGTACGTCAATTTTCTCTAACAATATTGCAAAAAAAAAAAAGAAATTGAAAAATAGGTAAGCGAGGGACGCTTAATCATGCATCATGTGGTGGCGTTGATAGCCGAAAGACAAGGGGGTACATGCACTAATCGGCTTTTGTCCCAATTGCTGAGTGTTATGTGCCTTATGTCCAATGCTTTATGCAAAACTACTATTGAGCCGGGGGTCTCACTGGAAGCAGCCTCTCTACTCCTATAGGGTAGAGGTAAGGTTGTCTAAATCTTACCTTCCTCAGACCCTACCTTAGGTTTGATATTGGTGAGATTTACTGAGTATGATGATGATGATAGAGATGTTACTACCATGTGTTTGATTCCCTCTAGTAGAGGTCTCAGGTTCGAATTCAGTTACCACTGGTCCCACTATTAAAGGGTATTGGTGGGGTCCTATGAGTTTTCGCTAATAGGTTCTCATAGCTACAAAAAAAGGAGACATTATAGAAAGCAACATTTGTGAGGAAAAATAATATCTATGAATAATCTAAGCGTACGAGTCCTATATCGATTGTGAGGAAAAATAATATCTATGAATAATCTAAGCGTACGAGTCCTATATCGAGACCGTTCAATAAAGCTTTCTTATAAGTATTTTAGTATAAAATAAATAATTTGCTCACTTGTTTACATCATTCTTATATATACACTTGCAGGACGATGATGTTCATTCAAGAACATCTCAAATTGATAGCGGGGAAGTACTTGACGGAATTATAACAAGAAGCCGAGGAGAGATCCGCCATACTAACAGTCCAAAAATAACAAGTTCAACCCAAACCCCACGAGAAATGCAGCCTTCATATAGCCCACGTGTGTCACAAAGTTCATATAGTCCACATTTGCATGAGGTACGAGTCGACAGGAGGTCGAGATCTCCAGGAAAAGGGATAGAAATCAAGCAAACTCCAAGTCCTGGTCCATCTCATCTTGGTGACACTAGTAAAGGTTCTTCCTCCTGATTTTTTTTTCACAATTTCTGTATGTTTGTAAGATGGTAAGAGTTGTATATTTTCTGAGTGTGTTTATTTTATTGCACGTGTATTTTCATATGGGCAGGAAAAACTAATCAAATTTATAATGAAATAATGTTTTTTTCTCCTTTTCATGTGTGTGAAGCCAAAAGCGAGATCTTTTTAGTGAACCGCTTTCGCTTTGTGTGATCTTTTGGTATCGCTTTTTTCAACACTGATTGTCCGCGTCTGCACCGTAGCACAAATGTTTTCTTCATCTTTGTGTTACTATGAAAACCTATTTAAAAATGTTTTCTTCTGTGAAAACCTATTTGTGGAGGAAAAAATCAAATCAAAATCCAAATTGAACAAGAACAATTTAATCAAAGTTGAATGATTTTTATAGGGGAAGAGTGAAATTGTTATGAAATAAATAGTACCAAATAGAACAAGGGCTGGTCATGAGTTTGAGGTTAAGGGATTGCTAAATAGATAATCATAGAACTTCTCTTCTTTTAATTATATTTTGATTCAAAATTCGGTGTCTTCGTTCGATCTCGTTCAACATACATGTTGTACTTGAACTTTTTGCCATAGTTTAAAAGGTTGGGAGTTCAAATCTTACGATTAAAAAAAAAAATAAAACTTGTACAAAATTTATAAACCCAATTATTATGTTTGAACAATGAACTAGGCGGGCCATAGTTAGTTTGGGGGATGGAAAATATAAATTTGTGTTTTATATCACATTTTTAGTGACAACAAAATAAATTGGAATTTCACTTGAAAGAAAGAATCATTCATCTATATTTAAGCTTTGTACCCAAATGACAGACATCTTTTATCCCTTTCTCAACCCATTTAGGGCTCATGTACGTGTTCCTTGTGGTAAGGTGCCTTCCCTTTATTCTTGAGGTGTAGGGCTCAAATCCTATACTATATAAGGTAGTGATGGTTAATATGAATAGATTAGGGTTAATTCGTCACGTTGGTTGTGGCATATGAATCATTTGGCCCGTTTCCATATGGATTGGACTGGATTTGAATGATCTGGATTTTTACGAGTTTTAAGCGCTTCAACAAGCAAATGATGGCAGTGGTGAATTTAAACCACCATAACAGATATTCAATGGTGGGTTGAGCCCAATCGAGGTTCTCATCACATTTAGGGCTCACGAAAAGCGCAATTCTAACTCCAAATCCGAGTTTCTTTGCACCAGATGAAGGATCATGTCGCTACTGACAATGTAACTAATAAAAAGTAATAGAACGCTATGCAAAAGAAAAAAGAAGACAAGTTCATCAAAAACCCGAAATCCGATAGAATTAGAGTCTCCAAAAACTTCTAACAATGCAATGTGATCTTACAAGATTTTTGAAACAACTTCACGCCTTCTTCGGCTTTAAACGCTTAACCTGCGAGTAAAGAAATACTCCGGCAAGAGCCACTCCGGTACCTGAAAGTTGAAAATTACCCATCAAGTACTCGAGAAGCGAAAAAACAAGTATGGTAAAATTGTGGGGTTGTAATTTTAAGTAAAGCCAACTGTTTTAGTTTTGCACATTTGATGTGCTAAAGATCAAGAATAAGCTGAAGTGATCCCGTTTAACTAAAAACAGGTCGAGATTACCTTATAGTTACAAAAGACATGTTATCATAAAACGTCCAAACATGAAAATTTACCTATAGAATTGATCGGTGAAACAGGTGTTCGGAAAAACAGAACAGAGGTCACAATCACCACCACACGTTTCACACAGTTGCCAACAGAGTGCGTAACTGGAGACACCCTTTGCAAAATCATATAGGAAACCTGCCCAACATATAAATTTTAGCATTGCTGTTTTTCAAGTTATTTAATTTAATTTAAAATTTCTTTAAAATAGCAAAATTGTCGTCTTTTGGGACAAAATGGAATACTAGTTATCACTTATAGATTACCTGCTGATAAGCATGGAAGCAGATTGCAGCAAGGAGAGATCTAATGTACACTTGTTTGACATTTAATCCCTAAAAATATTAAATGAAAACAATCACCAAAAATGACAATTTACAAAAATATAAGCTAGAAAATGAAGCTACAACAATGTGAAGTTTTGAAAAAATACTCACAGCAGACTGGAGGTATGCAGGGGTAACCCTAACTCCTTCAGTGAAGAGAGTAACAGGGGCCAACAAGAAAAACGACATAATTGTTATAACCGAGAAGAGTGTAATGTTATCCAATGATTCCTGTAAAATCATAATAGTGAGTGTATACACATACAATTATATGATTAAATTCACACCATTAAAAAAAGAAAGACAAAAAGGGTTTGCTAAAGATACCTCCTTCTTAACCATAAATTTCTTGCTGAGGACATTACGCGATTGGTTTGACACATTTGATGCCATCGCGCTCCAAAATCCAGCCCTGTTTACCAAATGCAATGATTAGATCATTGAGATAAATAACAATAAACAAATTTCACTAAAAGAGTAAAAATGATTGTCTGCCTTTAACAAATATTCACGAGAACTAGTATTTTGACCCGAATCGTTTTCAAACAAAATTTATGTCAAACTGTAGACCAAATGAAAATGCACATGAAAATAAGCACGAAAACGTATTACATTTGACCTGAATCATTACCGAGAAATTTTACGTCAAAACGTAAACCAACTTGGATTTATAACGAAACGTACTTGAGATAAGCACATTAAAAATAGTGTTTTTTTACGTTAAAGAATGGTACCATGCGTTGAGGTGGAGTGGAAATGTAAAGTAACTTGAATTTATACCACCTAGATTTAGTGAAAACATATTATATTTGACCTGACTCGTTTTCGAACAATATGTAACCAACCAAAACGTACATAGAAATAAGCACGGAAACGTATTATATTTGACCACGTACATAACAATAAGCACGTAAAACTCGAGGGGGGTCAAAATGACATTTTACAAAGTTTTTAAAAAGCTGAGGTGTAAGTGGCAATGCTAAAATTTGAAGGATTAACTACACAAAAAAAAAAACCATTGGATGGCATTTTTGTAAATTTGGCAGAGAAACAATAAAATAATAGAAGTTGTGTCTTAGTCTTAGGCACTATTCCTAAGACGCCCTCTTTTGTTATATTAATTAATGACAGAATTCCAAAAGAAATGTAAAATATATATAAATTCGGTCTATACCAATTGAATGAGGCCTCGGTCATCGATGCAAGTGCCACTCCACCAGCAATTGGTAAAAGGGAAGCAACCACCCATGGTGTAGGCATCTGTGAGTAAGATTTTAGGCATTCAAAGCCAATAGGAGTATTATATATTTTATATATTAATATATTAATATGTATATTAAACAGCTTGAAGCTGAATTAATATGTATAAAACGTGCATATGATAAAATATATTAAAAATACCTCTCCTAGGAACATAGCAGACAGTACAACCGAGAAAAACGGTTCCATAGCTTTGATTGTGTGAGTAAATGAAACAGCAACTTTTCCCAGGCTCATGTTTGTGAATAGATTTCCTAAGGTGTGCACCATAGCCAATGGCAGGATTGCTAGAAGCTGCAAGTTAGCAATAAATTAGTATATAACAATATGTATGTGTGTATATAAATTATATATATACACACACACACGTATGTAGGGTAGGGATCCTAAGACAAAACACGTATGTACACATATTTACACTAGAAAAAACATGTTTAGAACCATAATCTTCCTTTATATACATATATGTAGATTTATACCAAACATAGATGTACGATACTTATGTTTCTGTTTTAAACACGTATATACATATACTATATGTATAGTTAAAGACTGAAAATATACACGTGTATATATCCCAAAAAAACCTAACAGAAAAAGCTGCGATTTTTCTAAAAAAAATTTGCATTTTTTGTGATTCTCTCATAATGCTTACCCTATATATGTAAGAGTGTGTATAGATATATGTGGGTGTATATATAACAAATTCATTCCTTCCTAACATAAATTTGATGCTTTATGCGATTCTTGCAATTCTCAACATAAAATTGGTTATGAAACAAAAGAGTCCTTATATGTACATATATAACAAATTCATTCCTTCATAACATGGAAGTACCTGTGCCCCACTGATTTTAGGTCGTCTGTGAATATTCAATGTCCACATCAAGAATACAATCACACTCCCAACAGCAAACTGAACCGTAGTGACAGTTATTGGATTTGGGAAGACTTTCAAAACCTGCACACATTAACAATTTCAAATAGCCAATCATGATCACACTGAGCCAAGCCTTTCATGTGAAAAAACCTCTCAAATCATAAACAGATTCTAATTATTTACTACAATTGCAACAGCGAACGATTCAAAACAAGCATATATATAACTACAGATGTCAAAACAAAACGCTGACCAACAACAGAGCAAACCGATTCTAACTATTTCCTACAACTGCAACAACATACGATTCAAAACAAACATATATACTACTACAGATATCGAAACAAAAAGCTAACGAACAATAGAGCAAACAAATTCTAATCATTTACTAGAACTGCAACAGTATACGATTCAAAACAAGCATATACATCACTATAGATTTGAAAACAAAAATCTGATGAACAACAAAGCAAAGCAAAACAAATTCTATTTACTACAACAGCATACGATTTAAAACCAGCATATATATAGGGTGGGGTTCTAGAGTGAATGTACTAGTGTATAGAAAAAGTGTATTGTACAAAATGCCTTAACGTACATTGCGTACGCGATTAGAAATCGCATGTTATACACAAACCCGGACATGTCTTAATCACATGATTCACAAACTCGGACATGTTGATGTCACAAACTCGGACATATCATAATCGCACGTTATATATCAAAATCGCATGGCTCTTAAACTCGGACTCCCCAAAAAATGGTTGTTCGCATGTTATATCTCAAAATCGCATGATCATAAACTCGGACTTACAAACTCGGACAACCAAATTACAAAATCGCATGTTATATACAAATTGCGTATGCAGCATACGTTAAGACAATTTGTACAATAACCAGCCTATATATTACTACAGATTTTGAAACAGAAAGCTGGTGAGCAATCGATCAAACAGATTCTAATTATATACGACAATTACAACAGTATACGATTCAAAACAAGCATATATATTACTACAGATTTCAAAAAACAGGGATATATATTACTACAGATTTCGAAACAAAAAGCTGACGAACAATAGAGCAAACCGATTCTAACTATTTACTTCAACTGCAACAATATACAATTCAAAACAATCATCCATACACATACATATAACTAGAAGTTTCAAAACAAAAAAGCTAATGAAGAAAACAAACCTGCTTATTGTAAATATTAAAGTAGATATTAAACAGGTACCAAAGCCCAAACAACGATCCAAGCACCACCGTCTCCACAAGCTTGGACTTCCCGGCCGCCGCCGCAGCAGCGTCGCCGGCGTCGGCACTATCAGGAACCGACGCAGCTCTAACCACAAAACCATCGGATTGACGTTCCGGAAGCGGAGAAGGAGATGAAATGGAGAAGCCTAGCTTTGTAGGTGAAGATGAAGAGCAGATTGATGGCAAACTGCGAGTGAAACCGGCATTGATAGGGCGAAAAGTGACGGATGAGTGGAGAAGGTTAGGGTTAGGGTTTAGTTTTGGATGGTGTTTGAGATTTGGAAGTGAGGTTGAGAGGTTGAAGGAAGCGGTCTGCATTTTCGAGATCTGTTGGGGGTTGGTGAGACTTGGAGGCTCCGCCAATGCAGTGGAGGGAGGAGGGTTGTAAGGAGAGTGTGTGGGGGTGTTTTCAAGTGTGTTTTTTAGATTTTTTTTTAATTATTTTATTTGTGTTTTTGGTTGTTTGTACTTTGTATATTCAAAGAGGGGATGCCTTCGAGAGTGGGTCTCAAATTCAATCTTCATTAGTGTTATATTTGCTATGCAGTTAATGTGGAAAAATATCGGTTATCGGTCAAGAACCGGTATATGAGATATTGTTTATCGCGGTGAGATATCGGTAATTTCTAATATCATGCACAAATATATATATTTATATATATATTCATATTCATATTCATATCTAGAGCCTATATATATACTAGAAGTCTAATATCATGCATAAATATATATATATATTTATATATATACAAGAGGTGGTAGAAAGTCTAGGTGTGGGAATGAAAGTCTCAAAAGGTGGTAAATACTTTGTCCCACATTGGTGTGGGAACAAAGTGAGTGGGTGTTTATAAGGTAAAGCATTTACTACTCCATTATAGCTTTATGACATGTTTTACCACAAGTCCTACCCGCGCGCGCAGGGGGGTGCAAAAAAATGGGTTTCTGAGCTGGAAATTTGGTTGAACTCGTGCGTGCCCGCGCATCCTGCGGACACGAATGCAGCTCCGCCACCATTTAACTTCGTTTTTTTTGCTGAAATTTATACAAAATTGCCCAGCTGAGATATCGCCGAGACAACCGATACGGTTTTGCAGGATATCGGCCGATATTTCGGCGTTGACCACCGATATTATCGTTGACCGATATATGACCGATATCGGAAACCGATATTTTGGTGAGGGGCCGATAACCGAGATATCGCCGAGATATCACCGATATATCATTGAGATTAACTGCATAGCATATTTGATGGATAAAGACAATGAAGGCTAGTTCTTTCAGACCTTAGGGCAAGAGTTTGAGCCAGAGCCACCAACTCGGGTTTTAGTCCATCGTTCATTACGCCAGAAAGATTCTCTCCTGTGGCGACACAAGCCCCTACCACTGGCAGCAGGTGGTATGGTTTCCCGGGGAACGCCATTAGCCAAACTCTGACACCAGCGTTGGCCCGTTTAAGACAACATAGTCTGACAAGAGTGAGGATATGATCTAGGGCTGGCAATTCTGACACGAACACGATAACATGACACGAACCTACACGAAGTTATCATGTTTCGTCTTTGACCTTAACAGGTTTCGTGTCTAAAATAGGTCGACAAGATAAGATCTTAACAGGTTCCGTGTCTAAAACAGGTCGACACGATAAGACCTTAACAGGTTTCGTGTCTAAACAGGTTAAAACTCGTTAACCTGTTAAGACCCGTTAAGTACATGTTAACAATTAAAAATTAGAAAAATATTATATGTGTGTGTGGACATGGGGTCATAAGTCGTGGGACCTGGGATGAATTATACACAAACAAACGCGGTTCTTTTTTCAAAATCCAAACCCTAATTTTTAAATCTCTATAAAAAAACACCACAACTCCCAATTCGGATCACAACTTCTCCAATTCGGTCGTATTCGTGTCTTAACAGGTCGTGTTCGTGTCTTAAACAGGTCGTATGATACGTTGGTAATTTTTTCGTGTCTTAACAGGTCAGTTCGTGTAACCTGTTTATTAACAGGTTCGTGTTCGTGTTTCAAAAATCTGACACGATAAGATTTCGTGTCGTGTTCGTGTTCGTGTTTACGTGTTTCGGGTTCGTGTCTTATCGTGTTCGTCTTTTATCGTGTTCGTGTCTTATCGTGTTCGTGTCTTATCGTGTTCGTGTCTTAACAGACCGGTTTCACTTGTTATGCCAGCCCTAATATGACCCTCTGTTTGGGAGGGTGTGAGATCTCTCTCTCAACTGTTAAAGATTATCACCGTTCAAAAAAAGAGATGCCCTCTTTTTGCTTTTCGATAGGTTTTGTTGCAAGTATGGTCTCATACATGCTTTATAACGCTTCCAACACTGTTGTAGGGCGCTATAGAGGGGCTATAGGGTTTGTGAGCAAAATAACAAGCGCCAATGGCATGTTTGGTGGGGTCATAAATGTTTTAACCGTTTGAAAATGATAAAATCTATCAACATAAAATAATTTAAATTTCAAAACCTTTATAAATACTCGTTTACATCACAACTCACTCAAAACATTCACACGACTCATCTTATTCTTCTATTCTTATATCATATTTTTGTTCATCAAATTTCAAATGGAACATCGGAAGACGACATCGCTTTGCTACAAGTTGGGTGCATGTCGTCGAACAAGGGTAGCCTCCGGATCTCTTTCGTTTGGAACACGGTTTTGACACAATTTCATCAATAAATGGGTGCAAACAATCGTAATGGGCATCAAATTATTTATAGATTTTTGATGATTCGAACAATGTGTGCGAGATTTGAGAGACTTTTTATCAATGCTAGTTTCAACATTTAATTTGGTGTTTTACACACCAGGTAACCAGCATACGAACTTACAAAAGTCATCTCAAAGCGCTAATGTAACACCCCGTGTTTCGAAGTCAAAGTCAAGATTGAAGTCAAAGGAAGAAAAGATTGCTAATTGCGATTTGTCTCTCCTCGCTTAATTCCTGTTTTGACTTCTTTGACTCATAGCTAGTCTATTCTATGTTTTACGTTAGTTATATTATGTGGAGTAATTGTCAAGAATCGCAGTAATCGATGTATATTTATCGCTACAAATCGCTTTACTACTGTGAACGAGAGGAAGTAACAATGCGATAAAGTCAACTAAACGCTAATCGAACTAATCTAATCAGCATCGCGTTCGCAACTCGACTTACGCATTTTGGTTATTGTTATACGTGTATGTGTGCCTTATGTGTTACTTGTGCATGTTTAACTTATGTTATGTGTGGTAATCAATCGAAACGCAATCGCAATATAATCGCAAACGCTAAACGAATACGAAATAAGGATGCTTGTATGTTAATATAGTATGACAATTGGTGGAGAAGAGATAGCGCAAGATACGAATAGTTGGGATGAAAAGTAATTTGACTAGGAAACTCTATCGCATTCGCATCGCTCGCAATCGAAATCGAAACAGCAAAACTCGTCGCATCGAACACTCAAATCAGGCGACCGATCGATCAGGCAACCAGCCGATCGACCAGCCGTCCGCGCGGACTGTCGTCCGATCGAGCTGCCTCGCCGATCGACCAGCCCTTTCCTCTTTTGGAACTCTATAAATACCTCCTGTTACTTTCATTCTTTCTACTTTTGGCAACTCTCTGTCCGAACAGCACGCTCTCCTCACTTTTCTTCAGATTTCTCTCGATTCCGGTAAGATCTCGTCCTAAATCTTATACTTTCTTGATCTACACGCACTCCTACACCTTTCTGTCTTTTAAATCCTAACTTTTAACCGTGAAATCACCAAGATTCAAGATGTTCTAGGATGACGTCATCATGTGTTCTTGAAGAACTTCATGTTTTGGCCTCAATCCACCAAGAAAAACTTAGATCTAACCGATTTCCACATAAACTAACAAAGATCCTTCAAAGATCTAAACATATTCACCAAGAAAAAGGATTGAAAGATGGTTTTCAAACTTTCTTTCAACTCTTTTACACTCAATACCTTCAAAACCGATAGAAACGGAGCTTGTGCCGACCTACTACTCATTCAGTGGTCGTGTGGCTCGAGATCCGGGTTCTATCCGCGAGGTTCACCGATTTCGGGTTTAACGTGAAACACCGTCCCGAACAGTTCACTAATCGGATTTAGGTGATTCCTGTCTGATCGGGAGAACCAAGTATTGACAAAGTTTATGTCGCTTAACTCGTTATCAAAACGCCTCGATAAAATGACAAACAACCAAAACAATCAAGTGTAAGACGAACCGGACGACCAGGGCGGAGTGTCGTCCGATCGGACTACAGTCCGATCGACTGGCCAAACCGAACGACTTGCACCTTGGGTCCCACACTAAACTATTCACCAACAGTTGAAGTCTGAATGTTGAAAGAAGTGTTGTCCGATCGGACTACCATCCGATCGATCGACCATTCGAACCATGAGACATTTGAACTTCCACACATAAACAATTTTCAACATGTTCAATGCACTAGGAATGTCACCCGATCGAACTGTTGTCCGATCGAGTGACAACCTGCTGTGAACTTGTTCTCACTGAGGCGCCCAACCGAACGGGTCGCCGGCCGATCGAACGACCGTCCGATCGACCGACCTGAAAGGTAAAGACACTTCAATGTTTTCAAATGCTACAACAAAAACTTCAAAAGTCAAACCATCATACACAAACACATCCTTCCTAAAGGAAGAAACAATCCACTCGAACGGCCATCCGACCGGATGACTGTCCGAACGGATTACCACTCGCACGATCATCTACCCGATCGGACTACCATCCGATCGACCAGCTGTTCGACCCACCAACACTTGTTTTCGTTTTACGCGTCACTTATCGTTATGCTATCGAACTATTCAGGCTATCCTTACTCTCAAGCGCTCCCTTCAATCCATCAACCGCTGTGAGTATACTCGATCCCTTTTTGCTTCACGCACTTTTGGGTGTTACATACGTTACTTATTCTAAATCACATCGATCACACTACGCAATACTTTTAACGCTAACCGATACCGCATGTTATACGTGACTTAATGAATGCTTGTTTGTTATGTTTACACATGGAATGTTGTCTACCTGCCTTAGCAACAATAATACTGTAGTTTGGACTCAGCACCCGCTCACGCGGGGGTTGTTAAGGACAACTATTTGCATGGATTACAGTGCTGATCATGTATTACGAACTGCCTTGGGCAGTCAACCCGCAGTCATTGGTATCGATAGGTTCATGTCGATAACTAACATGCTTCGTTTTACTCAGTGTACGTGCTGGTTATGCGTAAACTATTTCGAATTCTATATGCTATTATCAAACTTGTATGCTCGCCTTTACACTATGTGTATTGACTTTTATTTTAACGTATTTGACATGTGCATAAGGTGTCTATTTGCTTGGAAATCAAGGCTAGGAAAGAGTCTTAGTTACCAACAAATAGTTGTCTGTACGAATGAAACCTGAGTGGTTGAAACAGAACAATTTGCCTAGATTTGTCTGTAATAATTTGTTTGCCTTTTGAGACATGGTATGGGACATGTTACTTTAAATTGATTGGTAATGATAATTGTTATGGAAACTTCTAGACAATCTGTTTCTCTCAGTGCCACGCCTCGATGTTTCCGCCATCGGTTGGGGTGTGACAGATTGGTATCAGAGCCATAACTATAGGGAATTAGGCAAGACTCGACCTAGTCCGGGTCACTGTCTTAGAGACCTAGTCTATAGTTAGGACCCATAGACCGACTCATGCATGTCCAGTAGGGATTATGTATGAGCTTACTGCTGTTCTTCGCCATTCTCGCCTATACCACACTATCACTGCTCTCGAATTTTCTAATATGAATAAGCGATTAAGTCGAGATTAGGTGTGAAAACCGCAAACTCTCGATTAAATTGCTTGTTGATCTGCATTTATCTATAAAACGCGAGAATTCGCGTTGAACCAGGGGTGAACCCCATACTTTGGCGTGGATTTTCGTCTTTATTTTATTAATATAGGAATGAAGTTGTTAAGCCAGGGGTGAAACCCTAATCTTGATGACTTGTTCCGACTTTTTACTTGGTTTTTCCAAAACTCTCACCAAAGTCTCGACGGACTCCAACGACCTGAAGTCGCGATATGACTAAAGGGATACGTGCCAAACGCCCAAGAATCGAGGCAGAAGCACGTTCCTGAAAGTCAGAATGTGTACAACAAGTCCTTGAGAATAGTCGAATCGCTTTGGGTAGTCAATGTCTAATAGCCGCAGACAATCTATTTCTCGATGTTTATGTGTTTCGATTCTGAGCCCGCAACTGCTGACTCCGATGATTCGTCGATTTTATGTGAAGTTATGTGTTTACGTGGTTTATGCTTATTTGTTAGCGTTTTGAGGTACCACTGGTTTCGATTTAACGCCTTTTGCTTCCGCTGATCACACGACACTCACTACACCACGTTAACAAATCGCTGCTACTATAAGGAACCGCTGTATAAGCTCGCTACACTACACGCTTATACTATACTAATCGCTATGCTAAACGCGATCGCTACATTCGAACGCTCGCGAACTTTGAATGATAGGTTTCTGTATTCTGACTGCCTCTACAATTACATGCGTATGTGTTTTTGTGCTTCCGTGCCCTACGTGCTTACGTGCTTATGTGCTACTATGTTTATGTGAATCTGTGATTCCGTGCCTATATGTGTGTATGTGATTATGCGTGCTACTGAGCTTTAGTAAGTGTTAGACGTGTGAGGTGAGATTCGATTATGACGTGTCTGAGACCTATGACGATGTCTGTTGCAGACAATGTCAACTGGACCATCATCTGGACCTCGTCACCCGCGACTCACTCGCCAAGAACAGAGGGACAAACGCCTTGCTGCCATCCTCGCTAAACAAGTGGCCAAGGTTGTGCCCCAGATCGTGAGTGAAATTTACGAGAATGTTAGCAAATCGTCTGAGGAGTCTAGAACTTATGCTCCTAAAGTTGCTACCAAGACTACTTTCAGCTTCAAGCAGTTCAAGGCTTGCGGACCAAAGGAATTCACTGGAGAAGATGGCCCAACGGCTATGTTTCAATGGTTCGATTCCATCAAAGTCACTCTGCGCCAAAGCGGTCGTCCTGAAAATCTCCGTACCCTAAACCCAACCGGCGTCTTCCAGTCCCGCACACTAGACTGGTGGATGGCCGAACGAAACAAACGCGGGAATGATGCAGCTTATGAGCTGACCTGGGAAAAGTTGAAAGCCATCATGATGGACGAATTCTGCCCTCCCCATGAACGCCAAAAGCTGGAGGACGAGTTTTGGAACATAAAGCAGAAGGATGGAGACAACGCTACCCTGACTGCTCGCTTTAAGCAGCTCAACATCATCTGCTCCGATCAAGTGAAGACGTCTGATATAGCAATCAAGAAGTACATCCGAGCTCTACCCGACTGTGTTGCTGATTTTGTTCATGCCGCAAAGACAGCGACGATCGAAGAAACTTATCTGCTTGCCGCTGAAATCAACGACAAGCGTGTAAAAGCTGGCTTTTGGGATAAACCTTCAAAGTCTCTGCATCAAGCTACCACCGCACCAACCGCTGAAACCGCCGCCGCTCAATCATCAAAGCCCTCACGCCGCAGGAAGAAGAGCAACAACAGCAGCTCCAGCAACTAGAACTGTGCTGTCACTACCACTGCTGCTCCACTGCAAGCCGTACTGGCTCAACAGCAGTCTCATCACCGTCCAGCACCAGTTACATATGCACCACCTACAAAGCGTGCATACACAGGCCCCCACCCTGCTTGCCCGACATGTTCCTATCATCATCCGGTGGGTCTTGCCTGTCGTTTCTGCGCTCACTGCAACATGTACTGCCACTTCAATGCCAACTGCCGTACTGGTCCCCGCAACGCCGCAGCTCCTGCCACTGCTCATCAAGCTCTGCTCCCAGCCCCGCAATGCCATCAAGCGGCTCAGGCACCCGCGATCAATGTCCGAGTCTGCTTCGCATGTGGTGATCCCAACCACTTTGCGAACATGTGCCCGAACAGGGTGGTGAAACCAGAGCCCCAGCAGCAGCAGCCTCACCCGCAGCAACAACCTCAGCAGTAGCAACAAGCCGCACACGCCAGAACGTTCAACATCAATGTGCGCCAAGCCCAGGCTGACAACAACGTGGTCAACGGTACGTTCCTTGTGAATGTATTTATGCATCGTGTTTGTTTGATACTAGAGCCGATAATTGCTTTGTGTCGTTTGAATTCGAAAAGCTCCTTAATCATAAGCGCTCCCATCTCCCCTCGACATTCGATGTTGAAGTCGCCACCGGAAGAACTGTCGCTGTTAATTATGTTCTCCGTGATTGCACTTTTGAGCTCAATGATCACATTTTCCCAATCGACCTTATCCCGATGCAACTTGGAAGTTTCGACGTCATAGTAGGCATGGACTTTCTTCGCGAAAACCATGCTGAAGTTGTGTGCTTCGACAAGATGATTCGATTCTCGCTCGCGAATGGTGCTTTATTGTGTGTCTATGGTGAAACTGCTTCGAAAGGCCTCAAACTTATGTCATGTGTCCAAGCTAGCAAGTATCTCCGCAAGGAATACAGAGCTTTCTTGGCTAACATTGTAGTAGCGGAGAAGGAAAAGAAAGGAAAGACAGAAGTGAAAGACGTTCCTGTGGTTCGTGAATTTCCTAATGTGTTCCCTGACGAACTTCCCGGCCTACCGCCAAGTCGTTATACCGACTTTCGTATCGACCTCATTCCTGGAGCCAACCCTATTGCCAAAGCTCCTTATCGCCTCGCTCCCTCCGAAATGCGTGAACTCTCAAGCCAACTCCAGGAACTACTTGAGAAAGGCTTTATTCGCCCGAGCACCTCTCCTTGGGGCGCGCCAGTCCTTTTCGTCAAAAGAAGGATGGGTCATTCAGGATGTGCATCGACTATCGGGAATTAAATAAGCTAACCATCAAGAACCGCTATCCCCTGCCTCGCATTGACGATTTATTTGATCAACTACAAGGTGCTACGTGTTTCTCTAAGATCGATCTACGTTCAGGCTATCATCAGCTACGCATTCAAGAGGAAGATATACCCAAAACCGCTTTTCACACTCGTTACGGCCACTATGAGTTTGTTGTTATGCCTTTTGGTTTAACCAATGCACCCACAGTTTTCATGGATCTGATGAATCGCGTGTGTAAACCTTATCTCGACCATTTTGTCATCGTCTTCATCGACGATGTCTTTTTCTATTCCAAATCGAAAGCCGAACACGCGCAACATCTACATTTAGTTCTCGAGCTACTCCAGGGGAATCAACTCTATGCCAAGTTCTCCAAGTGCGAATTCTGGTTAGAGGAGGTTCAGTTTCTGGGTCACATCGTAAATAGTCAAGGTATTCATGTCGATCCCGCGAAGATTGAGGCCGTTAAGAGTTGGATTACACCTAAGAACCCGTCTGAAGTCCGTTCATTTCTCGGACTAGCGGGCTATTATCGACGATCTATCGAAGGATTCTCAAAGATCGCTGTGCCGCTTACCGCTCTCACGCATAAAGACAAGCCTTTTGTTTGGGGAACCGAACAAGAGTCTGCTTTCCAAACCCTCAAGCACATGCTCTGCAATGCTCTTGTTCTCACATTGCCCGACGGAAACGACGACTTCATTGTCTATTGTGATGCTTCCAACCTTGGTCTTGGTTCTTATGCAGCGAGACAAGGTTATAGCTTACGCGTCTCGTCAGCTCAAAATCCATGAGAAGAACTATACAACCCATGATCTCGAGCTAGGCGCGGTTGTTTTTGCGTTTAAGATTTGGCGACACTACCTATATGGTACCAAGTGTACGATCTTCATCGATCATAGGAGCCTACAACATATCTTTGATCAGAAAGAACTTAATATGCGTCAACGCCGATGGGTAGAACTTCTCAACGATTACGACTGTGAGATTCGTTATCACCCAGGCAAAGCAAATGTTGTTGCCGACGCTTTCAGCAGACGAAATTATTTGCTCAGCATTCGCAATACTCAAGCCCAACACGATCTCGAAACCCTCATCCGCGAAGCCCAGCATGCCTGTTTTAATGAATGCACCCTGAAGAAGGAGAGAATCTACCACGATGGAGCCCAGCTTGTGAGTAAATCAAATGGGATTTTCCATTTCCTGGACCGAATTTGGATCCCTAAGCGGATCGAATTGCGAAAGATTTTGATGGACGAAGCCCACAAATCCCAGTATTCTATTCATCCCGGTGCCGATAAAATGTACCAGGATCTTCGTTACAAGTATTGGTGGTCGGGCATGAAAAGAGATATTGCCCTCTACGTTGGGAAGTGCTTGACTTGTGCAAGGGTCAAGGCTAAGCATCAAAGGCCCTCTGGCTTACTCGAACAACCCCCAATCCCTATGTGGAAGTGGGAGAATATAGCTATGGACTTCATAACAAAGCTTCCGCATACGTCATCAGGCCACGACAGCATTTGGGTTGTTGTTGATCGTTTGACCAAATCTGCTCACTTTTTGCCAATACGAGAAGACTACAAGGTAGAACGATTAGCCCGAATCTACACCGATGAGATCATTTGTAATCATGGAACGCCTCGCGACATCATATCTGATCGTGATGCTCGGTTTACCTCGCGACTATGGGAAACGTTTCAAGCAGCTCTCGGTACTACGCTTAACCTAAGTACCGCATTCCACCCTCAAACCGATGGTCAGACTGAGAGAACGATCCGTACTCTTGAGGACATGCTTCGTTCATGTGTCATAGATTTCGGTGGTAATTGGGATAAATACCTACCGTTAGTCGAATTCTCGTTTAACAGCAGTTATCATTCCAGCATTCAGATGGCACCATTCGAGGCTTTATATGGAAGAAGATGTCGATCGCCTATTGTGTGGCACGAGATTGTTCACTCGCAATTAACCGGTCCTGAGCTATTACAAGAAACGACTGACAAAGTCCTCCAAATTTGAGACAACTTGTTGAAAGTTCGAAGTCAACAGAAAAGTTACGCCGATAGACGACGCAAGCCCCATGAATTTGACGTTGGCGACTACGTACTCCTGAAGGTATCACCTTGGAAGGGTGTGGTCCGATTCAGCAACAAAGGGAAACTAGTGCCTCGTTATGTTGGACCTTTTAAAATTCTGGAAAGAGTCGGAAAAGTCGCCTACTGACTCGAACTACCGGAGGAGCTGAGTAACGTCCACCCGACTTTCCACGTGTCAAACCTCCGAAAGTGCCTGGCTGAGCATGATTTAAATGTACCTCTCGATGACCTCCAAATAAACGAAACACTACACTTCCTGGAGAAGCCCATCGAAATCATGGATCGCCAAACCAAGCAGCTCAGACGCTCGCGCATTCCTATCGTGAATGTCCAATGGGGAGGCAAACGAGGCGCAGAGTTCACTTGGGAACTCGAAAGCGACATGAAGACGAAGTACCCACAGTTGTTTGTTACGGCTTCGGCCTAATTTCGGGACGAAATTCCCTCAACTAGGGGAGGCTGTAACACCCCGTGTTTCGAAGTCAAAGTCAAAGTCAAGATTGAAGTCAAAGGAAGAAAAGATTGCTAATTGGGATCTGTCTCTCCTCGCTTAATTCCTGTTTTGACTTCTTTGACTCATAGCTAGTCTATTCTATGTTTTACGTTAGTTGTATTATGTGGAGTAATTGTCAAGAATCGCAGTAATCGATGTATATTTATTGCTACGAATCGCTTTACGACTGTGAACAATAGAAGTAACAATGCGATAAAGTCAACTAAACGCTAATCGAACTAATCTAATCAGCATCGCGTTCGCAACTCGACTTCTGCATTTTGGTTATTGTTATAGCTGTGTGTGCCTTATGTGATACTTGTGCATGTTTAACTTATGTTATGTGTGGTAATCAATCGAAACGCAATCGAACTCAATCGCAATCGAATCGCAAACGCTAAACGAATACGAAATAAGGATGCTTGTATGTTAATATAGTATGACAATTGGTGGAGAAGAGATAGCGCGAGATATGAATAGTTGGGATTAAAAGTAATTTGACTAGGAAACTCTATCGCATTCGCATCGCTCGCAATCGAAATCGAAACAACAAAACTCGTCGCACCGAACACTCAAATCAGGCGACCGATCAATCAGGCAACCAGACGATCGACCAGCCGTCCGCGCGGACTGCCGTCCGATCGAGCTGCCTGGCCGATCGACCAGCCCTTTCCTCTTTTGGAACTCTATAAATACCTCCTGTTACTTTCATTCTTTCTACTTTTGGCAACTCTTTGTCCGAACAGCACGTTCTCCTCACTTTTCTTCAGATTTCTCTCGATTCCGGTAAGATCTCGTCCTAAATCTTATACTTTCTTGATCTACACGCACTCCTACACCTTTCTGTCTTTTAAATCCTAACTTTTAACCGTGAAATCACCAAGATTCAAGGTGTTCTAGGATGACGTCATCATGTGTTCTTGAAGAACTTCATGTTTTGGCCTCAATCCACCAAGAAAAACTTAGATCTAACCGATTTCCACATAAACTAATAAAGATCCTTCAAAGATCTAAACATATTCACCAAGAAAAAGGATTGAAAGATGGTTTTCAAACTTTCTTTCAACTCTTTTACACTCAATACTTTCAAAACCGATAGAAACGGAGCTTGTGCCGACCTACTACTCATTCTAGTGGTCGTGTGGCTCGAGATCCGGGTTCTATCCGCGAGGTTCACCGATTTCGGGTTAAATGTGAAACAATGTCCCGAACAGTTCACTAATCGGATTTAGGTGATTCCTGTCCGATCGGGAGAACCAAGTGTTGACAAAGTTTCTGTCGCTTAACTCGTTATCAAAACGCCTCGATAAAACGACAAACAATCAAAACAATCAAGTGTAAGACGAACCGGACGACCAGGGCGGAGTGTCGTCCAATCGGACTACCGTCCAATCGAACAGTCAATCCGATCGACTGGCCAAATCGAACAACTTGCACCTTGGGTCCCACACTAAACTATTCACCAACAGTTGAAGTCTGAATGTTGAACGAAGTGTTGTCCGATCGGACTACCATCCGATCGATCGGCCATTCGAACCATGAGACATTTGAACTTCCACACTTAAACAATTTTCAACATGTTCAATGCACTAGGAATGTCACCCGATCGAACTGTTGTCCGATCGAGTGACAACCTGCTGTGAACTTGTTCTCACTGAGGTGCCCAACCGAACGGGTAGCCGGCCGATCGAACGACCGTCTGATCGACCGACCTGAAAGGTAAAGACACTTCAATGTTTTCAAATGCTATAACAAAAACTTCAAAAGTCAAACCATCATACACAAACACATCATTCCTAAAGGAAGAAACAATCCACTCGAACGGCCATCCGACCGAATGACTGTCCGAACGGATTACCACTCGCACGATCAGCTGTCCGATCGGACTACCATCCGATCGACCAGCTGTTCGACCCACCAACACTTGTTTTTGTTTTACGCGTCACTTATCGTTATGCTATCGAACTATTCAGGCTAACCTTACTCTCAAGCGCTCCCTTTAATCCATCAACCGCTGTGAGTATACTCGATCCCTTTTTGCTTCACGCACTTTTGGGTGTTACATACGTTAGTTATTCTAAATCACATCGATCACACTACGCAATACTTTTAACGCTAACCGATACCGCATGTTATATGTGACTTAATTAATGCTTGTTTGTTATGTTTACACATGGAATGTTGTCTACCTGCCTTAGCAACGATAATACTATAGTTTGGACTCAGCACCCGCTCACGCGGGGGTTGTTAAGGACAATTATTTGCATGGATTACAGTGGTGATCATGTATTACGAACTGCCTTGGGCAGTCAACCCGCAGTCATTGGTATCGATAGGTTCATGTCGATAACTAACATGCTTCGTTTTACTCAGTGTTCGTGCTGGTTATGCGTAAACTATTTCGAACTCTATATGCTATTATCAAACTTGTATGCTTGCCTTTACACTATGTGTATTGACTTTTATTTTAACGTATGTGACAGGTGCATAAGGTGTCTATTTGCTTGGAAATCAAGGCTAGGAAAGAGTCTTAGTTACCATCAAATAGTTGTCTGTATGAATGAAACCTGAGTGGTCGAAACAGATCAATTTGCCTAGATTTGTCTGTAATAATTTGTTTGCCTTTTGAGACATAGTATGGGACATGTTACTTTAAATTGATTGGTAATGATAATTGTTATGGAAACTTCGGGACAATCTGTTTCGCTCAGTGCCACGCCTCGATGTTTCCGCCATCGGTTGGGGTGTGACAGCTAAACTGGCGCTCCGCAAACTCATAATCCAATACAACTACCCTGCAACACATGCGGGAGGCTCCATTAGGGTGTATGCCTCAAACTCATTGGAAGTTGCTTTAGATGTAAACAATGCGAGCATACTTACAGGGACTGCATGTATCCACCGAAAACTACTAGAAAAGGTGTTGCTACAGCTGCTATTGGGGCAAACACTACCAATGGAAGAGTATTCGTTTTAACCAGTGATAATAAACCAACAGAGCTCGCAAAGAAACACCATGGATACGATGTGATTAGTCGAGAACCTTAAACAAGAGCTTCCCTAGTTTAAATTCTTCTCATTTGATTCTAAAGACTTTGTCCTTTCTTATTTTGAACTCCTTTAATCATGAAATATAGCGTTGTTTGATTTCAATAATGAATTTCTCTTGACCATGGTTTAATTATTAATACTTGATATATATGCAATTTCGAGGACATAGTTATTTTTTAAGGGGTAATCTATCTATACTTTCTATAAAAGGAGAAATCCAAGTGACATAAGAAAAGCTGATATGTTAGCAGGAGATGGTGTCCAACAAGGCTTTTCTTATCTCATTATTACATCATAAAGCCTAATATTAAAAGACTTTAAAATTCAAAGTTGGCCCACATTTAGATTCTAAAGGTCTGCTGAGGGGAAACGTCTGCCCATATGAAACAACTTTTGTTTAAACATTTGCCCTCAACATTTTATAATCAAACATCAGTTCTCAATAAACATCTGTTGAGATTCAAAATTCTGGCTCCACATTCAAAATTCAAACCATATATTCTAATCCTATAAATAAGGGTTAATAATCTGGCTCCACATTCAAATCTCTCCCGCTCACATATGTGATCGTATCTCTCCCTCTCAAATCCATCTTTCTCGTGATTATGTTTACATGTTATCGTTCCAGTATCATTGTTCAAACATCGTCGTTTCAATATCTCTGTCTACTCTTTCTCAACTCTCTCTCTCTCTAAAACTGTAGAGATAGAGAAGAGGATGAAGACGACAGAGGCGTTGCATTTAACATCGATTTGAATGGTAGTTTAAAAATGGATATTTTGAGATTTTTTCTTTTTATCACAAACTAAATTTTTGTATGCTAAATGTTCTTCAGGTAGATCTTGCTGGATTTCTTATTTGGTGTTGAAGTCTTCAGTTCGTTGGCCGAGCTTCCGAATGTGATGAAGGTTATAAAATGGAGCCACGATTTTATTGATGAAGATGTAATGTCTTTTTGTGTTTAAAATAAATCATCATTCTATGAAATTTGATTGATATGTTTGTAGCTTTGATTTTGTCTTTGAACAAAGATGTGATTACGAGTAGATTGATTTGAATGTGGTATATATTGGATTAAATACTCAACTGGTGGAATGACAGCGTGTCCAGCTTATGCTTCAAGTTGTCTTGATCTCTTTGGAGGCTGATAGATGGCTTTGGGAGGTATGAAAAGCAGAATTGATATATTTAGGGAAAATGAGGTTGAAAGAGGATAACCCAACAGTTGAGGATCTCATTCTACATGTCCGATAAATTCAATTGTATTCTCAAATAATGCTTCCTAGATTTTTGAAGACCGACAAATGTCTAAAGAAGCATCACGGTAGACATTTGTTGGTCTTTGTCGGTCTTCAAAAATCTAGGAAGCATTGTTTGAGAATACCATTGAATTTATCGAAGCTGTCGAATGAGATCCTCCATTGTTGGGTTATCATCTTTCAATCCCATTTTCCCTAAATATATTGATTCTGTTTTTCAACAGGGATGTAATGTAATGATTTCTCTCAATTGTTAGTCCATAGCAGAGGTTCTCTTTGGCAGACCTTTGCTTGAACCGTCTTAGTGTTTATGTACCTAAGGCCTGATCAACCAAATGAAAACCACTGTTCAGTAATAGCAGTGGTTCAGTGTCTACAGCGGATTCAACATCAGTATTTATGTATCAGTTTTTCTTATGTAACAGTGTTTAGTGTATCGGTGTTTAGATTTTGTTACAGCTTCGATGATGGTTGTTAGATTTATGAAAATGTAATTGCTACAGTTTGAATATTATTGTTATTATATTCGTGGTCTGTTCAAGCACTGCTGTTAAACATGATGTGTTGAACTGCATTAGCTGTTAGTCCATAGCAAAGGTTCTCTTTGGCAGACCTTTGCTTGAACCGTCTCAATGTTTATTAGCAGATGTTCATCATGAGGCGTGTGTAAACATATATTTGAAATCCTCTGTTGAACTTTATCACTGTTAAGTGTCACAGAAGATGTTAGCAATTTATACTGTGGAATGATCAGCAGATGTTATGGTCAAACTTCTGTTTATGGGCAAACATGTGTTTAAGTTCAAACTTCTGTTTAAGTCCAGACAACTGATATATAAGGCGAGACATCTGTTTAAGGCCCAACTTCTGTTTAAAAGCCTGTTACAACCACTGTGTTGGTTGAAACATTTGATTGTTAAAAGTTATCCACTGCTGATAAAACAACCTCTGTTTCTTCAATCTTGGTGTTGACCACTGACTGACCAAAATTTTTGTTTAAAAAACTGATGGGTATCCACTGATCGGAAAGAATAGCCACTGCTGATCATTTTTTTATTGTTGACATCCATTCATATTGACCATCAGCGGTTTTCCTAAAAAACAGCCACTGCTCACATTTTTATTACTGATGGTGTTAATTAGTGATAGATTGAAATTATCAAATGAAAACTAGAATTACAATGAAATTACCATTTTACCTAATCGTTACATTAAAAATTAAAAAAAAAATCTTGATGACTATTTGTTGCAAATGAAATCAGTAACTGATGTCAATTTCTTGAGCTTTGGACATTTAAAATATTGAAAATGTGAATTTCAAACTGACGGTTATTATCTCTTAACTAAAGTTAAAATAAAAATTAAAAAAGTCATCATGACAATTGCTTTCAAATCAGATCAGTAATCACTGATAATATCAGTAATTTTGAAATTCAAAATATGCAAAATGGTAATTTAAAATTGATGTTCTCTCTCTTTTGTTTCCTACTTTGCATTTCATTTCTAATATTTTTTTAGCTTGATAAAGCTGAAAATAAGGATATACACTACTTACCTTTCAGTTCCCAATAAACATCATGACAATTGCTTTCAAATCAGATCAGTAATTACTGATAATATCAGTAATTTTGAAATTCAAAATTCAAACCATATATTTTATTCTATTCTAATCCTATAAATAAGATATAATTATTTGGTGTCACATTCAAATCTCGCTCGCTCATATATGTGAGCGTATCTCTCTCTCTCAAATGCATCTTTCTCGTGATTCAGCCGCTAATATCTGATTACACTTCTTTGTTCGAATGCTTGTTGTTTATGTTTACATGTTATCGTTCCAGTATCATTGTTCCAACATCGTCGTTTCAATGAAAATTCGCATCCCACATCAATGTTTCAATATCGATGCTGCAGTATCATTGTTGCAACATCGTGAGAAGTTGCATGTGCTACATTCTTTGATGTGAGAGTTGCAGCTTTAACGGACGATATGTATCTTCTATCGTGAAACGTTGTAGCTTCAATGGAGGATATGTATTTTTGTTAAATCGAAAGTTAGGTTTTCTTGCGTCAGGAAGATTTTCTCCGTTTATAGAAAGTATAGATTCATCCAATATTGTGGAAACTCAGATGTGCTACAACAGTTGAGAATAGACATTTTCATTTTAGGTTTGTGTCTTATTTGTGTTGTCAGTAATATAGAGTGCGGTGATAGAGACATGCAGTTCATAGCGATCCTGAAGGACATACATCGAGAGGTTCAGCAATCGATGGAGTTGAAACTAAACTTTGTTAATTCTTACTGTTATTCGTAGATTTGAACTTTAATATTGTTCAGTGTGTGATGTAATTATTGGACTTTTAGTTTTAAGATCATGAATAAATGAATAAATTTAATTTTATGAATCTAAGTTGTGTTTTATTTTTACTTATTATTTAGTGTTTGACTAAGATTTAGATTATGTTGATGTTGAATTTTGTCTGAACATCTGTTTGGTAAGTTAATAGACGTTTAATATTGTGAAGGATTGGTTTGATGTTCAACCTCTGTTTCTTCATTTTTCATGTTGACCACTGAGTGACTAAACATTTGTGTTTCAATCAATGTATGCTATCAACTGATAGTTAAAAAATTGAGTTACAATGAAATTACAATTTTACTTAATCGTTACAATTTTACCTACGAAATCCTAACAAGTTTTAACTCTAGCGTGTAATACTTTATTTTAATAATCTCAACATGCATCTAAAAATAGTTAAAATGACAATTTTTCATGAATTATAAGCATCAAAATGTTTTCAGAAAATCAAAAATCCATTTAATAATCTCAACATTACACCATCAGGACTGATAGGCTATCCACTGATGGCTTAAAGTCTCCCACTGTTTTCATTGTAACCATTACAACTACTGATATTATTTCATCACTGGCTTCATAAAACAAGTGTCTTCCATTACTCATCAGGGGTTGGCTCATGGACAGTACATAGTGGTCAGATCTTTTGTAACTGCTGCCACGTCAGCATTCGTTTTCCCCCTATAAAACCCTGATCAAAACCCCCAATCAGGGTTTTTACTGTCGAATCGATTTCAAAATTCCTTTCTCAAAGCAGTTATCCTCCATTTCTCTAAAAATTCCTCATCGTCCTTCTTCTTCAAATGGCAAAATCACCGTCTTCATCATCTGAGAAATCCACTCAAAAAGCCATAGAAATTCCATACAAAGCTCCCCATAACTACTTGGGTCTGTTGACAAAACCAAGTAACACTGAAACCTTCAATTCCGTCATAGATGCTCTTTCGTCTTCAAAGTACAAAACTTTGTTGACTTCTGATGCTCCGATTTACTGGCAACCCAGAGGGAATTTTGGGAAAATGCAAAACTTGAATCTCAAGATGAAATACCCATAGCCACCAATTCCTCGATAAAGGGTGTTAAAGTTAAAATCACACGACAAACAATCTCTGAAGTGTTTGAACTCAATGATCTTCTAGGTAAAACTTCTTTCCCAAAAGTAGAGTATCAAACAAATTTTTTAGAAAGAGGGTATGCAGAGGAAATGAAAAAAGACACTTTGCAAAAAGGCAGTTTTCCCCCTGCCACAAGGTTTTTGTTTCATACCCTCTTAATGTGTGTTTCTAATAAGACCACTGCTTTCAATGAAATTCCATTAAAGATCCAATACCTGGGTTATGCTATCTTGCATGGGGAAAACTTTAACTATTCCCAGGAGATCTTTGATGACTTGGTGAAAAATGTTACTAACAAATCATTTTTACTATTTCCAAGGTTCCTAAGCTTTTATTTTCAAAAGAAAATTGGAAAGGATGATGCTCATGTACTCATGCAGGGTGAACCTTTTCAAATAAATGGCCTTACACCTGTAACATTTACAAGGCTATCAAAAGTGTCCAAAACACAAGCAGAGGCTCCTGAGCAGACTTTAGCAGCTACCACTACTCCTCAGGCACCTGCTGCTGAGCCCACTGCTCAAGGTGATCACAGCAGAAAAACAACTGCTGTGAAACACACACCTAAAAGTACCAAAAGACCAAGACAAAAGAAAATACAAAAGCTGATGTGCGTGTAGTGTAATATAATTTAGATGTATATTTAAGCCCTTTTTACACTTTTAGCCAAGTTTTAAATTTATAAAAACGATATTTACTAACACTAAACACACATATGGGCAAGTGCACCCATCGTGAACGTAGTATAGTGTTGGTAAGATACCGAGGTCGTCCAAGGACACAAGAGCTTTTAGTACTGTTTATCCTCAACGTCTAATCAAATCAAAAAGTTAGAAAAGGTTTTTTAAACTAAGAAAATAAAAACTAACTAAATGCTGAAAAATAAAATAAAAATAAAAACAGATAGACAAGATGAATCACTTGGATCCGACTCATGTATTAGTATAACCTTTGATTATTTTCGCACTTTTGCACTTGTTTAAGAGATTATCTTAGTTATTGTAGTAGGCCCCGCTTTTGAAGGCGACGTTACCCTCAACCCAGTAGTTTGAGTCAGCAAGGATACAATCCTAAAGGGTTGGATTATTGGAAGATAATGAATTAAGTTATTAATGCAAATTATGGTAGGCCCCGCTTTTGGCGGTGACGTTACCCTCGACTAAGTAGTCTGAGTCAGCAGGGATACAGTCCTAAATAGCCGGGTTATAGTATTAATAGTAGTTAACTTATGAGGGGGTCAAAGAGTTTGGATCCCCGCCATCCAATACCTATGGGCATTGAAGGAGATCCTACTAAATTTGACCCAGGTCCCTTTGTAGGACCTCTAAACACTGAACAAGGGCAAGACCCTTACCAAACCGTTCCCTTAACCCCCGCCCAGGTAGCCAACATACCTCCATATAGACTGTGGAGATATGAATGGTGAAAATCTTTTATTTTATATAGACAGTAAAATAATGCCAAGACACCACGGACAAACGATAAGGAAAGATCACCTTCAACATAAGCAACTAGTTATTAAAGTCATTAATACAAAACCAAATAAAAAGTGCAAAAGATTAAAAATAAAAAGTATTATACTAAAAACTTGTCTTCACCGAGTGATGTAAGAGACTTAGGCAAACATGGCCTTGATTGTCAAGAACTCTTACGATCAATCTTGGATCCCGAGACGACTCACACACTCTATGATGGACAATGGATGATGGTGGTGGATGATGGTGTTATGGTGGTGGTGGGTGGTGGATGAAGTGTGAGAGAGGTGGTGTGCCAAGGGATGAGTTGAAATGAAACCAAGCACTCCTATTTATAGGCTGAACAGAAGGCTGGGCACGGCCCCGTGTCCGCTGGACACGCCCCCCGTGCCTGTCTGACACTCTCTCTCTTCATTAATTGTAATTCGCAATTACAATTAATGCGCCTGCTGTACTTTCGCCACGCCCCCGTGTCCGCTGGACACGGCCCCGTGGTGGGCAATAGAAGCTTCTATAGGTTTGTCTTTTCTGCTGCTTCTTGGGCACGGCCCCGTGCTTGCTGAGCACGCGGCGTGTTTAGTCTTCTGCCTTCTCTATTTTGCTTGGGAGGATGCCGTTGAGGGGTCGGGCAGTCCACTTATGTTTCTTTTCTTGTATTTATGTTAGATTTAGCTGTCTTTTTGCTTCTTTTGTGAATTTGAGCTCATTTCATCCTGAAAATACAAAAGGAAGACAAAAACACTCTTTTTCCAACATTAGTACTTAAAAAGGGTTAGTTTTATGCCTCATTTGATGTAATTTATATGTTGCATTTTACACACATCAAATACCCGACACTTGAACTTTTGCTTGTCCTCAAGCAAAACTCTTTAATATGTGGCTTACACTCCCAAATGGAATAGGTAGAAGAGAAGGTTTTGGTTTGTCATAGAGTGTTGAGAATCCAAGATCTTTTTGGGTTTTATTTTTATTTATTTACAATCCTATTCGTTATGATTTGTTTAGAACGTTTCATAGGAGAAATTACTTATTTGGGCATAACATTCCTTTTTTAAAATTCCATTTATATTCAAGTTCACATACCTCACGGGAGAAATCACTCACACTCGGCCGAAGGTGTATTTTAGTGAATCACTCGAGAGCGGCATGGAACTTATTCCTACCATAAGCTTGCTAAGCAATCAATCCTCCTCCTTTTTAACTTGTTACCTTTGTAAGTATCAAGAGGACTTTTTTGGGTAAAGGCTTGGGCTAAAGGTGGGTGAATGGGTTAGTAGAAAAGGGCGAAAAGTGTAAAAAGCATCGGTTTTCGTAAAACACTTTGTTTTAGTGACTTTTTATTTTGAAGTATTTCTCCAAACAAGCTTTTTGTTTTAAGAGCTTTGTTTGTTTATTTCTAACTTCATCATTCTTTCTTTCTTTCTTTTTTTTTTAGTCACACGAAAAACCGAGCTTGTTACTAAACTAAAGGGTAAAAATAAAAAGGGTTTTTGGTGGGTAAAAGGGTTTTAGGGTAAAGAAATGAAAGGTTTAGGCTCAAAGGGGTTAACTAGGGGGATTTTGGGTAGGTGGTAAAAAAAATTGAAAAATAATGGTGTAGAAAGAAAAATGGTTAGTCCTAATGCCTCCATCATTTACTTACTTGGGTTTAAGTTGGTAAGGACCGGGAATGAATCGTCGTGGCAAGTTCTAGAGTCGTACGAACCAAGCGGCTATTCACACAAGAAACGAAAAATGAGCATTTAGTCTAAAGATGTAAATTTGTATGCTCAATAAAGGCTCAAAACTCACTTTTTGTGGGAATGGGTTTTTTTATGTGATCAAGTATATATAATCAAATTTTAACTCAAGCTTGTCATGCCGTTTCGTAATTTTCGTATGTTGGTTCTTTTTATCACGACGCTATTGGTTGTAAACTTGTAAAAATATAACCTTATTAATCTTAGAATTCCCAACTTAAACTTTAGACAAGTAAAGAAAAATTGAAAATTTTGAAAAAAAAAAAAATTTGGGGTGATTAGCGGTTCCAATAGAGTTTTGTGTAAGGCTTGTTTTTAGGATTTACAAAATTTCAAGGTTTTAGCATCCCCCCCCCACACTTAAATTACACATTGTCCTCAATGTGTCCCAAAAATAAATTTTTAGGTTGATTAGATGTGTAATATGGTGTTAAAAGCAAAGATTTTATGTTACTGGCAGTCTGGACACGGCCCCGTGGGGACCGGACACGGCCCCGTGTTCAGGTGCCAGTAACGAAAATTAAAGAAAAGAAACAGAAGCCTGGACACGGGGGCGTGTCTGGTGAACACGGCCCGTGTCCAGTTACCTGAACTGGGCGTTTTTCTGCAGGGGGTTCAGCACGGGGCCGTGTTGGTTGGACACGGCCCGTGTGGAACCTTCTGTATTGGAGAAATTGATGTCGGGTTGCCTTGTTCTTGTGCATGGGGTCATGTTTCTCGTTCCCCTTTTCATCCTTTACCACCATGAGTGTGTTTTATTTATTATGGACCATTCAAACCTTAAAACCATCATTTCATTGATACCATAGAGAGACCTTACATAATATTCCTAAAATAAGATAAAACAAAAACTTAACTAAATAGGTCAGGAGGTACACAAGGTTATCATAAAGAGTTCTACTATTTTAAGAAAATTTCGAGAATAATTTCCCGATATAGTAGGACTTTTGGCCGAAGGTTTTCTTCCCTAAATGTCGTTTAAAGCCATTCTTCGATCTCCCTCGGAAGGAAGAAGGCGGCTTCGTTTTCCTCAGTAGATTGTGGCTGAGGGGGAACATTCACCGGGACTCCTTGCACCACCCTTTGCGGAGGCTCTTGGTGCATGATGTACCACTCGGCTGGAATGATGACCTCGGGCACCACGTTCCACGTCCTTTGGGTTATTATAGGTACCAAAGGCGGGGAGGCGAGAAGGTTTAACCTCTGGTGCAAGAGGTTTACCTCTCGGAGACAGCCCTCCAGCCCCACTATTAGATGGTTGATACGGTCGACCAATGCTTCCTCCACTCCCGTCATTTCGTCAATAGCCTCTCTTAGAGCGTAAATATAGTTTACAAGAGAGTCCTCTGCCGTTGATGATCTCCTCCCTTGTCGGTTATTCCTTGAAGATGATCCGCTTGTTCTGCTTGCCATTTTCTGAGAAAGAAACCGAAGAAAGCTAAATTTTTACGAAACAGTGCCTCGGACACGGCCCCGTGCTCGCTGAGCACGGCCCCGTGTCCATTTGTCTGCAGGATTTTAGGCTAAGGAGTCTTGGAGTTTTAAATTATTTTCATGATTTTTAGCTGGGTTTTAAGCGTAGATAATTTAAAACAAAGTTATACAACTAACTTTAAACAAGAATCCTTAGCAAATAATCTTACAAACTTCACATAGAAAGTTGGAATCATGGAGTTTCCAAGCTCCCATGGAGGAAATGTTGAAAAATTTTGAAAGAGGAGGAAATGAATAAAAGTGGAAGGGACAAGATGATCCTTGGGAACTTTCTTTTAGCACTTACCTAGGATGGTATGAGTGAAAACCCCAGGAATCTCTGTCTTTTGAAGTGGTCAAAAATGAGCAGGGATCAGGCTGCATTTAAAGAAAACGACAGCGCACTGGACACAGCCCCGTGTTAGCTGGACACGGCCCCGTGTGCAGAGAAAATCCTGACACATTTTGTCCGTATTCTGACAAAATCAGCAGAGAATCTTTTAGGTGAGCACGGGGGCGTGTTGACCTGGGCACGGCCCCGTGTCTGGAGGCTGTCTTATGGAGTTTTGTTACTTCTAAGGGTTTCGTTGATATTGGGTGGTTCCTTACTGGTTGGGACAACCCCAAAGTGCCTAAGATACCTTAATTGTCCCAGACTAAGGCGAGAACGCAAGCGGTTGTCGGTGAGGGTAATTCCTATTTTCATTCTAGGTGGACAAGTCCAACCCTTTCCCGGGCTCTCGTTAAAGAAGGTGTATGCCGAATCGCTCAGGTCTATGTATGCACCGAACAAGTCGATGGAGAGTCCTTCACGGCACAATCGGCACAGGGATGACTATCGTCCAAGTCTTCGCTAGGAATGAAGGTATTTTTGGGAGCAACGAGGTTGTCGGAATGCGATCCCAACATTTCTTCATGGTCATCGTCTTGGGGCGGATCAATAAAGTCCTTCCTAAGCTCTTTTGACCAATTTAGAAGTAGCTCTTCTAGTTGAAATAACTCGTCAAGGAGCATTTCCCCTAGAATATCTGGCTGGGCGCATTCGAGGGAGAGATAGTGCTTATTTTTACTTTCGCCCCTCTTAAGGTTATAAGGAATCGGTGGGTCTATGTAGTGGGGCCTATAATTTAGAAAGTAACATTCTAATTCTTTATGTTCGCCTCCACATAATTGACACCACGTACCATAAGAGTGCCGAAAGTAAAAAGAATTACTATCACTCATGTTTATGTCAGAAATTACCAACCGCCGGGATCTAACGGTTCTGTTTTCAGTAAGTGAATCTTGGGCACGGGGGCGTGTTGAGTGAGCACGGCCCCGTGTTCAGCTTACTGTCTGACTTAAAACAGGATTGCCAGTTCCAATTATTGAGCACGGGGGCGTGTTCAGCGGGCACGAGCCGTGCTGAGCTCTGCAGAAGCTGAAAAACTAAGAAAAATCCTAAAAATTAAAAAGAAAATAAAAATATGATTAGGCCGTTGATTCCTAACTTTCTTAAAATCCTTGTGTCCCCGGCAACGGCGCCAAAAACTTGATGTGCGTGTAGTGTAATATAATTTAGATGCATATTTAAGCCCTTTTTACACTTTTAGCCAAGTTTTAAATTTATAAAAAAACACGATATTTACTAACACTAAACACACATATGGGCAAGTGCACCCATCGTGGACGTAGTATAGTGTTGGTAAGATACCGAGGTCGTCCAAGGACACAAGAGCTTTTAGTACCGGTTTATCCTCAACGTCTAATCAAATCAAAAAGTTAGAAAAGGTTTTTTAAACTAAGAAAATAAAAACTAACTAAATGCTGAAAAATAAAATAAAAATAAAAACAGATAGACAAGATGAATCACTTGGATCCGACTCATGTACTAGTATAACCTTTGATTATTTTCGCACTTTTGCACTTGTTTAAGAGATTATCTTAGTTATTGTAGTAGGCCCCTCTTTTGAAGGCGACGTTACCCTCAACCCAGTAGTTTGAGTCAGCAAGGATACAATCCTAAAGGGTTGGATTATTGGAAGATAATGAATTAAGTTATTAATGCAAATTATGGTAGGCCCCGCTTTTGGCGGTGACGTTACCCTCGACTAAGTAGTCTGAGTGAGCAGGCCGGGTTATAGTATTAATAGTAGTTAACTTATGAGGGGGTCAAAGAGTTTGGATCCCCGCCATCCAATACCTATGGGCATTGAAGGAGATCCTACTAAATTTGACCCAGGTCCCTTGCGGGACCTCTAAACGCTGAACAAGGGCAAGACCCTTACCAAACCGTTCCCTTAACCCCCGACCAGGTAGCCAACATACCTCCATATAGACCGTGGAGATATGAATGGTGAAAATCTTTTATTTTATATAGACAGTAAAATAATGCCAAGACACCACGGACAAACGATAAGGAAAGATCACCTTCAACATAAGCAACTAGTTATTAAAGTCATTAATACAAAACCAAATAAAAAGTGCAAAAGATTAAAAATAAAAAGTATTATACGAAACACTTGTCTTCACCGAGTGATGTAAGAGACTTAGGCAAACATGGCCTTGATTGTCAAGAACTCTTACGATCAATCTTGGATCCCGAGACGACTCACACACTCTATGATGGACAATGGATGATGGTGGTGGATGATGGTGTTATGGTGGTGGTGGGTGGTGGATGAAGTGTGAGAGAGGTGGTGTGCCAAGGGATGAGTTGAAATGAAACCAAGCACTCCTATTTATAGGCTGAACAGAAGGCTGGGCACGGCCCCGTGTCCGCTGGACACGCCCCCGTGCCTGTCTGACATTCTCTCTCTTCATTAATTGTAATTCGCAATTACAATTAATGAGCCTGCTATACTTTCGCCACGCCCCCGTGTCCGCTGGACACGGCCCCGTGGTGGGCAATAGAAGCTTCTATAGGTTTGTCTTTTCTGCTGCTTCTTGGGCACGGCCCCGTGCTGGCTGAGCACGGGGCGTGTTCAGTCTTCTGCCTTCTCTATTTTGCTTGGGAGGATGCCGTTGAGGGGTCGGTCAGTCCACTTATGTTTCTTTTCTTGTATTTATGTTAGATTTAGCTGTCTTTTTGCTTCTTTTGTGAATTTGAGCTCATTTCATCCTGAAAATAAAAAAGGAAGACAAAAACACTCTTTTTCCAACATTAGTACTTAAAAAGGGTTAGTTTTATGCCTCATTTGATGTAATTTATATGTTGCATTTTACACACATCAAAAGCCCCCCAAACCTAAAACAACGGCAACTCTGGAAGATGAGATCCCAGTGCAACTGCCAGTGACAACACAAAAGTCACCAGAAACCACTGTTGCTACTTCCTCACAGCAGATGGTAGAAACATCTCAACCCGAGTCTCAAACTCCTCCTGCTTCTTCTAAAAAAGAACAAGTAGTAAGAACCGGGACACCAAATTATGATGCTCTAAAATCACTTATACTATTATTCACAACCCACTTCACGGGGCAAATTCTCTTTCCACACTCATACTCACTTCTCAAATTGCTGCACAAACAAAACTTTTGTTGGATGTAGTTAATTTTCAGAAATCAGTTCCTCTCAACCACCTATCACTGAGTGCATGCCATCACAAGTGACTGAGTCTGAACTCCCTATCATTGCTAACCCACCAACAACAGCAAAGGAGGTTATACTACAGGATGTATAAGTACTTCCTGTCAGTAGTTCAAGTGAAGCAACAACTACATGTGTTGGATCGACTGGTGTGTTTGTTCCAACCACTGGTACATTTAAAAGGTTATCAGTTGCTGAGGAAAGAAGTGCTCAGTACCAAGAAAAGGGGGCATCATTGGATACCTTTTGGGAAAATTTTCCTAAGGCAACCATTGATATAACCACTGTTAGTGGGAAATCAGTTGATTCCATTAAGTTGGGTGATGGTTTAATGTACCGAGAATTGATGAATGGAGTTGACAAGCTTGATACATCTGTTGCAGAAATCAAAGACATGCTGCAACAGTTGTTGAAAGCACAAAAGGTACCACCCACTGCTGCACCAACTTCAGCAGCTGCTCCTTCATCTGCTCCCACTCCAAGTGAGCTGTGGAGTTTGTTTCAACCTGTGCTACACCAGCAAAGACAATTAGCTGGTCGGCAACATGAGATACAAGTTCAAAAGGTCAGAAATCTCATGGAAGCAAGGTTTAAAGACACCCAGTCAGATATCAAGGCAATCAAGGCCCATTTACTAAACACCACTGGCACTGCTCCTCCCTCTATCATCTTTGTGGACAACCCACCACCAGCTGATGCCAAAAAGGGGGAGAAAATGAAGCAGTTGACAAAGAAGGGATATGAAGATGGATTGTACATTGCATCAGGCAATTCAAGTATGCTTGCAGACATCCCTTTGCCAGATGGTTCCAAAAAGATTGATGTAACCACAAATGCCATTGCTGATGCAAAAACAAGTGTAAAAAGGGATATGGAGTGTTTTGGTTAAAAATCTGATGAGGATAATGCAACCAAACTCTTAGTTATGGGGTATGATGCTTGAAATGAGGAACAATGATAAGGACCACTTCAATGTAAATTGCACAAACGACACAAGGATTTATACGAGGAAAAAGCCCTTGATCAATGAATGATCTCTGGCATAAAAAACCTCGGGTGATGGAAACTACCGATCACCAAGCTCTAATTAATCAATAAATGTTTACAACTTCGGATAGTAACGAGCTAGGTACAAGGATCACTATGGTGAAATGTGTAAAAGTGTGTGAAAACTGTTAAGTGTTTGCCGAATGCTTCAAGAGTGCGGTTGTACGAGAGTGTGTGTAGCTAAAAATGGCTAAGTGTTCTAATCACTAGCTCGTTACCCCTTTAAAAATAGAAGTTAACTATGCTAACAAACTATCCGACTTTTGTGCCAAGCTCCCACGTTCTCCACAACGTCCATTTCCAATCAAACGTGTGCGAAATACCCGTGGAATATTCCATAGTAACGTTGCCAAGACCAAGTCAAGCTTGTTACTCCTGCAAAACAATACGAAATACAAACAAACAATCATTAGTATGAGGATCCTTAAGGTGATCCATGATCCTGATCCTGAAGCTCTTCTGAGGATCACTATCTGACACAGAAGTAATGATCATTATTAGGATAACAAGTAAGGATCACGGGTCATTAGAAAATCCTCCCCTAATAATTGCCCCCAAAATATAAGGAGTAATATGTAAGATGAACGAATTATATTTTCTTGATCTTATCTGCAACAAACTAACGGATATATAGCCGTTGATGTAGAACTATCCGTTGCAACTGTGATGTCATAGAAGTGACATCCCTGCACAATCATGATTATAAATAGGAGATATAGATAGGATCGTTTTGCATTTAAATTTAAGAGATACTCCCTTTATAATCTCTTCCGAAGATCAAACAGGTATACTTTCTTCATTTTCTTCCTTCTCTGTTTAATTTCTTTTTCTTTCATCTTGCAAAAAATGTTGCTCCGGAATTCTCCTGCTAAGGATCCCAAAAAGAATAGCCCCTTGAAGGGTCAAGGGATCATCAAGGATTCCCCACAAGAGAGGTGCTGCTTCATTGACCCCCAAATTGACAAAATCCGACACTACTTTCCGGCGAACACCTTTTTTAAACCTTTCAGTCCTACTGCCCTGAGCGATTACATCTCTGAGACTTGGGTTGCCTTCCCGGTCACTCCTTTCATGATAGGATACTCGTATCCTTTCCCTCAATTCACCCAATCCTTTTTCTCCCTCACCGGCATCTGCTATATCCAGGCCATGCCGATGATCTGGAGGGTTCTATACACCCTTGAAAGGATCATCGAGCAAGAAGGGATCGATCTTGGAATGTCAGAGCTTGGTGAGATGTATGACCTCACTACTTTCGGATCCCACCGTTACTTGTTCAAACGAAAAGCTGGTGAAGAGCACCCGTTCTTCAAAGCCACCAAGAACGATACTAACTGGAAGCGACGCTTCTTCTTTGTCAGAAGAGACACCATTCCAAACGGAAAGGATCTGCCCAGGGAGTGGTGCACCCATGGTAGGATAGAGGATCCTGATAAGGATCACCAGACGATTTTCTTTTCACATAAGGATCACTAACACCCTTTTTTGTTTATGATGTGCAGCTATCACTGTCTCACACCTCAGACTGTCCCCTGCCGCCAAAGAGAGACTTGCTGCTTTTAGGAGGCTTGATCCTGCAACAAGAACATTCAACACCATCACCCAGGACTCCCAAGAGATATCCTCAGGCTCAGTCACAATGTCAAGTAAGTATCCTGTTCTTGATATAATTTAGGATTTAAATAAATAGTTAAATATAAACAGGGTAAGGATACTTATCTTGTTTTGAACGTATAGGTGCTGGAAAATCCTCAAAAGCTGCCTCCAAGTTTGGTATGGCTGATCTTGACACCGTCAAATCCAAGAAGAAGGCCATTGCAAGCCCGAGCGTCTCCATCCCCAAGGCACCCATCAAAGGAAGGGGTGGCAAGAAGAGAAAGAGTTCTGAAGCTGAGGACCTACAAGTCCTGCCCCTGCTCCGCCAACAGTTCCTCGAATACTTCAATGAGGTAAGGATCACTGGTTCTGCTTACATATCCTGACCATATATCCTGCTCATATGAGGATCACCTGACCTTGAACCGCCTTGACTTCTTTGCAGAAATTTTCTAAGATTAAGGATTACGTGGGGAGCGTTGAGAAGCTGGATGAGAAGATCGCTGATCTCTAACAGGTTGCCGTGCTCAAGGATCTTAAGATCGCTGATCTTGAAAAAGCCCTCCAAGCTGCTAGGAACGAGACAGCCAAAATCCTGATTGACATCGACTACGAGAACCATGAAATCGTGGAAGGTGCAAAGGTCTCTGCTGCCATCACCATGTACAAGACAAAACTGCAGATGGCCCAGGAAGCCCAGGATCCTAACTTCGATAAAAGCAGCTGGGATGTTGAAGGGTGGAAGGCAAGGCTAGTTGATCTGGAGGATGATGAGGAGGCTGAGGAGGTTTTGGCGCTTGAGGCTGGAGGCAGTGGAAAGGATCAAGGTGGAGAAGCTGGATGTGGTGATGCAGTGAAGGTCTACGCAGCACGATTGGGCGATGATGGAAACTTCTAGACATAGCCGGAGCCCAATTTTTTTTGTTTGATGGTTGTTTTGTTGAACAATTTGATGGTTTGTACTGAACAATAGCTTTAGGTTTAAGGATCTAGGATCCTTCAGACAATAGGCAGGATTGCAAATGGTGGAGGGATCATCTGTTTGGGGGATGAAGCCATTGTGATCCTATCGCCTTTATATTCCTGCACTACTTAGAACTTATTATCATGGACACCCTTTACCTACCCCAGCGGACGGGCCACGTATTGCTGGTAGATGCTCGGGGTAGGTAATTTTGACAACCTTTTAAGGGTTAATCTTTTGTTAATAAATAAAACCTTAATCTTTTGTGGCTTACTAGTGTTGTTATCCTTTTTTGTTTTTCTAACTTTCAATTGTTTTGATGTATACTTATCTAAATATGAAATCTTGAATAAGTTAGATTGAAAAAATTTAGGATATGATCCAGGATCAAATATCCTATAGTCGAAGAATCCCAAAAAGTAATATATTTAAGGATCACAAGTCTAGTTGTCAAATTAGAAGGGTTATTCAAATAAACAATGAATAAGATTAAAATAGTTAAGGATCATACCTGAGGATCCAAGTTAGGATCCTAACCATAATCAGGATAACTATAAGATAAACCTTAGAGAGAATAAGGATCAAGGATCCGTAGTTGTTTAACTTCAAGGACCTGAAATAAAGCATAACTTGGGACTATATAAGATAAGAGTTAGCAACTGGGGACAAGCCCAAAGATAACTGGGGACAAGCCCAAGGATAACTGGGGACAAGCCCAAGGATCGTATGTAAACTGGAGTATGGCCCTAACTGGCGACTATCCAAACTTAGTGACATGACAATGCCAAAACCTTAGCTAACATGAAAACGTTAGAAACCTTAGGAACGGATGTATGGTACGTCTACCATTATACGTAGGATCCTAGGTATAGCCAGTACAATGGAATTATCAGCCCCTAAAGCGAGTACTGGTCCCACTGCCTTGAACTATACCAGGATCATCATGCGCTACAGGCGGAACTGGGGTCAAGCCCAAATAACTGGGGTAAAACCCAAGGGACTGATTGCTTCTGTGGATAATCAACATTTTGCTAAGGATACCTGAACTTTCAAAACTCAGAATCACGTGAGAAGTGGATAAAGGACACATGATCCTTATCCTTATATGAGAAAATAAGGAAATGAAATAGTTTTAGTTTCGGATATTACCAAAGTAAGGATCATCTGTGTTTTAAGGATCCTTCAAGGATACCCCTAATGTAAGGATCATCTGTGCCATGAGGATCCTGCTCACATGAAATATTTCTTCAAGTGGACAGCATTCCAAACTCTTGGTAGCAAATCACCTTCCATAGTCAGCAACCGATATGCCCCTTTCCTGCTTCAGCTTCAATCAAATAAGGGTCTTCCCATTTTGGTGCCAATTTTCCATCAGCAGGATTGGTGGTATTCTGAAATGCTTTCCTTAACACCATATCACCAATTTGAAATTTCCTGATTCTGACATTTTTGTTGTAAGCACCAGCCATTCTTTGTTGATAACTGGCCATCCTTATCCTAGCTAGATCCCTGATTTCTTCAATAGTATCCAGGTCTTGAGCTAAGTTCTCATCATTATCCTCAGGATCACGGATACTTGTTCTAGTAGTTGGGACCACCATTTCTGTTGGGATCACTGATTCTGCCCCAAATACCAAAGAGAATGGAGTCTGGCCTGTAGCATTCTTGGGGGTTGTCCTATCAGCCCAAAACACATAAGCTAGTTCTTCTGCCCATTTTCCTTTCTTGGATCCAAGCTTCTTCTTCAAATTGTTGATGATGATCTTGTTGGATGATTATGCCTGACCATTAGCTTGTGGGTGGACTGGTGTGGATGTTATCATCTTAATCCCCCAGCTGTCACAAAAGTTAGTAGTTCTACCCTCAATAAATTGGGAACCATTATCACATATAATTTCAGAAGGAATACCAAATCTAGTTATAATATTTCTTTTAATGAAGGATATAACTTCCTTTTCTCTGACTTGGGCAAAAGCTTCAGCCTCTATCCACTTGGAGAAGTAATCAGTCATAGCTAGCATGAACACTTTTCCACCAGGTGCCTTAGGGAGCTTACCAACTATATCCATGCCCCATCTCATAAATGGCCAAGAGGAGGATATAGGATGTAAAAATTCAGCCGGCTGATGAAGGATATTGCTGTGTCTTTGACAAGGATCACACTTCTTAGCATACTCCACAGCATCCCTCTTCATAGTTGGCCAGTAGTATCCTGTCCTCAGGATCCTTGAGAATAATGCCCTGCCCCCAGTGTGGTTTCCACAATCTCCTTCATGGAAGTCTTTTAAAACTTCTTGGATTTCAGGATCCTCAATGCATCTTAAATATGATCCTACAAGAGATCGCTTATACAACATATTATTTAAGATTGTGAATTGAGATATCTTAGTTTTGAAAGCCCTAGGGTTTTCTCCTGTAGGAATCTCTCCGTGTTGTAAGTATCTCATGATTGGTGAGATCCATGATCCTGATCCTGAATGAGATTGAGTATCCTCACTAGGGATAATCGCAGAATCCTCTCCTATTTCCATCGCCACATGATCCTTGATGGCGGAAGCCAGGATATGGATAATGGGAATGCTTATATCCTCTGGGATCTTCAAAGATGATCCTAAATTAGCCAATGCATCGGCTTCTGTATTTTCTTCCCTTGGTACCTGTGTCAAACTAAAGGAAACAAAAGAGAGTGCCAATTCTTTGACTATCTCTAAATATTTGGTTAGCTTTTCACCTTTAACAGCATAGGATCCATTAAAGTGATTTGTAATTAACAATGAATCTACATGTACCTCAAGATACCTGTTAGGGCTGGATTTTTATGACCTATGATCCTTACATGTGATCCTAACAAGTGATCCTTGTTTCTTTGGCAGATAGTGATCCTTAGAGGAGCTCCAGGATCAGGATCACGGATCATCCTAAGGATCCTCATACTAACAACTGTTCTCTTTGGATTTAATGTTATCTTGCAGGAATTACGAGTTGGATCTGGTCTTAGCAACGTAAACAAGGAATCTGTCACACTAATCTCGCACACGCATAATCAAAGATGGACATTATGGAGAATATGGAAACTCAGCACAATTTAAGGGCGATTATTTAGGCTAAATTTACTTCCATTTCTAAAGGGGTAACGAGCTAGTAGTTAGGTGATTTGCCTAAAATAGAACCACACACACTTGTATAAAAGGCACTCTTGAACATGCGGAAGACACAACACATTTCTCACACGCTTTAGCATACGATACTATAGTGATCCTTGTACCTAGCTCGTTACCATCCGAAGTTGTAAACATTGTTTGTTATATTGAAGTTTGGTGATCGGTAGTTTCCATCACCCGAGGTTTTTTATGCCGGAGATCATTCATTGATCAAGGGCTTTTTCCTCGTATAAATCCTTGTGTCACTTGTGCAATTTTTATCATAGTGATCCTTATCTTTGTTCATCAAACCAAGCATCATTCCCCATTTACAAAGAGTATTGGTTGCATCATCCTTGTGAGATTTTTGACCAAAACAGTTTGGCGCCCACCGTGGGGCAATTGGTGCTTCATTCATAAGAAAATTTTTCTATTGGTGATCATTCCGGAAGTGTTGCATGGCTTCATCGTTGAAGAATACTTCCACAGCGATGTCTGCAGTCAATTCATCTAATGGCATTCCACCTTTGCCTCCACCACCAGCTGGATCTCAGAAAAATGCTGAGAAGAGACCAACTCCTACCTTCTCTAAACCATCTTCTTCTGCTTTAACTTCTCCTGTTCCCAGTACCAGTGATATATTTACTTTGATTTTGCAGATGAGGGATCGTATGCAGCGGCAGGATGAAACTAATGACAGGATCCTCAGAGAAATCAGAGATCTCAAAAAACAAAAGAAAACGGCAGAGGATCATTCCCCACTGATGCCCAAATCTTTGAATTTTGATACTCCGATGATTACTTCTCAGCCATCAGAGGTCCCAGACATTCAACATATGGGTGGATCAAGAGGAGTGCATTTCGGCCCAGCGGCAGTGACTCAGGCATCAGGATCATATTTCCAACCGGCAGGATCCTATACTCAGTGTTAGGGCTGGATTTTTATGACTTATGATCCTTACATGTGATCCTAACCAGTGATCCTTGATTCTTTGGCAGATAGTGATCCTCAGAAGAGTTCCAGGATCAGGATCACGGACCATCCTAGGGATCCTCATACTAACAGTTGTACTCCTTGGATTTAATGTTATCTTGCAGGAATTTCGAGTAGGATCCGCTCTTAGCAACGTAAACAAGGAACTCGTCTTTACAACTTTGGCATATGCATAATCAAAGATGGACGTTGTGGACGATATGGAAACTCAGCATAATTTAAGGGCGATAATTTAGGCTAGATTTACTTCTATTCCTAAAGGGGTAACGAGCTAATAGTTAGTTTATTTACCTAAAATACGACCACTCACACTTGTATAGATAGCACTCTTCCACATTCGGAAGACACAACACACTTCTCACACGCATTGACACACGATACTATAGTGATCCTTGTACTTAGCTCGTTACCATCCGAAGTTGTATACATATTGTTATTTATATTGAAGATTGGTGATCGGTAGTTGCCATCACCCGAGGTTTTTTATGCCGGAGATCATTCATTGATCAAGGGCTTTTTCCTCGTATAAATCCTTGTGTCATTCGCATATTTTACATTAAAGCGATCCTTTACTTTGTTCAACAAACCAAGCATCATTCCCCGTTTACATAAGAGTTTGGTTGCATTATCCTTGTGTGATTTTTAACCAAAACAGTTTGGCTATATCTAGGATCCTACGTATAATGGTAGACGTACCATACATCCGTTCCTAAGGTTTCTAACGTTTTCACGTTAGCTAAGGTTTTGGAATTTTCATGTCACTAAGTTTGGATAGTCGCCAGTGAGGGCCATACTCCAGTTTACATACGATCCTTGGGCTTGTCCCCAGTTATCCTTCGGGCTTGTCCCCAGTTATCCTTTGGGCTTGTCCCCAGTGATCCTTTGGGCTTGTCCCCAGTTATCCTTTGGGCATATCCCCAGTTACTAACTTATCCTTTATATTGGCTTAGTCCCAAGTTATGTTCTATTTTTCAGGTTTTCAAAACTAAACGATTAAGGATCCTTAATCCTTATTATCCATTAAAGTTTCATTTATGGTTATCCTGATTAGAGGTTAGGATCCTAACTTGGATCCTCAGGTATGATCCTTAATTATTTTCAATTTCATTCATTATTTATTTGAATAACCCATAGACATTGACAACTGAACCTATGATCCTTAAAATAAACTACTTTGAAAATTTTCGATTATAGGATATTTGATCCAGGATCATATCCTAAATTTCTTAAACATAATTTGCTTAACTATTCTTGCTCAAACAAATATGTATCAAAACAATTGGAAATTAAAAGGATAATAACACAAGATAAGCGACAAAAGTTTAAGATTTTATTTATAAACGAAAGGATTAACCCTTCAAAGTTTGTCAAAATTACCTACCCCGAGCATCTACCAGCAATACGTGGCCCGTCCGCTGGGGTAGGTAAAGGGTGTCCATGATAATAGGTTCAAAAGTTATGCAGGGATATAAAGGCGGCAGGATCACAATGGCTTCATCCCCCAAACAGAGGATCCCTCCACCATTTGCAATCCTACCTATTGTCTGAAGGATCCTGAATCCTTAATCCTAAAACTATTGTTTAAAGTTACAGACCATCATTGTTTAAAACATCACAACCACAAAAGAAACCACTACCAAATTTAAAAAATTGGGCTCCGGCTATGTCTAGAAGTGTCCTTCATCGCCCAATCCTGCAGCTCAAGCCTTCGCTGCACCATCACCACCAGCTCCACTTGCCTCTCCACCCTGATCCTTGCCAGCATCACCACCTTCAAGCATCGGGATCTCCTCAGCCTCCTCATCATCCTCCAACTCTGCCAGCCTTGCCTTCCAGCCCTCCACGTCCCATGTGCTTTTGTCGAAGGAAGGATCCTGAGCCTCCGCAGCCATCTGCAACTGGATCTTATACATGGTTATCGCAGCAGAGACCTTGGCATCCTGGGTGATATCATGCTTCTCATAATCAAAGTTGATCAGCATTCTGGCAGCCTCATCCTTGGTAGCCCGGAGCTCCTTCTCAAGATCAGCAATCTTGAGATCCTTCAGCACACCCATTTGTTGGAGGTCAGCGATTTGGCGGTCTTGATCCTCAACATGGCCAATATAAGTTTCTATTTCAGCAAATTTCTGCAAAAAGGGAAAAGGGTAAGTTCAGGACCAGGTGATCCTCAAACAAGCAGGATATACAAGCAGGGGCAGTGATCCTTACCTCGTTGAAGTAATCAAGAAACTGTTGGCGGAGCAGGGGGAATCCTTGAAGATCCTCAGAGGTTTTTCTCTTCTTGCCTCCCTTTCCCCTAGCAGGTGCCCTGGGGACAGAAGTACTCGGGCTGGCAGGATTCTTCTTCCTTGAAGGTTTGACGTTGGTCAGATCATCAACACCAAATTTGGAGGCAGACTTAGAGGATTTTCCAGCACCTACACAACCAAAATAAGATAAGTATTCTAACTAAATTTAAAATCCTACACAGAATTACTTTTTAAATAAGGATACTTACTTGACATTGTGGCAAAGGCAGAGGACACTTCTTGTGAATCTTGGGTGGCAACTTGAAAAGTTCTAATCTCAGGATCAAGCTTCTTGAAGGCCAAAAGTCTCTCTTTTGCAGCAGGAGTCAACTTGAGATGAGCAACAGATATGGCTGCACAAAAAACAAGAAAATATTAGTGATCCTCATTCTAAGGAACAAATCTTGTGGTGATCCTTCCAGGATCCTCTATCCTACCATGAGTAGCCCACTCTTTGGGCAGATCCTTCCCATCAGGGACGGTATCTCTCCTAACAAAAAAGAACCGTCGCTTCCAGTTCGTGTCATTCTTGGTAACTTTGAAGACAGGGTGATCCTCCCCAGTTTTTCGCTTAAACAAATAGCGATGGGATCCGAAAGTGGTAAGAGCTAATAGTTACTTCTATTCCTAAAGGGGTAACGAGCTAATAGTTAGTTTATTTACCTAAAATACGACCACTCACACTTGTATAAATAGCACTCTTCCACATTCGGAAGACACAACACACTTCTCACATGCATTGACACACGATACTATAGTGATCCTTGTACTTAGCTCGTTACCATCCGAAGTTGTATACATATTGTTATTTATACTGAAGATTGGTGATCGGTAGTTGCCATCACCCGAGGTTTTTTATGCCGGAGATCATTCATTGATCAAGGGCTTTTTCCTCGTATAAATCCTTGTGTCATTCGCATATTTTACATTAAAGCGATCCTTTACTTTGTTCAACAAACCAAGCATCATTCCCCGTTTACATAAGAGTTTGGTTGCATTATCCTTGTGTGATTTTTAACCAAAACAGTTTGGCGCCCACCGTGGGGCAATTGGTGCTTCATTCATAAGAAAATTTTCTGTTGGTGATCACTTCGAAGTATTACATGGCTTCATCATTGAAGAATACATCCACGGCGATGTCTGCAGTGAACTCGTCTCAGAACACTCTACCTTTGCCTCCACCACCAGCGGGATCCCAGAAAAATGCCGAGAAGAGACCAACTCCTGCTTTCTCTAAACCTTCATCTTCTTCTGCTTTAACTTCTCCTGTTCCCAGTACTAGTGATATATTTACTTTGATTTGCAGATGAAGGATCGTATGCAGCGGCAGGATGAAACTAATGACAGGATCCTCAGAGAAATCGGAGATCTCAAAAAACAAAAGAAAACGGCAGAGGATCATTCCCCACTGATGCCCAAATCTTTGAATTTTGATACTCTGATGATTACTTCTCAGCCATCAGGGGTCCTAGACATTCAACATGTGGGTGGATCAAGAGGAGTGCATTTCGGCTCAGCAGCAATGACGCAGGCATCAGGATCATATTTCCAACCAACAGGATCCTACACCCAGCATATGGGATCCTTTATGAGCTTAGGATCCTCCTTTGTTCCAGGATCATCCCAGGTTCAAGGATCCTCCTTTGTTCCAGGATCATCCCAGGTTCAAGGATACTCCTTTGTTCCAGGATCATCCCAGGTTCAAGGATCCTCCTTCGTTCCGGGATCATCTCAGATACCGGGATCCTTCCAAATGCCAGGATCCCTAAAGAGTTTGCAAACAGGAAGTCTAGATGTCCATCAAGGAGATTTTATTCCAATGCAGACCATTGCTTCCACTGGTCCCTCCATCATCCCAGAATCCCAGCAATATGGATTCACATCCAGTGTTCCTAACTTGAATCCAATGGGAGGTAACACTTCAAATAATTATCTTACCACTAACCATGGATTCGTGCAGGATATAGGTATCAACCATGCTATGGCCAGAGAACTGCAGAAACTGAAGGATATGATATCAAGTGTTCCAGGGGTAGTCAAACCCATCCCTAAGATTGCAGATGGAAGCCATAAGGTATCTCGTTTTGCACCACCAATTTGTGATGCAGAGATACCCAAAAGGTTCCATATCCCTACTATGAAGCTGTATGATGGTACAACGGATCCTGAGGAACACATAGCACAATACAGGGAAAGGATGGAGATCAATCCAATTCCAGAAAAGTTAAAGGAAGCATGCTTATGCAAAGGATTTGGATCCACTCTTACTGGATCAGCTCTTAAATGGCTGCTAAGTCTTCCCCCTTACTCTATTACTTCATTTGCTAATTTAGTTAATTTATTCAATAATCAATTCTCTTGTAGTAGAAGATTTGAAAGATTGACTAGTGATTTATATAGGGTAACTCAGGGTCATAATGAATCATTAAGAGATTATATAACCAAATTCAGTAAAAAATCCTTGGACATTCCCAACTTGGATATGGCCACAGCTGTTGAGGCCTTCAAAATGGGATTGCTTAGGGATTCACTGTTCTATGATGATCTTGTTATGACACCATGCAGGAACCTAGATGAAGTAAGAACTCGTGCACTCAGGTTTATCCGGCTAGAGGATGACAAAAGGATCCAGGAAAGACAAGTAGGATCCTCAAAACAAGAAAAGCAAGGATCCTCTTTCAAAAGCAACAGATTCAAATCCTACAATAGGAATGACAACCAGAACGTGCTTGCCGTTGACCAAGAAGAGGATGATGAGGATTATCCTCCGATTTCTGAATATTGTTTTTCCGTTGATAATCATGAACTAATCCTTGCAATGCAGAATCTAGGAGAAAAAGCCAGATGGCCCAGAAAAAACGACAAACCAACTGGAACTAAAGACAAATCAAAGTGGTGTGCATACCACGAGGATTTCGGGCATTTAACCGAAGAATGCATCGCGTTAAGAAAGGAAATTGGATATCTGCTAAGCAAAGGGCATCTAAAAGAGTTGTTGGGAAGAAAAAAGCAAAGGACTCAGGATCCTGAGAGGATCCCTGAAAAAGCTCCAGCCCCTCCGGCAAATGCACAAGTGATCAACTTTATTTCTGGAGGATCGGAGATCTGTGGTACATCCTTTTCAGCGGCTAAAAGGCATGCAAAGGAAGCTAAAATGGATAACGGAGAAAGACCCATTCGAACATCAAGTATCTCGGAAGGAAAAGCGATAACCTTCGATGAGGATGATCGCATTAACATTCAGGATCCTCATCACGATAGTCTAGTCATCACTCTCTTTATCTCTAACCATTTTGTCCGCAGGATCCTTATTGACGGAGGAAGCTCAGTAAACATTATCCAACTTGATGTTCTGAAGAAGATGGGTATTCCTGAATCAGATATCACTCCAAGATCCTCCGTGCTTGTGGGATTTAGTGGCGAAACTAAGAAAACTCTGGGGGACATCAAACTCCCAATCTATGTGGAAGGATTACACAATTATCAAAAATTTTGTGTTATTGACTGTTTGTCTTGTTGTAATGTTATCCTTGGCAGGCCCTGGATACATGATATGAAAGCAGTCCCATCCACCTACCATCAATGTGTGAAGCTCCCTAGCCCATGGGGAATAATCAAGATCGACAGTGATCAGCAGGAGGCTAAGGATTGTTATATCTCATCAATGAAACCAGCCTCGAAGCCAAGGGAGCAATAGCAATTACAGTATCCTCCAAGGAATATCTTGGAGGCAAGAGAACAAGATGTGGACGAAATCCTTTTGGATCCTAATGATCCTGAATCAAAAATCTATATCGGATCAGGGATCCTTGGCAAGATGAAAGAAGACATAATATCCTTCCTCAAAAGAAGAAAATCTACCTTTGCATGGAAACATGAAGATATGACAGGTATATCTAAGGATATTATCACTCATAAGCTTGGCATTGACAGGTCAGTCAAACCAATCCACCAAAAAAGGAGGAAGTTTGCACCAGAAAGGAATGCCATTATCCAGGAAGAAGTAGAAAGACTACTTCGAGCAGGTATGATCAGAGAGGTAAAATATCCAAAATGGCTAGCCAATGTGGTTGTTGTTCAAAAGAAAAACGGAAAGTGGAGGGTATGTGTCGATTTCACTGATTTAAATAAGGCATGTCCCAAGGATCCTTTCCCATTACCCCACATTGACTCCATGGTGGATGCAACGGCGGGTCATGAACTGTTAACCTTTATGGATGCATCATCTGGATTCCAACAAATTCAGATGGAACCATCTGACCAAGAGGATACGGCCTTTATGACCCCAACCGGTTTATATTGTTATATTGCTATGCCTTTTGGATTAAGAAATGCAGGTGCAACATATCAAAGGCTGGTAAATATGATGTTCAAAGATCAAATTGGACAAACTATGGAAGTGTACATAGACGATATGGGGGTGAAATCCAAAAAAGCTGAGGATCACCTAAGGGACTTGGAGGAAGCATTTGATATCCTTGATAATTATAACATGAAGCTTAATCCTTCAAAATGTCACTTTGGTGTTAAAGCAGGTAAATTCTTAGGATATATGGTAACCCAGAGGGGCATTGAAGCAAGCCAGGAACAAATTAAAGCATTGGTGAATATCAAATCCCCTGCCAACGCTAAGGATGTGCAAAGGCTAACAGGCAGGATAGCAGCTCTAAATAGATTCATATCCAAATCCTCAGAAAGGTGTAAAGAATTCTACGATATCTTAAGAAAGAACAAGAAATTTGAGTGGACTGAAAAGCATGAGAAAGCTTTACAAGCCCTCAAAGAATACATGTCCTCAGCTCCAGCATTGATGAAACCAGAAAAAGGAGATGTGTTATCCTTATATCTCGCGGTATCCTCAAAAGCAGTAAGTGCAGTCCTTGTTAAGGATCATGAAGGTACACAATATCCTGTCTATTATGTAAGTAAGAGTTTACTTGATGCCGAATCCAGGTACTCACACCTTGAAAAACTTATTCTTGCATTAATTATGGCATCTACTAAGCTAAGACATTATTTTGAAACCCATGTTATTGTTGTTAGAACTAATTTTCCAATCAAGAATGTCCTTAGGAAACCAGAAATGTCCGGAAGGATGGCTAAATGGGCAGTAAAGCTTAGTGCCCATGATATAAGATATGAGCCTAGAACAACCATCAAATCTCAAGCATTAGCAGACTTTGTGGCTGATTTCAGTAGTGATTTACAAAAGGAAGCCGAATTGGAGGTCCAGCAGCTGGATGAGACCAAGGATCCTTGGATACTACACACTGATGGATCCTCAAATGTTAAAGGCACAGGGCTTGGTATACTACTAAAATCGCCACAGGGGGACATAATACCCCACTCCATAGCCTGTGAGTTCCAAGAAACTAACAATGAGGCTGAATATGAAGCCTTAATTGCTGGTTTGCAAATTGCTAAGCATATGGGGATCAGGTATCTTGAAGTATACGTAGATTCATTATTAATCACTAATCACTTCAATGGATCCTACGCTGTTAAAGGTGAAAAACTAACCAAATATTTAGAGATAGTCAAAGAATTGGCACTCTCCTTTGTTTTCTTCAGTTTGACACAGGTACCAAGGGAGGAAAATACAGAAGCTGATGCATTGGCCAATCTAGGATCATCTTTGAAGATCCCAGAGGATATAAGTATCCCCATAATCCATATCCTGACTCCTGCTATTGAAAATCAGGTAGCCATGGAAATAGAAAAGGATTCTGCAATGATCCCTAGTGAGGATACTCAATCTGGTTCAGGATCATGGATCTCACCAATCATGAGATACTTACAACACGGAGAGATTCCTATGGGAGAAAACCCTAGGGCTTTCAGAATTAAGGTATCCCAATTCACAATCTTAAATAATATACTGTATAAGCGATCTCTTGCAGGACCATATTTAAGATGTATCGAGGATCCTGAAGTTCAAGAAGTCTTAAAGGATTTCCATGAAGGAGATTGTGGAAATCACACTGGGGGCAGGGCATTGTTCTCAAGGATACTAAGGACAGGATACTACTGGCCAACTATGAAAAAGGATGCTGTGGAGTATGCTAAGAAGTATGATCCTTGTCAAAGACACAGCAATATCCTTCATCAGCCGGCAGAATTTCTACATCCTATACCATCCTCTTGGCCATTCATGAGATGGGGGATGGATATAGTTGGCAAGCTCCCTAAAGCACCTGGTGGAAAAGTATTTATGCTTGCCATGACTGACTACTTCTCCAAGTGGATAGAGGCTGAAGCTTTTGCCCAAGTCAGAGAAAAGGAAGTCATATCCTTTATTAAGAGAAACATTATAACTAGATTTGGCATTCCTTCTGAAATTGTATGTGATAATGGTTCCCAATTCATTGGGAGCAGGACTACTAACTTTTGTGACAGTTGGGGAATTAAGATGATAACATCAACACCAGTCCATCCACAAGCTAATGGTCAAGCAGAATCATCCAACAAGATCATCATCAACAATCTGAAGAAGAAACTTGGATCCAAGAAGGGGAAATGGGCAGAGGAATTGCCTTATGTGCTCTGGCTGATAGGACTACTCCCAAGAATGCTACTGGTCAAACACCCTTCTCTTTAGTATTTGGGGCAGAAGCAGTGATCCCAACAGAAATGGTGGTTCCAACTGCTAGAACAAGTACTCGTGATCCTGAGGAGAATGCTGCAAACTTAGCTCAAGACTTGGATACTATTGAGGAAATCAGGGATTTGGCTAGGATAAGGATGGCCAGCTACCAACAAAGAATGGCTGGTGCTTACAACAAGAATGTCAGGATAAGGAAGTTCCAAGTTGGGGATATGGTGTTAAGGAAAGCATTCCAGAATACCATCAATCCTGCTGATGGGAAATTGGCACCAAAATGGGAAGGCCCTTACTTGATTGAAGCCGAAGCAGGAAAGGGGGCATATAGATTGCTAACCATGGAAGGAAACTTGTTACCAAGAGCCTGGAATGCTGTTCACTTAAAGAAATATTTCATGTAAGCAGGATCCTCCTGGCACATATGATCCTTACATTGAAAGCATCTTCGAAGGATCCTAGTGGTGTCAATACCCTGGTAATGTCCTGATCCTAAACTATTCCATTTTCTTATTTTTACCTAAGGATAAGGATCATGTATCCTTCATCCTCCTCTCACGAAAATTTGAGTTCCGATAGTCCAGGTATCCTCAGCATATCATTGAGAATCTTCAAAAGCATCTCAGATCCTTGGGTTTAACCCCAGCTATCCTTGGGCTTGTCCCCAGTTTCCGCCTGTAGCGCACGATGATCCTGGTATAGTTCACGTCTTTGGGACCAGTACCCACCTTCGGGGCTAATAACCCCATCGTACTGGCTATATCTAGGATCCTACGTATAATGGTAGACGCACCATACATCCGTTCCTAAGGTTTCTAACGTTTTCACGTTAGCTAAGGTTTTGGCATTTTCATGTCACTAAGTTTGGATAGTCGCCAGTGAGGGCCATACTCCAGTTTACATACGATCCTTGGGCTTGTCCCCAGTTATCCTTCGGGCTTGTCCCCAGTTATCCTTTGGGCTTGTCCCCAGTGATCCTTTGGGCTTGTCCCCAGTTATCCTTTGGGCATATCCCCAGTTACTAACTTATCCTTTATATTGGCTTAGTCCCAAGTTATCTTCTATTTTTCAGGTTTTCAAAACTAAACGATTAAGGATCCTTAATCCTTATTATCCATTAAAGTTTCATTTATGGTTATCCTGATTACAGGTTAGGATCCTAACTTGGATCATCAGGTATGATCCTTAATTATTTTCAATTTCATTCATTATTTATTTGAATAACCCATAGACATTGACAACTGAACCTATGATCCTTAAAATAAACTACTTTGAAAATTTTCGATTATAGGATATTTGATCCAGGATCATATCCTAAATTTCTTAAACATAATTTGCTTAACTATTCTTGCTCAAACAAATATGTATCAAAACAATTGGAAATTAAAAGGATAATAACACAAGATAAGCGACAAAAGTTTAAGATTTTATTTATAAATGAAAGGATTAACCCTTCAAAGGTTGTCAAAATTACCTACCCCGAGCATCTACCAACAATACGTGGCCCGTCCGCTGGGGTAGGTAAAGGGTGTCCATGATAATAGGTTCAAAAGTTATGCAGGGATATAAAGGCGGCAGGATCACAATGGCTTCATCCCCCAAACAGAGGATCCCTCCACCATTTGCAATCCTACCTATTGTCTGAAGGATCCTGAATCCTTAATCCTAAAACTATTGTTTAAAGTTACAGACCATCATTGTTTAAAACATCACAACCACAAAAGAAACCACTACCAAATTTAAAAAATTAGGCTCCGGCTATGTCTAGAAGTGTCCTTCATCGCCCAATCCTGCAGCTCAAGCCTTCGCTGCACCATCACCACCAGCTCCACTTGCCTCTCCACCCTGATCCTTGCCAGCATCACCACCTTCAAGCATCGGGATCTCCTCAGCCTCCTCATCATCCTCCAACTCTGCCAGCCTTGCCTTCCAGCCCTCCACGTCCCATGTGCTTTTGTCGAAGGAAGGATCCTGAGCCTCCGCAGCCATCTGCAACTGGATCTTATACATGGTTATCGCAGCAGAGACCTTGGCATCCTGGGTGATATCATGCTTCTCATAATCAAAGTTGATCAGCATTCTGGCAGCCTCATCCTTGGTAGCCCGGAGCTCCTTCTCAAGATCAGCAATCTTGAGATCCTTCAGCACACCCATTTGTTGGAGGTCAGCGATTTGGCGGTCTTGATCCTCAACATGGCCAATATAAGTTTCTATTTCAGCAAATTTCTGCAAAAAGGGAAAAGGGTAAGTTCAGGACCAGGTGATCCTCAAACAAGCAGGATATACAAGCAGGGGCAGTGATCCTTACCTCGTTGAAGTAATCAAGAAACTGTTGGCGGAGCAGGGGGAATCCTTGAAGATCCTCAGAGGTTTTTCTCTTCTTTCCTCCCTTTCCCCTAGCAGGTGCCCTGGGGACAGAAGTACTCGGGCTGGCAGGATTCTTCTTCCTTGAAGGTTTGACGTTGGTCAGATCATCAACACCAAATTTGGAGGCAGACTTAGAGGATTTTCCAGCACCTACACAACCAAAATAAGATAAGTATTCTAACTAAATTTAAAATCCTACACAGAATTACTTTTTAAATAAGGATACTTACTTGACATTGTGGCAAAGGCAGAGGACACTTCTTGTGAATCTTGGGTGGCAACTTGAAAAGTTCTAATCTCAGGATCAAGCTTCTTGAAGGCCAAAAGTCTCTCTTTTGCAGCAGGAGTCAACTTGAGATGAGCAACAGATATGGCTGCACAAAAAACAAGAAAATATTAGTGATCCTCATTCTAAGGAACAAATCTTGTGGTGATCCTTCCAGGATCCTCTATCCTACCATGAGTAGCCCACTCTTTGGGCAGATCCTTCCCATCAGGGACGGTATCTCTCCTAACAAAAAAGAACCGTCGCTTCCAGTTCGTGTCATTCTTGGTAACTTTGAAGACAGGGTGATCCTCCCCAGTTTTTCGCTTAAACAAATAGCGATGGGATCCGAAAGTGGTAAGATCATACATCTCAGCCAGCTCCGCCATACCAAGGTCTATCCCCTCTTGTTCAATGATCCTCTCAAGGGTATATAACACCCTCCAGATCATGGGCATGGCTTGGATATAGCAGATGCCGGTGAGAGAGAAGAAGGATTGAGTGAACTGTGGGAAAGGATACGAATATCCTATCAAGAACGGAGTAACAGGAAAAGCTACCCAAGTATCAGAAATGAAATCACTCAAAGCAGTAGGAGTGAAAGATTTGAAAAGGGTGTTCGTCGGAAAGCAATGACGAATTTTGTCGATCTGAGAGTCGGTAAAACAACACCTCTCAGTGGGAGAATCCTTGATGATCCCCTGACTCTTCAAGGGACTGTTCTTCTTAGGATCCTTGTGCGGGGAGTTCCGGAGCAACATCTTTGCAGAATGATGGAAAGAGATAGAAAAACAGAGTAAGAGAAGGAAGAAAGAAGAAAAGAGATACCTGATTGATCTTCGGATGAGAATATAAAGGGAGTCTCTCTTGAATTTAAATGCAAATTGATCCTATCTCTAACTCCTATTTATAATGATGATTTGCAGGGCTGTCACTTCTGTGACGTAAGGTTTGCAACGGCTAGTCCGTCTCCAACGGCTAGTTATCCGTTACTTTGTTGCGGATAAGATCAACAAAATACAACTCGTTTATTTACAATATTACTCCTTATATTTTGGGGGCAATTGTTAGGGCTGGATTTTTATGACTTATGATCCTTACATGTGATCCTAACCAGTGATCCTTGATTCTTTGGCAGATAGTGATCCTCAGAAGAGTTCCAGGATCAGGATCACGGACCATCCTAGGGATCCTCATACTAACAGTTGTACTCCTTGGATTTAATGTTATCTTGCAGGAATTTCGAGTAGGATCCGCTCTTAGCAACGTAAACAAGGAACTCGTCTTTACAACTTTGGCATATGCATAATCAAAGATGGACGTTGTGGACGATATGGAAACTCAGCATAATTTAAGGGCGATAATTTAGGCTAGATTTACTTCTATTCCTAAAGGGGTAACGAGCTAATAGTTAGTTTATTTACCTAAAATACGACCACTCACACTTGTATAGATAGCACTCTTCCACATTCGGAAGACACAACACACTTCTCACACGCATTGACACACGATACTATAGTGATCCTTGTACTTAGCTCGTTACCATCCGAAGTTGTATACATATTGTTATTTATATTGAAGATTGGTGATCGGTAGTTGCCATCACCCGAGGTTTTTTATGCCGGAGATCATTCATTGATCAAGGGCTTTTTCCTCGTATAAATCCTTGTGTCATTCGCATATTTTACATTAAAGCGATCCTTTACTTTGTTCAACAAACCAAGCATCATTCCCCGTTTACATAAGAGTTTGGTTGCATTATCCTTGTGTGATTTTTAACCAAAACACTCAGCATGTGGGATCCTTCATGAACTCAGGATCCTTCTTCGTTCCAGGATCATCCTAGGTTCAAGGATCCTCCTTCGTTCCAGGATCATCCCATGTTCAGGGATCCCTTCAGATACCAGGATCCTTGAACAATTTGCAAACAGGAAGTCCAGATGTCCATCAAGGCGATTTTATTCCAATGCAGACCATTGGTTCCACTGGTCCCTCCATCATCCCAGAATCCCAGCAATATGGATTCACATCCAATGTTCCTAACTTGAACCCGATGGGAGGTAACACTTTTAATAATTCTCTTACCACTAACCATGGATTCATGCAGGATACAGGTATCAATCATGCTATGGCCAGAGAACTACAAAAAACTGAAGGATATGATATCAAGTGTTCCAGGGGTAGTCAAACCTATCCCGGAGATTGCAGATGGAAGCCATAAGGTATCTCGTTTTGCACCACCAATTTGTGATGCTGAGATACCCAAAAGATTCCATATCCCTACTATGAAGCTGTATGATGGTACAACGGATCCTGAGGAACACATAGCACAATACAGGGAGAGGATGGAGATCAATCCTATTCCAGAAAGGTTAAAGGAAGCATGCCTATGCAAGGGATTTGGATCCACTCTTACTGGATCAGCTCTAAAATGGCTGCTAAGTCTTCCCCCTTACTCTATTACTTCGTTTGCTAATTTAGTTAACTTATTCAATAATCAATTCTCTTGTAGCAGAAAATTCGAACGATTGACTAGTGATTTATATAGGATAACTCAGGGTCATAATGAATCATTAAGGGATTATATAACCAAATTTAGTAAAGAATCCTTGGACATTCCTAACTTGGATGTGGCCACAGCTGTTGAGGCCTTCAAGATGGGATTGCTTAAGGATTCATTGTTCTATGATGATCTTGTTATGACACCATGCAGGAACCTAGACGAAGTAAGAACTCGGGCACTCAGGTTCATCCGGCTAGAGGATGACAAGAGGATCCAGGAGAGACAAGTAGGATCCTCAAAACAAGAAAAGTAAGGATCCTCTTTCAAAAGCAACAAATTCAAATCCTACAATAGAACTGACAACCAGAACATGCATGCTGTTGACCTAGAAGAGGATGATGAGGATTATCCTCCGATTTCTGAATATTGTTTTTCCGTAGATAATCACGAACTGATCCTTGCAATGCAGAATCTAGGAGAAAAAGCCAGATGGCCCAGAAAAAATGACAAACCAGCCGCAGTTAAAGATAAATCAAAGTGGTGTGCATACCATGAGGATTTTGGGCATTTGACAGAGGAATGCATCGCATTACGAAAGGAAATTGGATATCTGCTGAGCAAAGGGCATTTGAAAGAATTGTTGGGAAGAAAAAATGAAAGGACTCAGGATCCTAAAAGGATCCCTGAAAGAGCTCCAGCCCCTCAGGCAGATGCATAAGTGATCAACTTCATTTCTGGAGGATCAGACATCTGTGGTACATCCTTCTCAGCAGCTAAAAGGCATGCAAAGGAAGCTAAAATGGATAACGGAGAAAGACCTATCCGAACATCAAGTGTCTCGGAAGGAAAAACGATAACCTTTGATGAGGATGATCGAGTTGACATCCAGGATCCTCATCATGATAGTTTAGTTATTACTCTCTTTATTTCTAACCACTTTGTCCGCAGGATCCTTATTGACGGAGGAAGCTCAGTAAACATTATCCAGCTTGATGTTCTGAGGAAAATGGGTATCCCTGAATCAGATATCACACCAAGATCCTCCGTGCTTGTGGGATTTAGTGGCGAAACTAAGAAAACCCTGGGGGACATCAAACTCCCAATTTATGTGGAAGGATTACATAATTATCAGAAATTTTGTGTTATTGACTGTTTGTCTTGTTGTAATGTTATCCTTGGCAGGCCCTGGATACACGATATGAAGGCAGTCCCATCCACCTACCATCAATGTGTGAAGCTCCCTAGCCCATGGGGAATAATCAAGATCGATAGTGATCAACAGGAGGCTAAGGATTGTTACACCTCATCAATGAAACCAGCCTCGAAATCAAGGGAGCAATAGCAATTAAAGTATCCTCCAAGGGGTGTCTTGGAGGCAAGAGAGCAGGATGTGGACGAAATCCTCCTGGATCCTAATGATCCTGAATCCAAAATCTATATCGGATCAGGGATCCTTGGAAAAATGAAAGAAAACATAATATCCTTCCTCAAAAGAAGAAAGTCTACCTTTGCATGGAAACATGAGGATATGACAGGTATATCTAAGGATATTATCACTCATAAACTTGGCATTGACAGGTCAGTTAAACCAATCCATCAAAAAAGGAGGAAGTTTGCACCAGAAAGAAATGCCATTATCCAGGAAGAGGTAGAAAGATTACTACGAGCAGGTATTATTTTGGTCAAAAATCACACAAAGGATAATGCAACCAAACTCTATGTAAACGGGGTATGATGCTTGGTTTGTTGAAAAAGTAAAGGATCACTTTTACTATGAAATATGCAAAGACACAATGATTTATACGAGGAAAAAGCCCTTGATCAATATATGATCTCCGGCATAAAAAACCTCGGGTGATGGCAACTACCGATCACCAAACTTTAATATAAGAAAAAAGTTACAACTTCGGATGATAATGAGCTGAGTACAAGGATCACTATAGTTTCGAGTGTCTAAGCGTGTGAGAATTGTGTTGTGTGTTCTTCCGAATGAGGAAGAGTGTTATATATACAAGTGTAGGTGACCTATTTTAGGTAAAAAGACTAATAATCAGCTCATTACCCCTTTAGAAATAAAAGTAAATCTAGCCTAAATTATCGCCCTTAAATTATGCCAAGTTTCCATATCCTTCACAACGTCCATCTCCGATTAAGCACATGCTATAGTTGTAAAGACGTGTCCTTTAATTGTGATGCTTAAGAGCGGATCCTGCTAGATGTCCTGCAAAA